>NC_042624.1:127316272-127616272 GCF_901001135.1 Rhinatrema bivittatum | reverse complement strand
TATGTGTTAAAACATTCCACACATCCAGTCATCCTGGGGCTGCCTTTGCTCCAGGTCCACGAACCCCAGTTCGATTGGCATTCCCTGCAGTTGATGCAGTGGGGTTCCCAATGCCAGAAGACATGCCTACATCAAGTATCTCCAGCAGTCTCTGTCATGAAGGCTACCACTCTATCTGGTTTGCCTACTCAGTATGTTGAGTTCAAAGATGTCTTCTCGAAGCAGAAGGCGGATACCTTGCCTCCGTTACGCAAGTTCAATTGCTCCATAGAGCTTCTGCTGGGCGCGACAACTCCCAAGAGCAGAACTTACCCATTGTCTCACCCAGAAACCCTAGCCATGTCTGAGTATATCAAAGAGAACCTAGAAAAAGGGTTCATTCGTCCCTCTGATTCTCCCGCTGGAGCGGGCTTTTTCTTCGTCAAGAAGAAGGATGGTGGTTTACGACCTTGTATTAATTACAGAGGGCTCAATGCCATAACCCGCAAAGACCATTACCCCCTGCCCCTTGTCAATGAGCTGTTTGATCGCCTTCAAGGGGCACGGATCTTCACCAAGTTGGATCTGAGGGGTGCATACAATCTGGTACGCATCCAAGCTGAAGCTATCTGGAAAACCGCATTCAATACGAGGGATGGTCACTATGAATATACCGTGATGCCCTTTGGGCTATGCAATGCCCCAGCAGTCTTTCATCGCCTTATAAACAAAATCCTTTGAGACCTCTTGTACTCATTCGTAGTCGTATATCTTGACGACATCTTGATCTTTTCCAAAGACCTTGAATCCCATCAAGATCATGTTTGGATCATCCTCCAACGTCTAAGAGAAAATCATCTATATGCCAAGTTAGAAAAGTGCCTCTTCAAGCGAAATCGCTTACCCTTCCTAGGGTACATCATATCCGATCGATGTTTCTCCATGGATCCAGAGAAAGTCCAGGGGATCCGAGACTGGCTCCAGCCAGTAGGCCTACGGGCCTTACAACGTTTCCTTGGTTTTACTAATTATTACTGGAGCTTCATAATTATTCTACCCTAGCTGCTCCGCTCACCGCCATGACCAACAAAGGAGTTAACACTCGTGCGTGGACACCCAAAGCACAAGCCGTCTTTCAGACGCTAAAAGAAACCTTCTGTTCTGACCCTTGTCTTCAGCATCCAGACCCAAGACGTCCATTTGTCGTCGAAGTCTACGCCTCTGCAATTGGAGCAGGAGCCATCCTAAGTCAGTTTCTCCAAAGGGTAAATTGATACCTTGTTCATTCTATTCCCACAAGTTCTCTCCTACAGAGCAGCACTACACCATTGGTGACTGAGAACTTCTCGCCGTCAAGTTGGTGCTCCAAGAGTGGTGCCCCTGGTTGGAAGGGGTGCAACATAAATTTACTATTTTCACTGACCATAAGAATCTTGAGCACCTGAAAGAAGCTCAACTCTTGAATCCTAGACAAGCCCGATGGGCGCTCTTCTTTCAACGGTTCAATTTCATCCTAGGTTATCGCCCAGCTTCTAAGAACCTCTGTGCTGATGCACTATCAAGATCCTTTGAACCAGAGGATGTTCCCAGACACATCATAGATTCTGCCTGCGTATCCCTTGCTGTGACCACCACAGTTCCAGTAGGGAAAACCATTGTCCGACATAGATTACGTGAACGAGTTTTGAAATGGGCCCATGATTCCAAGTTGGCAGAACAGCTGGGTCGTATCAGGACCCTAGAGATGTTGCGGAGATATTACTGGTGGCCCAACATGGTGCAAGACTCTCTTAACTATGTGGATTCATCTCCCATCTGTGCCCAACAGAAGCCACCTACCGGACGGCCTTGGGACCTACTCCAGCTGCTTCCAGCACCTACTGAGCCATGGTCCAGCATCTCAAAGGACTTCATCACAGACATGCCTTCGTCCCAGAACAATATCGTAATCTGGGTCATCATCGACCGTTTTTTGAAAATGGGTCATTTTATTTCCTTGCCGGGCCTCCCATCAGTCCCAGAACTAGCCAAGTTGTTCATGAAACACATTTTCCATCTCCATGGACTCCCAAAGGAAATTATATCCGACCGAGGACCACAGTTTGCCGCCATGTACTGGCGCTCCTTATGCAAGAAGTTTAACATTGCCTTGAATTTCACGTCAGCCTATCACCATAGGCCAATGGTCAAGCTGAAAGGACCAACTGGACCTTGAAAATATTCCTTCGTTCCTACGTGAATGACCAGCAGGACAATTAGTCTGATTTGCTACCCTGGGCTGAGACATGGGTGTGGTGGAATCATCAAGAAGGAGCTTGGCCAGACTGGAGAGGATGCTTGCTGAGGCACCCTGGTGGAGAGGAGGCTGCACCACTGGCCGAGTCCGAAGGCCAATAAGTAGATAGCTTGGGTAACTTGAAACAGAATTAAGTGGAGACCTCTACTGGTGGAGAAGTGTCATAGCTAGATGTAGCAAGGTAGGATTTTGGCATGAAATCAACTCCCACTCCCTCTCTTGTCACTCATTGTCACAAATCTCTAAACCCCCTCATTACAAATGTGTTTACCCCCTCTCCTCCCTTCAGTGCGTGACATCATTTATATTCAGCCCTTAAGATGGCATTTTTTTAAATAATATATTTTATTCTGCGAGTTTGCAACCATGAACAATTGCAATAATACACATGACAAATATAAAGCATAGCAAGTGTGAAATATCACATAGAAAGCATTTCTTGTAATCTTTAACTCATATTTTCTAATGTATTAGTACCCTTACTTATGTGAAAACATCCCCTACACACTCATATCCACACATACCACCCACTCACACCCTGATCCTAATAGGAACCATTTCTATATTTCCATTACAATATAGATTTATTCTATGTTCAGTATCTCTTATTCCTCTCCATCTATTTTTTACCTTTTTCTCTCATATCCTGAGATCGGGAATTGTTTGAAGGTTCCAGGCTGGAAACCTCAGGCCAGAGGAAATAAAGCCCTTTCCGGTAGCTGAGTTCTTCTACAGTAGTGAGAATATTGTCAGGAATCTCAACCCATCAGCAGCCTGAAAAGCCAAGTAAGAGGCAGGAGGGGAAAGCAAATCTCTTCCTTCCTTCCCTGCTCCTAAGAATGTCTGCAAAGCAAACTGCTTTCCATCCTACTCACAATAACTAAATATTTACACTTTCAGGAGACCTCAGCCTTAATTTAATATTCATTAGACCATTTAGTGAACAAATTATCTGGCTAATGTTAGCCGGATAACTTATCCCAGGCTTCCCAAACCTGTCCTGGGGACCCCACAGCCAGTTGGGTTTTCAGGATATCCACAATGAATATGCATTAGATAAATTTGCATACCATGGAGACTCGGTGTATACAAATTTGTTTCATACATATTCATTGTGGATATCCTGAAAACCCAACTGGCTGTGGTGTCCCCAGGACAGGTTTGGGGAGCCCTGCCTTCTCCTGTGTATTCAGAGGAATAAACGTCTTGCTGAATGTACTTGTTTAACGTTATCTGGCTACATGCATCCGGCTAATTTTAAATCCTTACCGGCTATGTCTGAATATTGCTGCTTAGATTTTAAACTTAGCTGGCCTTTTGCGGCCAGATAACGTGATCCTTATCGGGATATCTTTAAAAGATATCCCATGTGTAACACTTGGAAGCGCTGGAAGCGTAAACTGAGAGTAGTTTATGCTTTTAACATTTCCTATCATAGCAGTGTTGGTGATTAAAATCCTTGCTCCTGGCTGGCACGATGGTTTGTCTGTGGGGGGGAGTGTGGGATGGGATGAGTTTTCTTAGGGGGGGAGGTTTGTGACTGGGGAAGGGGGTGCAATAGAAATTTTGTAATTGGAGATGGGAAAAGGGTGGGGGAGGGGAGCACAGTCGCCCAGTGATTAGTATTTCAGGAGTACTGGGCTAGATATTGCAGTTTACAAGCAGATGGGAGCCACAGGCTCTTTGATTTTTTTTTACTGATACAGCGATACTTACCCAGACATCTTTTAAAGATATCCAAATAAGTAGCAAGCTCTTCTGCCACAGAAGGCCGGATAACTTTAGACCTTTTTAGAGCAGGTCAGAGCAGGTGTAAAGTTATCCGGCTAACTTTGCAAAATATACCCAATATTCAGCTAGGTTAGCCGGGTATCTCCGCCTCGCCCGCAACACCCCTGAAATGCTGCTAAATTATAGCCAGATAACTATTTATAATTTAGCCAGATAAGTAGATGAACATGCCACGTTTTCTTTTTAGATGCGTAACTTTTGAGTTATCTGTCTAAACAGGTTTTGAATATGGACCTCCATATTTATAAACAGCCATTCTCAGAAAAAATTCAATTTAATTTATTTAATTGATATTATTTAATTGATAAAAGGTTTATCAGAGCTGATCACAATAGAAATAGCCAACAATACAATCAGTTTAAATAGTACAGGAATTCAGTCTAATTACTGATTTACAGCACTACTAAAAGCACAAGGCTGCTTCCCTTTGCACGTTTATGAGATGAAACACAGGAGCCTTCTGGAAACACATTGCATGCAGATACAAAACATTTGCAACAGGACGGAGATGTCATCCTCAGGGGGAAGCCACCGCTACTTCAGCAAGGAACCCCATGCAGATGTTTATCCATTGAAAACCCCATGCAGATGTTTATTCATTGAAAACCTCCTACGAGTAGTTTGCTTCTCTGTCTATCAGAGTAATTTCTTCTTTTTATCTGGGATTGGGATAGTCTGGCCTTCCCTTTCTGTAGGACTGGTATAGCTCCCTCTTCTATTTTTTGGGATTGGAGTAGTTTGTTATTCTGTTTTTTGGACTTGGGATTGGAGTAATTGTCTCTCTAAGATTGGGGTGGTTTCCTTCTCTCTCTGGGTCCTACTTATTAAAAGTTTTCTCTCATGTTGGGTCTCCCACGTGCCCCAGGTTTGATGGGGTGGGGTGGGGGGGGGGGGAATACACTGAAAATGGAGGAGGGAGTACCCATAGATCCCTGCAGTGCAATCTAAATCTGTCAGACTGGGTGATTCCCTGAAGCAGAAGAAGTTTAATTATTTGCATTTATCTATCATGGCTCTGAGTGAACATGACGTTTTCTCTTTTGTAGAGGGAGCTGAGCTGGTGAGCACAGGAGATGCTCTGTGACATGCATGAAGTTTTTGTCTGTAAGAGAGGGCTTCTTGTCCAGAGTTCAATTAAACTGAAGGGTAGTGGACACTCTGCTTGGTGGCTGCTGACTATCAGGCCAATGCCCTGGAGGGCATTCATTTGTTGGGCCTGATGAAGATGTTCTAAGATTTGTGAGTGGTGTAGATGGTAGTGCGATGTTGAGCACCTTTGAGCCAATAGCACCATTCCTTAAGAGCAAGCTTGATGGCCAGTAGTTCTCTGTCTCCGATTCCATAGTTGTATTCTGCGGAGGAGGAGTTTTGTGAAAAGAAAGAGAATGGATGAAAGAGTGCTGACTCAGTACTGCTCCTACTCCCAGCAATGAGGCATCAACTTCGAGGATAAAGGGTCATGTGGGAGCAGGGTGATGGATGCAAGGCTTTTGAAGGAATGCATCCTTCAATTTTTGGAACACAGTGACTGCCTCTGAAGGTCAGGCTTTAGTGTTGGCTCCTTTTCAGGGGAGTGCTGTAAGTGGAGCTGCAATTTGTGAATAGTTAGGAATGAAATATCTTTAATACTTGGCAAAGTCTAGGAATCTCTTCAAGGCGCAAAGACCGGAGGATTGCAACCAATCTTGGATGCACTTGACCTTATCTGGATCCATATGGAAGCCCTTGCTAGATACGATGTATCCTAGAAAAGGCAGACTCTCTTTCTTGAAAAGACATTTCTCCAACTTTGTGTATAGTTATCTCATAGTCTCTGGAGGACTAGGCAAATATGCTGGCCATGGGAGTTGAGATCCTTAGAGAAGATAAGAATATCATCGAAGTACACGATGACATAGACATAGAGGAGGTCTCTGAAGATTTCATTCATCATCTTCTGAAATACAGCAGAGGATTTAAATAACCCAAAGAGCATTACTAGATACTCATAGTGCCCATCTCATAAGAACATAGAAATTGCCATACTGGGTCAGACCAAGGGTCCATCAAGCCCAGCATCCTGTTTCCAACAGTGGCCAAACCAGGCTAAAAGAACCTGGCAAGTACCCAAGCACTAAGAAGATCCCATGCTACTGATGCCAGCAGTAGCAGAGGCCATTCCCCAAGACAACTTGATTAATAGCAGTTAATGGACTTCTCCTCCAAGAACTCATCCAATCCTTTTTTAAGCCCAGCTACACTAACTGCACTAACCACATCGTCTGGCAACAAATTCCAGAGCATAATTGTGCCTTGAGTGAAAAAGAATTTTCTCCAATTAGTTTTAAATGTGCTACTTGCTAACTTCATGGAGCCACCCTAGTCCTTCTATTATCCAAAAGTGTAAATAACCGATTTACATCTACCCATTCTAGACCCCTCATGATTTTAAAGACCTCTATCATATCCCCCCTCAGCCGTCTCATCTCCAAGCTGAACAGCCCTAACCTCTTTAGCCTTTCCTTATAGGGGAGCTAGTCCATCGCCTTTATCATTTTGGTCACCCTTCTCTGTACCTTCTCCAGTGCAACTATATCTTTTTTGAGATGCCATCTTCCATTCATCTCCATGCTTGATCTGAATTAGATTGTAGGCCCCATGAAGGTCCAGCTTTATAAATACTGTTGATCCCTAGAGACAGTCAAACAACAGAAATGAGTGGTAAGGGGTACCGGTCCTTTCGTTATTGCGTTCAATCCTATATAGTTGATACATGGACGCAATGAGTCATCCTTTTTGGAGATGAAGAAGAAACCTGCCCCGCTGGAGGAAGTGGAGGGCTGATGAAACCCCAGTCAAGGTTTTCTTTGATGTATTCTGACATTGTTTTCGTTTCTGGGGAGGATATGGGCAGATGAAATTTAATGTGGACAAGTGCAAGGTGTTGCATATAGGGAAAAATAACCCTTGCTGTAGTTACACAATGTTAGGTTCCATATTAGGAGCTACCACCCAGGAAAAAGATCTAGGCATCATAGTGGATAATACTTTAAAATCGTCGGCTCAGTGTGCTGCAGCAGTCAAAAAAGCAAACAGAATGTTAGGAATTATTAGGAATGGAATGGTTAATAAAACGGAAAATGTCATAATGCCTCTGTACCGCTCCATGGTGAGACCGCACCTTGAATTCTGTGTACAATTCTGGTCGCCGCATCTCAAAAAAAGATATATTTGCGATGGAGAAGGTACAGAGAAGAGCAACCAAAATGATAAAGGAGATGGAACAGCTCCCCTATGAGGAAAGGCTGAAGAGGTTAGGGTTGTTCAGCTTGAAGAAGAGACGGCTGGGGGGGGGGGGGGGGGATATGATAGAGGTCTTTAAGATCATGAGAGGTCTTGAATGAGTAGATGTTAATCGGTTATTTACACTTTCAAAAAATAGAAGGACTAGGGGGCATTCCATGAAGTTAGCAAGTAGCACATTTAAGACTAATCGAAGAAAATTCTTTTTCACTCAACGCACAATTAAGCTCTGGAATTTGTTGCCAGAGGATGTGGTTAGTGCAGTTAGTGTAGCTGGGTTCAAAAAAGGTTTGGATAAGTTCTTGAAGGAGAAGTCCATTAACTGCTATTAATCAATTTTACTTAGGGAATAGCCACTGCTATTAATTGCATCAGTAGCATGGGATATTCTTAGTGTTTGGGTAATTGCCAGGTTCTTGTGGCCTGGTTTGGCCTCTGTTGGAAACAGGATGCTGGGCAATTTCTTTTGTTCTTATACTCTCCCACAGGGCGATTCCGTATTGGGTAACAGATTGATGGCATAGTCGTATACCCTATGGGAAGGCAGCATCTCAGCCTCCTTCTTGGAGAACACATCGGTGTAATCTGTGTAGTGTGGAGGCACCCCTTCTAGAGTTGTTATCAAGGGCAAATGAGGTGCTGATTCAACCCATTATAGGCATGACCTGTGGCAATGAGATCTCCAGCTGGTAGCTGTAATAAAGCCCAGTTGAAGTGTGGCTACCAATTTGCAAACCCCAGGAACCTCTGTAAGGGACAAAGTCCAGAGGGCTGGTGCCAGTTCAAGATACAGGTCACCTTCTCTGGATCCATGTGGAAGCCGGCACTAGAAACTATATATCCCAGGAAAGGTAAACTTTCCTTCTCAAAGACTCATTTTTCCAATTTGGTGAACAGCTTGTTGGCCCATAGACGCTGAAGAACTTGACAGTCATCTCAGCGATGGGTTTGAAAAGATAAGAATATCATTGAGATAGATCACTACGCTGATGTAGAAGAGATCCCTGAAGACCTCATTCATCATATTTTTTTATAACTCTTTGTTTATAAAATTGTTTGTTACATATTTAAACAATATATAACAGAATCCCATGTAGCGCCCCCCCCCTAGAAACCAACAAATCAGCAGACACAGCCGTTATAAAATAGCAATAACAGACGCATACAGTATGCAACACAAGAAATTAGAGTCAATGAGCCAGACAACAGAGGATGCCATGTGACCATAGTATTGGTGGTATATACCCCTATTTGCTGGTATTTGAATGATTCCCCTGTCATGTCCAATTTGAGCTTTTCTAAATCAGCCATATCTCTTACTTGCGCCTTCCAGTGTCTTATTGTGGGATGAAATTTCCAAAAAGTGGCTATAGTAAAACGTGCTGCAAGTAACAGTTGCCCCACTAACTTACAAAATTTCTGAGGGATATCGGATATTTCTTGAGTCACTTGTGACCAAAACTGTTTTACAAATGAGCAAGACCACTACAAATGCTGATTGGTGCCCTCTTGTCCACATATACTCCAGCACCTAGAACTCAGACCAGGAGAGAATCTCGCATAATATACCAGAGTACGGTATGTTCATTCATCATATTTTGAAATACCGTGGGGGCATTGCATAGGCGAAAGGGCATGACGAGATATTCATAGTGGCCATCCCACATGGTCTTCCATTCGTCCCCTGGCCTGATTTGGATAAGGTTGTATGTTCCCTGAAGATCTAACATTGTAAATATCTTAGCTCCTTGAAGCCAGTCCAGGAGTTCAGAAATAAGCAGCAAAGAGTAGCGACCCTTTTTAGTTATAGCATTTAGACCCTTTTCTGGGCTGACTAGATTCCTGGGAAAGAGGCCTGCTGACTCAGAGTGTCTGAAAAGCAGAACTACTGGCACAGGGTGACTAGGAGGCAAGACCACTGGCTCAGGATCCTTTGCATACTGGACCATTGGCACAGGGTGAGTGTAAAGTGGCATGGGGTGAATGGAGAGTAAGACCTTTGGCTCAGGATCCATTGATGGCTGGACTACTGGCTCAGGATAAGTAGAGAGTTGAACCACTGGCATGATAGATTAGGGCTTCTTCCAGAGAGGCATGGCTGGCTGGAGCTCCTCCTGGAGTGGCATGGCTGGACTGAGCTCCTCCCAGAGTGGAAAGATTCAACTGAGTTCCTCCTAGAGCGGCATGACCAGACTGGATTCTCTCGAAGTTGGCAGATGGCTTGGAGACGCAGGCTCCTACTGGATCAAGACTGCGATTGCAGGTTCCTCCTGGAAAGGTTCAACTGGAAAGGATTGCAATTGTTGAGGTAGGTCCATAGCACTGGACGTTTCCTCCTGGAGTGGATCATCTGGAATGGAGTCCTTCAGAACTCCATGACTGCTGGATCAAAATCCTCTTGAAGCAGAGGCTTGAACAGTTTTCTTCACTCACTGGTTGACAAAAGATATTGGAGGTTCCGGAGACAGAACAGCAACTTGGCATGGACTTTGTGGAACAGGAAGAGGCTTGGTCTCTGACCTAGATCCAGAAATGGCATGCAGGAAAAATGTGCAAGCAACCTTCTTGGCCGTCAGTGTTTGCCTTGTTAGTGAGCTGCTGCAACAGCTGTGGTTTTCCTTTTTTTTTTTTAATGTAATGTTTATTGATTCTTTTAAACACAAAAGCAATGTACATATGCTTGCAGGATTGTTACAGCTTAATAATCATCAATGCAATATTATTAATAACTGTAAAAGGCAATGTGTAACATATGAATAAACTCGGATTAAGATTTCATGCTACCCAAAAAAGTTGTAAGAGTCATTCTGTACCAGCGCCTACTAATGGCGTAATAATAAATAGTGCCAGCATTTACATCACGTGATCAGTCTTCTCCATTCTAAATCATTTATTCCAATGGCACTAAATTAAAAAATGCTAATGAAAAACTGAAAACGAAAAGTTCTGAGTCTCATGACTCTACGGTTTGGTCGCTTGATCAATATAAAAATTAAACAATACGATTCAACTTCAGCATTGAGTCAATCAGTGTAAACCGCCTCAGGACTGAAGATTCAGAACTGTTCCTTACAGGCCAAATAATCGAGCACATTTCCCTCTCTCCAAGGATGGGAAACCTGTTATATTAACGTCCATCTTAAGTCTTCAAATGCATGGATAAAATCCAAACAGTGTTATACAAATGGGACTCATTTCTTACTAGTAGACAGTTTTGATGTTTAATAAGTTGCACTTTAACCATTCTCATAGCACATCCCACAAATACCTTGCAACAAGAATGCATAGGAGGAAGTGTACGAAGGGCCGTTATTTAACTGAATCTGTTGCAGTGTTCCTGGATGATACCTCGCAGTCCATTGAAAAGATTGTGCACAAGGGAAAAGGAAATACACAGGAAATCTCCTCTGTCATCAAGCAGTGAATGATTTGTAGAGGCTGAAAATTCAGATCACACTATTATATCTTTTATATTATGCAGTTATGGGAAGTTCTTTGAAACCAAATGAATGAACAGAATTATTAGGCATTGGCCAAGTATGCTGACTGTTGGCTTTCTTTAAAAATTATAAAAACATACTTAAATTTTTAAAAATAATTATTGGTTACAGATTGATTGAAAGAGAGTTACAAAGTTAAACATGACATTATTGTGCAATATTTAAGGTAAACTACTATTTGCTGATTTTAACATTGAAAATAATTTTTTAAAAAGTGAATATGGCATATGCAAAGTATGGATACCCTTCCAGTTGACCTGTTAATCCTTTTTTTTTTTAAGTGGTTAATAATACCCAAAACATTGATTGACTTATTAAGCCTTCAGTTAGTCAGGTAAAGACAATTCCACAGTTTGACAATTTTAAACTCTGAGGTTCTGATTGTTAATTTATCTATTTTTAACAACCAGTTGCTTGAGCATTTAAAAATGAAGATAGTTCACTCTTACAAGGCAGGGGACTTCTATAAAAAGCTTTCTAAATGCTAATAAGGAAATTTTGAGGACATGGTAAGATCTGCAAGATCAAGAAGAAGCTTTGATAGAACCACTGGAAAACTGTCAACGTTGCAAACAGAACCTAGACAACATTACAAATGACCCGCTGAGACGTTTATCTGATGCTGGGGTAGTGGTTCACAGGGTTAGGGTTAGAGTTAGGATTAGGGACCCAGAGATCACTGCAAATGTCCTGCTGGGAAGTTTATCTGATGCTGGGGTAGTGGTTCACAGGGTTAGAGTTAGGATTAGGAACCCAGAGATCACTGCAAATGACCTGCTGAGAAGTTTATCTGATGCTGGGGTAGTGGTTCACAGGGTTAGGGTTAGAGTTAGGATTAGGGACCCAGAGATCACTGCAAATGACCTGCTGAGAAGTTTATCTGATGCTGGGGTAGTGGTTCACAGGGTTAGGGTTAGGATTAGGAACCCAGAGATCACTGCAAATGACCTGCTGAGAAGTTTATCTGATGCTGGGGTAGTGGTTCATGGGTTCACAGTACAGCATTACTTACTTAACAGTGATCTGCATGGGAGCATTGTCAGAGGAAACCTTCTCGACAAGCTCATCAGAAGTCGTTGTCTAAGGTAAGCACTAAGCAGCAAAGCAGCACCTTGATAAGCCTAAATCTTTTTGAACCAAGTGCTTTGTGCTGATGAAAGAAGATTGAACTGATTAGACACAAGCACATAAGAAATGTTGAACCTTGCATGGGGGTGTGGCAGGCAGTGTCACAGGGTGGAAGGAAAAATGTATTCCAGATATCCTAGAAGGTAACGTCCCACACTCAGTGAAGAAATGGAAGCTGAAAAGAGCTTGGATATTTCAGCAAGAATGATCCATCCCTCAAAAACCAAGCACAAAATGCTTCAAGAAAGAAAGATGAATGGCTTTCACAGTCTACAGGTTTGATGATTCAGAATCTGAGGGGAGATGTGAAACCTGCAGTGCAGGCAAGGAGAGGTAGCAGAGTGGGACCTTTAACTGGCTGCAGGAAAGGTTTCTGCCATAGAAAGTGTTACAGAAAGAGGCACCTGCCACATTCACAGTTTTCTTATAACGAATCTAAAAGAAAAGTGCAAATAAATAGCAGTTATGCATTAAAATGTGCAGAAATATGTTGTGTTGAGCGTTGTACCCTGGAGAGGCTGTGAAAGCTTCTGCTCACATAGAAATTCATTGAAGCTTATTATCTGAGCACGGCTCCATGTCTGCATGCATTGTGGTGTTACTGTGCAATTTTTAACTCTTAGCTTACTGCATTGGGAGTTAACTCATTTTTCAGTACATAAGTACATTTATATTTTATTAAAGTGGCCCCTCTGTATCTTCAGAGACAGAGTCTGCGACACAGGATTTCATTACCATGGCATTACCTTACAGGAGAATGTACCTGCCCTAGGTAAAAGGTTATTGGTTACAGCAGCCAATCAGGAGCAGGGAATGGTGAGGGGGAAGCAGGAAGAGAAGTAGTTTACACCTGCTGCTGTTTAATCATAAGCAGTGAGGCAGCAGGAAGACCTGGGACTGTAGTCAGAGACTCTTAGCTCCCTGTTAGGAGCAGAGAGGCAGCGACACCTGAGCAGGTGGGAGAAGGCTGGGACACCTGAGCAGGTGGGGAGAAGGCTGGGAATCGCCAGGCAGAGAGAATCCTGCAGAGGCGCTGACTGAGAGCTGAAACAAGTAAGTTGTTGTTACCTGTGGCAGGGCTCAACTTCCTGCTTCCTGTATCCTCTGTACTTTGCTTCTTCTGCTCTGTGACATAAGCCCAAGAAGTTTTTAGATCAGCTCTTTCCAAAATCTAGTTTCTATTGCCTGAAGCTTTGTGAACTCAGCAGGCAGCAGAGGATAAAAACTGACCAACACTTATAATAACACAATGAATAATATACCTAATATTTTTATTTCTAAAGTGCCATGAGTGAACATTGCACTGTACATGCATTGAGCAAAGACTGTTTATTGAATAGGAAGTGCTGGTAACTATATTATTCCTGGAAAAGACTAGAATCATACTATACCATGAAGTCTTTTCTTCAGGGGCGCTGCTCTCCCATGCCGCATGAAAACAGGAGCCAAGCTGATCTGGGCAAGTGGCAGTGCTGACAATGCATTTACAACTACCTTCCTGGCCAATCCCTCCCTCCTGAACTGATTGGGTGGCAGGAGGAAAAGGACAGCAGCAGTGTTTCAGGCCACAAGCTTCCTCTCTGCCCCCCCGCAGCAATACAGTGTCCTGTATGGTTTAAAGCAGCATCAGATGGAGAGGACACGGCCCAAGCACTGTCACCCAATCCGTACAGGAGAGGGAGAGAAGGGGAAAAGGGATCAATGGGCTAAAGAGAGGCTGAGGGATGGTGGAGTTTTGTAAAAGAGGAGATGGGGGTGGAAGGTGCATGTTATAGAATAGAGCTGGGGGAGGCTCTATGGGATGAGAGAGATGGTACCTGTGGTGTTTGAATATCTACCCCATAGAAATGGTATGACTTATATACATGCAAAATGCATGGGAAGAGGTATTCCAGGAGGTGGAGTCTGGATTCAGTTGGAATTTATGAGGTCTATAGTCAGCCGTAATCCGGTTAACTTCTCTGGAATATTCAGCGGCGCAGCCACACAACTGAATATACCCAGATAACTTAGAGTTAGCCAGATAAGAGTTGCGGGCGTGGACCCTTGCACCGAGGTGGAGTTGGTGCAATCTGCAGGGAGGAGCTCTGCAGGTTCCCAATGTTGGCTGGTGGAGCTGGCTGTGGCAGAGGCCCAATTGGAGCTTCACCTATACCAGCCTACGTTCCCTTAGATTGAGCCCTCTGGTGATGGGGCTGGCAGGACTTAGACATGGGCCTCTGCTGTTGAAGTGAAGATCCATGGAAGAAGTTGAGTCACAGGCTGGATGCTGGGCAGGTTGAACCAGGCAATGTTAGAGACAGGCAGCAGTTCAGGCAGTCGGCGATCAAACAGAATCAAGGTTCAAACAGTGGTCAGTGGCAGGTGGGGTTCAATCAGAGTTGGAGTTCAGGCAGTGGTCAGTAGCAAGCGGAGTTCAATCAAAGTTAAAGTTCCAAGCCAAGATCAAACCAGAGATCCATCTGAGGGAAGGAGGAATGGAGAAGCAGGCAGGGAGGCAAAGAGCAACACAAGTGGGCAATAAACAGGCTGGAGACTGAAAACAAGGAACTGAAGACTGACCACAGAGAGAACAAAGACAAGAGACTGAAGACTGACCATGAATGAAAACAAGGTACTAAAAAACCAGAGGAAGACCACCAGGACACAGAGCAGGAACACAGGAACGAAGAACTGAAACATAGAAACAATGCAGAGGCAAAGCACTACTACCAAGGTAGTCGACCTATTGCTGAGGTAAGGAAGTGCTGCCGGGGGAGTCCTGACATCATCAGAGGGTGTCATGGTGGATTTCTCACCGCGAGCCCTTTAAATTAAGGCAGATTAGGTGTGCGCTCACATAGGGGCAGCCGCTGTTGGAATCAGCGGTGTCTTTCTTCCAGCATCACATCGGGCCTGGTTAGACATACCTCCAGTCTCCGCTTCACTGCCCCTGGTATGTCTGGATGAGCCCATGCAGCTTGGTCAAGGGTGCCTTTCCCCTGAGGAGAGTCTCCGTCAATGCCATTTAGGCTTGTGCCTCTACTGTGCTGGATCAGGGCACCGGCTTGCTCAGTGCCCAGTCCAACCGAGAATCCTCAGAGCCTAGGTTCCAGAGGGGAGCTGATCCTAGGCTTCATGATACCTGCTTCCCAATTAACCTTTCTTGCAGCAATCTCCTTGGCGACCAAAATGTTTCCACCCTCACTTTGGTAGACCCTGGTGCTGGGGAAACTTTTTCATAAAAGCCTTGGTTGACCACCTTCATTTGCCTACTGTTCCCAGGAAGAACCCCTTAATCATCTCGTCCATCTATGGGGACCCCTTGCCAGGAAGGATCATCCTGGCCACTTCACCCCTGAAAATACGTACCAGCCTTCTCCATAAGGAAAACATTATCTTCCATGTCATAGAGCCATTCATCATAATGGGCTGGGACTTCCCTGGTTCCAGCTACACCATCCACAATTTGACTGGATCTCGTTGCAACTTGCCCTTTGAGGGCTTCAGTGTCACAGTTTATGCTTGGAGTGGGTGGAATCCCGGCTCTGTCTTTCCTTAGCCGCTACCCTTCTGGGTTCTCCTGTGCCCTACAGCGATTACAAAGATGTATTTTCAGAAAATAAGGCGGAGGCACTGCCACCCCATAGGAAGTTTGATTGTGGAATCTAGTTGCTTCTGGGTACCACACCTTCACAGGGTAGGGTATACCTCTTGCCTCTTCCTGAGACCAAGGTTATGTCTGAGTCTATGTGCAAGAATTTCGATTGGGACTTCATACAGTGGTCCACATCCCCAGCAAAAATCATGGCACCCTCAGGCCCTGTATTCACTACCATGGGCTAGATGCCATTACCAAGAAGGTTCAGTATCCTTTACAGTTAATTTTTAAATTCTTTTACCATCTCCAAGGGGCAAGGATCTTTATGAAGCTGGATCTTTGGGGAGCTTACAACTTGATCCGAATTAAATCTGGAGAGGAATGTAAGACAGCATTCAACACTCGGGACAGCCATTGCGAGGACCTGGTAATGCTCTTTGGGCTATGCAATGCCCTGGCTGGCTTCCAAAAGATGATGAATGAGATTTTCCGGGATCTCCTCTGTCTGCGTTGTCATATATCTCGATGATATCTTCATTTTCTCCAAAGATCTCAATTCCCATTACTATGATGTACTAACTGATACTTCACTTTCGATGCATATCCAGCATAGCTCTCTGCTTCAACAGCAGGGGAGAAGATAAACAACCAATAAGGGCTGTATAACATAATCTGGGTAAAAACAAATAAGCATGGGTGTAGCTTGCTTATTGCGGCGGTTACTACTCCTACTACCTCTAACTAATCAAGCTAGATATTTCACTTGGATGCAGCTCCTCCACCGCTCTCTACATTAATGGCGGGGGTGGAAGGGAATTAGAACCAAGAGCTAAGAGAAACAGATAAGTATGGGAGAAGAAATGAGGGAAGCTTGCTGGGCAGACTGGATGGGCCATTTGGTCTTCTTCTGCCGTCATTTCTATGTTTCTATGTTTCTATATATGTAACTGTTTTTTCAGCAGATGCAGGAGAACAATTTATATGTAAAACTGGAGAAGTGACTATTTGAAAAGAGAGTCTTCCATTCCTGGGGCATATTGTTTCCAGGAAAGGTTTTCACATGGACCCCAAAAAGGTCAGGAGCATCCAAGACTGAAACTACAATATTAAGTCACTCCATGGCAGCTTCCAAAACTCAAGGAAGCATTGCTATTCCTGAAGTTTCTATGCTAGGTCCATAATGGGCTGCAGGGCTGTGGCATCCACCAGGTCCATGGGCTTGGCAATCTGGAATGGGCATGGACCCTTGGACCAAGGTGGAGTTGGCACAACCTGCAGGGAGGAGCCCTGCATGTCTCCACCATCAGCTGGCAGAGCTAGCTGTGGCAGAGACCCAAATGAAGCTTCAGCTATACCAGCCCACATTCTCCTTAGGTTGAGCCTTAGGTGCCGGAGCCTCAGGGCCAGCAGGACTTAGGTGTGTGCTTCTGCGTTGGAGTGAAGATCCATTGAAGAAGTCGAGTCGCAGCCAAAGTCCCAGGCAGGTAGAACACAGACAGTGGTCAGGGGAGGCGGCAATCAGAGTCAAGGTTCAAGCAGTGGTCAGTGGTAGGTGCAGTTTAATCAATGTCAAAAGTTCCAAGCCAAGGTCATACCAGAGATCTGTCTGAAGGAAGGACGGACAGAGAAGCAGGTAAGGAGGCAAGGAGCAACACAGGAGTGCAACAAAGAGGCTGGAGACTGAAGACAAGGATCTGAAAAACTGACCACAGGGAGGATGAAGACAAAAGACTGAAGACTGACCACAGATGAATATAAGGAACTGAAGAACAAGATCAAGACATGGAGCAGAAACACAGGAACAAAGAACTTGAACAAAGGAACAATGCAGAGGCAAAGCACTACTACCAAGGTAGTTGACTTATTGCCGAGGCAAGGAAGTGCTACCGAGGTAGCCTTTTATAGACAGGGAAGACCTGATGTCATCAGAGGGTGCCACAGGGGGTTTCCTGCCATAGGCCCAGTGGTGGTGGAGATTAGGTTGGAGGCAAATTATTTGACTTTTAGAAGGAAATTTAAGGCATTGTTATTTTTAGGTTTTATATGATTGTTGTGTTTTTATTATATTTATTGTATTGTATTTTATTGTTGTAAACCACCTGTTATGCTCCGCGGCCACAGACGGCTGCGACCGCTGTTGCTCACCTCTCTTTTTACTACTTTGGCTCCGTTGGACAAACTCGTGGTCTCTGCCAGCTACCACCAGCCTTCCGGCCTCCGTTCCTGGGTCTACCTGAGCAGCATGGACGCTGCCAACCACCATCTTACCCTCGGGGTTCCCTAGGCGCACACGCTCCCCAACCTGCTTTAACCTAGTTTACGACTCAAAAGCCCTTTTTTCCTACATATCTGAACTAACACATACTAACACTCCTTCTATCCCTAATGATCAAGCACAATCCGAAGCCGATGAACTGGCTCTGTTCTTCCAAAGCAAAATCTCCAATCTTTTAACCCTCTTGCCCCCCAACCCCTCTTCTCCTACTAGCTCCTACCACCCTCTAAATAAAAGAATCTCTCTGGAATTGTTCGAACCCACCACCACTTTAGACCTCAGCCTTGCTTGCCACTGCTTCCAGATTGCCACCAGCCCAGAACCCAGCTTGCTTCAAGACGCCTCTTCAGCCTTTGTCTTGGATGTGTTTTATTCAGGCTTCGGCCTGCTCTTGCTCGGGCGCCCTCTGTCAGACTGTGTTTCTATTGGCGCCCAGGTCTTCGGGACTCTGCCTCATCCAGTACAGACTGATACCTACACCATTTGCTGCCTCTGGGCTGACCTCGATCCACCCATCGACGACCACTGACGGAGGCCACCTACGTCCAGCCGGCCCCGGCACCCAAAGGCTCAACCCGTGGGGAATGAGGGCTGGTATTGGTGAAGCACCAGCCGGCCTCTGTCTGTCAGCCCTCTCTGCCTGCCGATGGTGGGGATCCATAGGATTCCTCCTACAGGTAGCGTCAACCCCACCTCGGCCCAAGGGTTCACCTCCGGCGCAACAGTTTCAAATCGTGACCCCTAGTTCTACTAAATTGTTTCCAATGGAAAGGCTTGTTGATGACCATGGCTCATTAAAATCTTTCAAGTATTTGAAGGTCTATATGCTCCTCCTCTCCTCCAGGGTATTGTTGCTGTTTGAGGTAGTTGTGGGTGGATCCTTGGGCCGGTGGCAGATGACCACGCCCCCGGGGGAAGATCCCGAGAGGGACCACCGGTCAGGCTCAGAGAATGGAGACAGACACACACTAGTTCTTTTATTAAATTATATGTTATCAATGTTATCAAATATGTTATCAAATATGTTTTATTTGTTATCAAATATGTTTTATTTGTTATCAAATATGTTTTATTTAAATGATATGTTATCAATTTGCATTTATCTTCCCGGGTCCCAGTTCAATGTAACCCCTGTTCTATGTATTTATTTATTTATTTATTTAACATTTTTATATACCGGGATTCATACAAGATATTGCATATCGTCTCGGTTTACATTGAAACTGAACACAAGCATGAGAGCATGCTAATTACATAGAACATAAAATGCTGATAGAACGCTGATAACATAGAATGCTAAATGTAATGTTTTTTCCTCCAATAAGTTGTTTCATTGTAAACCGACGTGATATGTATTTTTACATGAATGTCGGTATAAAAAAGTTCAAATAAATAAATTAAACAGTATATGGAACCACCAGAGGAGGCAGTAGTGAGCTGGAACGCCCAGCTGGGCTGTAGTCCCTCAGATACTGGAACAGTGATCCTGGATAACTGAGCTGTAGAGAAAGTGAATATAGTGAGTAGGCAGAGTATGCAGAGTTCAGGAACAGAACCTAGATGGTAACACTCACACAATAGTCTCTTGGAAGCAGCCCAGGAGCTGGAATGGATTAGGCCCTTGAGGAGCGAGTACCTGGTTCTAGGGAACACTCTGAGAGAGAGATGGTAACTCACTGGTGTGGTAGGCAGCGGTGACTTCCTGGCAGAAGTGGTATTCAGTAGCAAGTCCGGGTACGTGGGCCCTCGAAGAGCGAGTACCGGTTCCAGACTGCGACCTGAAAGGCAAAGAGAAATGAGTCCCCCGAGGAGCGGGTACCCCTGGTAAGTCCGAGGAGGCAGAGTAGCTAGGAGCATAAGAAAAACATTCTGTTCCAACTCCTTGCTAACTCGATTAGTTAGCGATTTCAGAGATCTTACATATCCGGTGGAGATGACGTCACCTCAGGGGGACGCCCCTGAGGTTCGCGACACTGCTGGTACTTGAGTCGGGGCCACGCCGTGCGCATGCCCTTAGGCTGCTGGGAAACATGGTGGAGTGCGGCATCTAGCCGGTCCGGGGACGCCAGAGGACAATGGCACGATGATGCCGCGGCAGCCAAACTTCCAACAGGCAAAGAGGGAGTCGCCAAAGAGGTAAGGTGGGCATAGTGGAGATGTTGGGCAGCGACCCTTCAAAGGGCGATTTCCTCTTCGAGTACCAGGTTTAGGTTTTGAAGGATGCAACTGACGAAGCATCTCTTTGTCCAGAATAATGGTCCAAGGCTCCCAAGAGTTTTCTTCGGGGCCAAAACCCTCCCACTTCAGAAGGTATTCAAAAGTATTGCCTCTTTTACAAACATCCGGGACCTCTTCGACTTTGTATTCTAAGTCGTCTTCTGCATTGATGACAGGTGGAACTTGAGGTTTGGAAGAAAATTCGCTGAGTATGAGTGGTTTCAGAAGTGAAATGTGGAAAGTGTAAAGAATATCAGCAGCAGTGGATTGAGCTGCTGGGACATCACTGAGCTTCAGTGGAAGTGGCGGTGTTGGGGAACGTCCATAGACCACTTCAAATGATGACACAGTAGTGGATCTTTCAGCTTGATGAGGGGGCTCCTTAAGTCTTCCACTAGACGTCTGAGAATTAAGTTGCCTTCTGCCCCTGAGTCCACCGGGGCAGGAGTCTGAACTGTGACCGGTCCGTAAGTCAAAGAGACTGGAAGAGAAAGCGGAGGAGTGGGCACGGTGTGGCCTAAGAACAGTCCTCCTGCAGGACTTAGGCCCATCCGTTTACCGGATGAATGGAACATGTAGAGACATTTTGGCCGGGCTGACCACAGTACATGCAAAGGCCACGCTTTTTCCGAAGTCTTCTTTCTTTGGAAGTTAAATGTCCATGACCAAGTTGCATCGGTTCATCCTTATCAGTAGCAAGAATTACTGGAACCATCCGAGGTGCGGATATAGAACTAGCCTGTTTCAACCCAGGTAACACCTTAGGCCGGAGTTCCTTCATCTTGTCCCGGAGCCGGTGATCAATCCGAGTAGCCAAGGCTACTAATTCCTCCAGCGAGTCAGGTGTTTCGCGAGCAGCCAGCTCGTCCTTTAAACGGGTATCCAGGACTCTGCAAAAGAGTGTCTTGAGACATTTGTGGTCCCAGCGAAGTTCTGCCGCAAGAGTTTTGAACTCGAAGGCAAATTCAGGCAATGATCTGCTGCCTTGCTTCAATTCCACCAAAGCAGAACCGGCTACAGCAGTTTGAGCAGGGTCAATGAAGACGGATTTAAACAAGTCCATAAATCCTTCTATATCCTGCAAAATGGGGTCCTTGTGCTCCCACAAGATAGATGCCAAGACAAGGCCCTACCATTCAGGTAGCCGTGGGAAATAAAGATGGCTGTAAGGCAAAATGCATGCAGCACTGGTTTAAGAAGAAGCCTAGCGCCTTCTGAATTTCACTGGAAAAGTGGATAGGAGCCGCCAGTGGTACAGCAGTTTTTAAAATTACCTCCTGTAACTGACCTTCTTGGTTGGAAGCTGTGCCTTGAACCTTCTGTGTGTGTAGCTGATGAAACGCTGAAGTAATTTTCTCCAAGGCGTCTTGCTGCTCCACAATGCACTGGGCCAGGCCCGGTATGACCTGCAAGGCATTAAGTTGTGCTGGATCCATTGAGTTAGCAATCTGGTGTTTGTGGTAGTTGTGGGTGGATCCTTGGGCCGGTAGCAGATGACCACGCCCCCAGGGGAAGATCCCGAGAGGGACCACCGGTCAGGCTCAGAGTATGGAGACAGACACACACTTAGTTCTTTTATTAGACAGTATATGGAACCACCAGAGGTGGCAGTAGTGAGCTGGAACGCCCGGCAGGGCTGTAGTCCCTCAGATAACTGGAACAGCGATCCTGGATAACTGAGCTGTAGAGAAACTGAATATAGTGAGTAGGCAGGGTATGCAGAGTTCAGAACAGAGCCTTGATGGTATCACTCACACAATAGTCTCTTGAAGCAGCTCCGAGGCTGGAATGAAGTAGGCCCTCGAGGAGCGAGTACCTGGTTCCAGGGAAAGCTCTGAGAGAGAGATGGTAATTCACTGGTGTTGTAGGCAGCGATGACTACAAGCTATCATTCTCACGAAAATAGATTATTGCAACTCGCTTCTACTAGGCCTCCCCGCTAACGCCATAAAACCCCTACAGATGCTGCAAAACGCAGCAGCAAGGATCTTAACCAAGTCCAATAAAAGAGACCACATATCACCTATTTTGAAAACCCTACACTGGCTACCTGTGAAATTCAGAATACTATTCAAAGTGCTCTCAATAACCCACAAGGCTCTACACAACTTGGCACCACTCGAGCTCAAAATCCCTCTCCGATTCCACACCTCCTCCAGACCAGTAAGACAAGCCTATAAAAACAACCTACATACACTACCGATGAAGTCAGCATTAAGCAAAAGAGCCTTCTCTACAGCGGGCCCCAAAATCTGGAACTCTCTCCCACCAGAACTCAGAGCAGTGCAATGCTCATCTACATTTAAAAAAAGACTCAAGACTTGGTTGTTCAACCAAGCTTTCCCATAACAGCTTCCTGTGGAACATCTCGGCCAATGATTACCCACCTGAGAGCTATTTAGATCATCTATAGAACTCACTTAATCTATGGCAGTCGAAGACATAACCTAGTCTTATAATTAGCAACTGTTTATTTAACCTACATTAGGCACTGTATCTTCTACTTATACCTATATTAGGCAATGTATCTTTACTGGTTAACCCCATATTTACTTATCCAAGTTATATCGACCTGTTCTTTGTAAGACATTTACTTGTCAATGTTATTGTTCTGTTAAAATGTAAACCGAATTGATCAGTAATTCTGTTATTGGAAAGTCGGTATATAAAAATGCTAAATAAATAAATAAATAAATAACAAGTCCGGGAATGTGGGCCCTCGAGGAGCGAGTACCGGCTCCAGACTGCGACCTGAAAGGCAAAGAGAAATGAGTCCCCCGAAGAGCGGGTACCCCTAGTAAGTCCGAGGAGGCAGAGTAGCTAGGAGCATAAGAAAAACATTCTGTTCCAACTCCTTGCTAACTCGATTAGTTAGCGATTTCAGAGACATAAGAACAAATGTCTGAAGACACTCTTTTGCAGAGATGACGTCACCTCAGGGGGACGCCCCTGAGGTTCGCGACACTGCTGATACTTGAGTCAGGGCTGCGCGCGCGCCCTTAGGCTGCTGGGAAACATGGTGGAGTGCGGCGTCTAGCATCAATAGCGAAGGAACTCGTTCCCAAGTCATCTAGCAAAGGGCGAGGGAGGTGCTTATGAATCCCAACCTTGTGATGTCAACAGTCGGGGATGCCCCTGAGGTTCCCGCCATTGGACCTTTAAATGGAGACCTGGTGGCATGTGCACGCACGTGACTAGAAAGGCCCAGAGTCGGTGTGGGTGGCTAGCCCCAGCTGTGAGTAGACCCGGAGAGGAGAGGAGGGCAACACATGACGTGAGTTGAATCGGTCGCAGCCATCTGCAACCGATGGTCATAAGAGCTTTACCTGCTTCCTTTACATCAACATTAAACCATGTTGGCAATCGTTTGGCCTTCCTTCAAACATTTTTTAATACAAGGAATACATAATATAGGTGCTTCCAAAATGGTATTTTTAAACAATGTCTCCACCTCATCCAATCCTTTAATCCTTGCAACCACTCCCTTTGTTTTTTTTTTTCTAACTCATGTCCTTATTCTATCATTTATTTATTTATTTATTTATTTATTTATTTATTTAACTTCTTTTACTATACCGATACTCAAGACCAGGTCTTATCGTACTGGTTTACATTAGAACATGGGGAAACCAATTAACGTCTAAGTAGAAATGACAAGTTACATTAAAACAGGGAGCGTAAAACATGGATGTCGGAAGATAGGGCAGAATTAAACTATAACATTAATGAGTGATAGATATAATCAACAAAAACAATAAATTAACAAAATCAATAAATTAGTAATACAGAAACAAGGATTATAATCAGCGGATTATAATCAGTCTTCCTTTATTAAAGTAGTAGTTTTAGTTAATATCCTCCCTCCAGTGATTATGTCGAATCTGATTGCATTATGAACACTATTGCTTAGCCCCAGCACAGTAACCAACTGAGGACTAGATCTGAAGTAGCTGCCCCTCAGCTGTTCCATGAAGCAGTCATTTATGGCATCCAGATTCTCACCTCTCTAGCATGATTGCCTGCTCAGAAAGAAACTACAGATTTTGGCAATGCTATAGAGGAAAAATAGCATGCTTTAGCAGTATTTTGGATGTGTAAAGAGAAGCAGAGAGAAGCATCAAAGATAACCCCAAAGTTATGGGCAGCCAGAGAGACAGAAAAAGAGGGAGGAGGAGAAGTGGGTTTGGGGGAAAGAGAAGACGTTCGTTACATTTAAGGTTGAGGTGGGGCATCCAGGTGGCAATGTCAGAAAAGCCAGTTGAGATCTGAAACTGGATTCTCAGTGAAAATTTAGCTGTAGAGAGGTAGATCCAGGAGTCAGCAGCATAAAAGCGACACAGAAAGCAGTGGGAAAATATCCAAGCACCAGGGAATCAATACAGAGGGGAGAAGAGGAATAGCTGTATAGCAGTAGAAGTACGGTGGGAGAGGTAAGAATAGAGCAGAGCCCCAAAATCCAGTGGAGCAGAGCAGCGTGTCAAGGAGTAGATGATGATTAATGGCATGAAAAGCTGTGGAAAGGTCAGACAGGATCATCCTGACGTCTCATCAAACCATTGTCCAGTGAGGCATAACTTTGCACCTTTTCAAAATCACATTCACTACTCGGACTTTCTTATATCACTAACGTGAATTTTCTCAGAAAATCTAGGGATTTGTGGTGGAGCTGCCGATGATGTGCTGCCCAGAACGGAGGGTGATGACTTCAGGCCTCACAATAAGTTTATTCACAGCCTGGGAGGGGAGGCAGTATCTGACTCTACCCATGGCTGATTGTTTCTGTAAGAAATGCAGCTGCTGACACACTGGCGCCTTTCACACATGCAGCTGCCTCTTGCGCTTCTAATGACCTCACATCATGGAATTCCAGTCTCACACATCAAACCAAACCCAAGACATCCAAACCACCAAAATCTAAACTGAGCTGCTCACCTCCCCTGCCCCCCTCAATACAGATAGGACAGTGAACCCCCCCCCCCCCCCGATACCCCCTCCCTGCTCCTCACATCCCTAACACACACAGACAGGGACAGCAGGACATCCCAGATCCCCCCCATCCTAAACACACATAGACAGGGACAGCAGGACATCCCAGATCCCCCCCATCCTAAAACACACATAGACAGGGACAGCAGGACATCCCAGATCCCCCCATCCGAAAACACACACAGACAGGGACAGCAGGACATCCCAGATCCCCCCCATCCTAAACACACATAGACAGGGACAGCAGGACATCCCAGATCCCCCCCATCCTAAAACACACACAGACAGGGACAGCAGGACATCCCAGATCCCCCCCCCATCCTAAAACACACACAGACAGGGATAGCAGGACATCCCAGATCCCCCCCCCATCCTAAAACACAAACAGACAGGGACAGCAGGACATCCCAGATCCCCCCCCATCCTAAAACACACACAGACAGGGACAGCAGGACATCCCAGATCCCCCCCCCCATCCTAAAACACACACAGACAGGGACAGCAGGACATCCCAGATTCCCCCCCCCCCATCCTAAAACACACACAGGGACAGCAGGACATCCCCCCCTCCCCATCCTAAGGACACACAGACAGGGACAGCAGGACATCCCAGATCCCCCCCATCCTAAAACACAGACAGACAGGGACAGCAGGACATTTCAGATTCCCCCCCCATCCTAAACACAGACAGACAGGGACAGCAGGACATCCCCCCCCATCCTAAACACACACAGACAGGGACAGCAGGACATCCCAGATCCCCCCCCCATCCTAAAACACACACAGACAGGGACAGCAGGACATCCCAGATCCCCCCCATCCTAAAACACACACAGACAGGGACAGCAGGACATCCCAGATCCCCCCCCATCCTAAAACACACACAGACAGGGACAGCAGGACATCCCAGATCCCCCCCCCCCATCCTAAAACACACACAGACAGGGACAGCAGGACATTCCAGATCCCCCCCCCATCCTAAAACACACACAGGGACAGCAGGACATCCCCCCCTCCCCATCCTAAAGACACACAGACAGGGACAGCTGGACATCCCAGATCCCCCCCATCCTAAAACACAGACAGACAGGGACAGCAGGACATTCCAGATTCCCCCCCCCCCATCCTAAACACAGACAGACAGGGACAGCAGGACATCCCCCCCCCCCATCCTAAACACACACAGACAGGGACAGCAGGACATCTCAGATCCCCCCCCCTCCCCATCCTAAACACACACAGACAGGGACAGCAGGACATCCCAGATCCCCCCCCCCCCATCCTAAACACATATAGACAGGGACAGCAGGACATCCCAGATCACCCCCCCCCCCCCATCTTAAACACAGACAGACAGGGACAGCAGGACACACACCCCCCCCCCCATCCTAAAATATGTAATAGACATAAAAAGCGTCGAAAGTGAATTCTTAAATCAAATGAATCATAAAGTGGTAAAGGGACAAAAAATAACCCTTTATTCAGAAGCGAGGTTTCTGAAGCTGTAAGAATGTGAGATGATAAATTTAACTAGCAGAGAATTAGGACGTATTAAACTATTTTTTTTTTCATCTCACTCAGCTTTACCAGAATGTATTATTCTTATGCTGTATCGGGTTATTTTATTCATTTATCTCTTCTTTGTTATCCTTTGTCAGTTTGCCTAATTGGATCCACTTTGTAGCTTGAACCTTTTGTTTTTCTTCTGTAGTTTATAGGTCCCTCCCGATGCAGCTTGTAAAACTCACTATTTAATCTGCAGTGCCTTCCTTAAGTTGTCAAACCAATAAACTTTTGCCTTTTTCACTTTGAATCCTTCTGTGGACCTTGACATTCTTTGACCAACCTTTTGATTGTGTGTGAATTCCTAAGCCAGGTTTGGTCTGTCTCCACTCCTGCCATGTTGAAATTAAATAAATAAAAAGAAAGGTGGCGGCTTATACCTCATGACCCTAAAGAAACTCAACATTATAGTCCACCCCTTCAACCATCCACCCTCCCATTGAAATCAGCCTTTTCAAATCTAAAGCCCTACAAATTATCCCACTATATGCCCCTCCAGGAACACTACAACACAATATATCCGCCCTAATTGAAACCATCACCACCAACATCAACATGGCCATATCTGCTATCGTTCTACAGGACTTCAATCTACACATGGACAAAATTCTACTCTCACCAACCGGCGAACTCCTCCTAGAAACCATGACAGCCATTGGTTTCAAACAAATAATCAACACCCCCACCCATAACTCCGGACACACCTTTGACCTAATATTCATCAATAATCTCATAGACCACTCTCACCACCCATCAGCCACCACCATCCCCTGGTCAGACCATAAACTCATACACACCAGCCTACAACTAAATCACCCACCCACAGAAGCAAACTCATCGAATTCACCAAACTATGCCCACTCAACGAACTCACCGAAATCCTACCAATTAAACTAAAAGAACTCGACATGAATGACGCAAACACTGCCACGAACTCTTGGACAGCCATCAATACAGAAGTTGCAAAGATCAAATGCTCAACCATCAAAAAAGTAATCAAGACTGCTAACAAACACAAAACTCCCTGGTACACGCCTGAACTAAAAAACATCAAGCACCTTCTAAGACAATCAGAAAAAAAATGGAGAAAAGATCCATCCTCCTCAACTAAAAGCCCCGGCGACGGTTGAAGAGCGCCTCACCATCAGTCGCCAGGTGCAACAAAGGGGCTCTCCCCTTTGTGCACCCCTTCGTGCAACCATTGTGCTTCTAAAAAAAAAAAAAAAAGAAAATCTTTTATATTTTTCTGTAATTTAACCTTTATTCCAATTCTTTACCTTTTTCTTTTCGCTTGTTAACAATTTTAATTAGAAATGTTCATTGTATTAGACTATGAAAATTTATTTCCTGCTATTCTGTTTAATGTAAACCGGTATGATTTACATCGGATGTAAGAATGTCGGTATATAAAAATTAAAAATAAATAAAAAATAAAATAATAAAAGGCAGCTACAGAACCATACTATATATCTACAGAACAGATATTGAAAAGGCCAAAAGAGATTACTACTCCAAAAAGATCCATGACCACCAATCTAACCCCAAAACCTTATTTGCATACATCTCAGACCTGATAAACCTATCACCGACACACCTCATCAAGAATACTCCACCAGAAATTGTGAAGAACTCGCCAACTACTTCAATGACAAAATTACTAAATTAATCGCCACCAATCCGCACACCAACCAGCCTGCACTCAACTTAGCACATCTCTCCACACCATCTTGGACCCAATTTGAAACAGTTGCCTCAACTGAAGTAGAATCGATAATTCAAAACCTAAACCCACTGCCCACCCCTTCGACCCCATTTCTATAAAACTCCTAAAGCAAATCCCAAACACCATAGCCAGACCCATAGCAGACATAGTTAATATATCACTTGAACAAGGCACTTTCCCTGAGTCTCTCAAGTGTGCCAGCATCAAACCAATCCTCAAAAAAACACAACTCAACAAAGCCGATCCATCCAATTACTGACCCATCTCCAACCTTCCCTTCCTCGCCAAGATCCTTGAAAAAATCGTCAACCGTCAACTCTCAGCACACCTGGAAAATCACAACATCCAATCCCCATCCCAACACGGATTCAGAAAACACTTCAACACCGAAATGCTCCTCCTTTCCCTCACAGACCACATCCTCAGAGACCTGGACTGCGGCCAATCATACTTCCTCATCCTACTCGACATCTCTGCTGCCTTTGACACTGTCAACCATGAAACCTTACTAAACAGACTAAGTGACATCGGTCTATGCAACACCACACTAGTCAAGTGGTTCAAATCGTACCTGACAAACCGGTCATACAAAGTCAGACTTAACTCCGCCGAATCCAAACAAATCCCCCTTACACATGGTGTACCTCAAGGGTCATCTCTCTCCTCCACCCTCTTCAACATCTACATCTTCCCCCTCTGTATGCTTCTAACCGGACTAAATCTAACCTACTTCCTATACACAGATGATGTTCAGATTCTTCTTCCCATAAAAGAAACTATCACAAACACACTAAAAACCTGGGACAACCTCCTCCCAAAGATAACACAACTACTATCTCAAATGTCCCTAACCTCAACCACAACAAAACTGAAATACTTCACATCAACAACAAGACCATCTCAACTCTCAAAAACCACAACCCAGCACCTGCAAAAGACGACAGAATAACCTCCTCAGCCAGAGATCTTGGTGTACTCATTGACAATGAACTCAATATGAAGAATCATATCAAATCAATAATAAAGGATGGATTCTACAAACTGCAAATATGCAAAAAAATCAAACCACTTCTCTATGCCCAAGACTACAGAACAGTTCTCCAAGCACTGCTTTTCTCCAAACTCGACTACTGTAATGCCCTACTCCTGGGCCTCTCATCCAACACCCTCAGGTCACTCCAATTGCTCCAAAATGCCGCAGCAAGATCACTCTCTAATACCAAAAAATCTGAACACATCTCACCAAACCTCAAAAACCTACACTGGCTGCCCATCACACACAGGATTCAATACAAAGTTTTAACATTCATACACAAAGCACTATATACTGAAAAATTCGACTGGCAGAGCCCTCCCTTAACGTTCAATCCACTCAGAGAACACTCCGATCCACGAACACTGGTCTCATTCCTACACTATCACCAAAAATGGCCCACCTAACCTCAACAAGGGAATGATCTCTAACAGTGGCAGGTCCAATCTCTGGAACAGTCTACCACCTCAACTAAGGCTCAACCCCACAACCCAATCATTCAAAAAGAACCTTAAAACATAGCTCTTCAAAAAAGCATACCCAACTACCACCCACCACCCATCACCCAACACATGAAGACGTGCCCCCCCCCTACACCTCCCCCCTCTCCCACACCACCCACCACAGAACCACATAACCACATAATGTGATCAAACCCAAAAACCCAAGATTTCTTACTACAGTAGATGTTAATATAATTTATAAGGACTCCTCACAGATCAATCAATACGCATGCTACAAAATTTCAATGCAAAATGTTATAAAGTTCAATGCAATATTATGTGAAATTCAATGCAAGTTTTTATAAAGTCTGATGCAAAATGTTACAAAGTTCAATGTAAAATGTTACAATGTTTCAATGTAAAACAAAAAGCCTTCATTAATAGGCTCCTCCATTACGCTGTAAACCGGTGTGATATGTCTGAAGAACATTGGTACAGAAAAACAAATAAATAAATAAATAAATACAGAATTTGCTTTTGAATGCTGTCGTCTTTCCATCAAGACCGAGGCTCCTAAGTTGGGCATTATTATTGATCGTAATATTTCTATACGTTCACATCCCCTCCCCTGTTCTTTGTATTTTCAATCTTTCAGTTGTAATGTAAACCGGTATGATGTTTGCACACTAATGCTGGTATATAAAAATCTTAAATAAATAAATAAATACATACATACATACATACATCTGAACTCAGTTGTAAAGTCTGGCTTTCTGAAGTTGCAATTATTGTGAAGCCTTTATTGGACCCCTCTGGTTTTCAAACTACTCTTTAATCACTGCTTTTTCCATCATTTGAATATTGTAACTCGTTATTTTCAGGACTCCCAACAAAATCATTGAAGTCTTTACAGATAGTGCAGTGTATTTTCACCCATTCTTGCTAAGCTACATTGGTTACCAATTCAGTTTTGTATAAAATACAAGATATTGATTTTGGTACATAGATTAGTTCATGATACAGCGCCTGTCTGGTTATTTTCTGTTGTCCAGATTTATAGGTCTTTTAGATTTTTGTGGTAAATGTTGGCGGTTCCTTTCCGAAAATTGGTCCATTTACTGGAAATTCAAGATCATGCATTTTCAGTGGCAGAACTTGGCCTGGAATTCTCTTCCAGAGCCTTTGCATGTAATGTCAGATTGGTCATCTTTTTAAAAAGCATTGAAGACGTATCCATGTCAGGAGGCCTTTAGTATTACCTGCTGATGTCCCCGTTACTTAGCTCTCTCTTTCTATGCTACCTATCTGGCTAAGTAGCTTTGAATTCTGGGCTTTTATTGTTTTGTTTAAACTAATTTAGCTCTGGGAATTTTGGGAAGATTTGTCACAATTTTATTTAGAATAGAGAGCAGATTTTATTTTCATTAGGAGATTTTAGACATTTATCACTGGGAAGCAAGTAAATCCTGTAATTACAGTGCAGCTCTGGACCCCAAGCATCTGCAGCTGCTTCATCACCCGCCTGGATTGCACAGACGTTCATCTAAAAGATTCAACCATCACATGAGATTAACTTGAAAATTTATACTAATATTCTGGCCAGAATGTAAAAGGAAATTTTGAAACCACAATAATTTATTTTCTACAAGTGAACTGAGATTTAGGGCAGGATTAGTGGTTTGCTGTTATAATTTACAAAATGTAAATTTTCATCATTTTCCAATGCTAATAAATCTGTCATTATAATGCCATGTACTTCTGTTTTCTGTAGAGTATAAGAATCCAAGGGGCCGATGCAATACAGTGCACTCAGCCAAGCGCACTGTTAACCTGCAGTCGGACGCGGGTAGAATAGGCGCAATCAATCCCCTGATGCAATAAGGGGATTAGTGCATATTCAATGCACATTCAACGCAGAGGGAATCTAATAATGCTCATCACATACAAATGCAAATGCATTCACTCCCGATGGAAAAAAAAATGTTCGTCTCGGATGCACATTTAAGTGTCATCTATTAACGCCTGCCTGGAGCAGGTGTTAGCTGTGCGCATCAAATAAAAGTGCAGAAAAGCAGAAAAAACTGCTTTCCTGTACTGCCTCCTACTTAACATCGTTGTGATAGATAAACTTGGCGTCGGATTTCGTGACCGGCATACGGCAGTCACGAAAACCGATTGGGTTCGTGTTAGCAAGAAGACGCTAGGGTCGCGCAAGCAAGGGACCCCCTAATTTAAATATTGCATGGTGACCCCCTTGAGGGTGCCTGGGTCATGTTAAGAGAGCAGGCACTGACTGTTCAGCACCCGCTTTCTACGCGACTTTATTGCATCGGCCCCCAAATGTGTTATGTAAATGAGCATGCACTGGTTTTGCCTATACTACTTGCAATAGTAATATTGCGTGTTTATTTTATTTTAGGTTGCTTTTATTTTCTGCCCCAGGTTCTCCTTCCCAGCTTTGGGAGAACCTTTAATTGTGTGAACGTGCTACACTTGCTTATTCTAATTCACACAGCTGAGAGGTGGCGCTATTCATGTGGCCCCTCCCAGAGACACTTAGCATGATATTTGCATCCGTGGTGTCAGCTTTTCAGATTCATGGTCTCATGGAATGGAAAGGAGAATACAACTGAGAATGCTACCTCTGCATCGCTCCATGGTGTGACTGCATCTGGAGTATTGTGTGCATCGGAAAAAAGATGTAGCAGAACTAGAAAAGATACAGAGAAGAGCAACCAAAATGATACAGGGGACAGAAAGGCAGTTCAGCTTGGAGAAGAGATGGTTGAGGGGGGATATGAGAGAGGTCCATACAATTATGAGTGGATTGGAACAGGTAAATGTAAATTGGTTGTTTACTCTTTTAAAAGTAAAAAGAATAGGGGACACTCCGTGTAGTTACTAAAAATCACATTTAAATTGGAAAAGAGATGTTTTCCCAAAAAGCACAATTAAGCTCTGCAATTCATTGCTGGAGGATGTGGTTAGGGAAGTTAGTGTAACTGGGTTTAAAACAGCTTTGGACAAGTTCCTGGAGAAAGTCACTGCTTATTAGGGATGTGCTGGGAAAACAATTTTGTTTTGTTTTTTCTTTTTTTTTTTCCATTTTGGGAGTCCTCCCCATGTATCGTTTCATTTAATGTTTATTTTGTTTGTGGAAATGAAATTAACATAAAAAACAAAAAAACAAAATCAAAACTAAAAAAATCAAATGGGGCTTCCCTAGCCCCCTTGCACCTCAGCTGCCCCATCTCCCCAAAATTTCCAGGACTAGGTCCTCACTTACCCCAGCAAAAGGAGCCTGCCTCCAGGTTAGGCCCTGCCTTGAGCATGGAGCTAGGCCTAGACTGAGCCCTCTGCAATGGGGATCAGGCCTGGGTGGCCCCAGGCCTCCGTTGTGAGTCCAGGCCTAGGCCTTGGACAGTTGTCTTGTTGTGAGCCCCACATGGATAAGGTAAGTTGGGGCTGGGAAGATTCCTGGCCATTTTTCATAGATGGTCATTTTCCTGTGCCCACAATGTAGCGAGAGAGAAAGAGAGGCTGTAAGAGGGAGCACTTTTAACTCTGAGTGGGGTTTAGTGGGATGGGGTAGGTTTGGGGGGTTACATAAACAATAGGAAGTAGGAACAGGAGAGCACACATCACTGAAGATTTTCTATCCTTTCAATAAATGAAAGGTACAAGAGGAGTTGATTTGTACAATGAACTCTCTACCTAACTTCAAACAATCTAGGTAGAGAGTGCAACAAGCTAGGTAGAGAGTTCATTGTACAAATCAACTCCTCTTGTACCTTTCATCAATTGAAAGGATAGAAAATCTTCAGTGATGTGTGCTCTGCTGTTCCTACCTCCTATTGTTTATGTAACCCCCCAAACCTACCCCTCATTTGTACTTGCACCTAGGAAATGCCATCTCATTTCATATTGAATGCACATCCCTGGGTGTAAGCAGCATGGGATCGAGCTACTATTTGGGATCCTGCCAGGTCCTTGGACCTGGCTTGGCCACTGTTGGAAACAGGATATTGGGCTTGGTGGACCTATGATCTGATCCACTATTGCAGTTCCTATGGATTTGAAGAACTCCGCCATGCACTTAATTTTGGAACGTTTTGGCACCAGCTCCCACGATGCCAGGGGTTTTGTGATGTTCTGGAAAGGATCTGCACTTTGCTGGGTAGAAAAGACTGCAGTGTTTAGCGAGTTTTACCTTTTGTGAAGGAAACATTCCCAAAAAAGAACCCAGCTCCTGTTAAGCAGTCGGTTTAGGTACATCGTGGATTTCCTCTCCCTTCTCTTCCAATCCTTGAAGCACCAATGTCAAAGTTTGTTTATCTTTCTCTGACTTTTCCTAAGTCGCCCAGAGAGTTCATGAGTGAGTTAGCCCGGATCAATGAGTTCAGTGGCTACAGGAAAACAAATTAATGTTAAAAAATCAGATGGGAGTGAAAGAATTTCATCTTTCATTTCAAATTCATATTGCTTGCTAATTCTTTTTTGCCTTTTTTCTGCCACTGTATATAAAATAGGAATTTTATTTGACTGAGGACTATGACGGCATAATCTGTTGGGGATGTGACCCTGAGGCCAGAGTGGCCAGAATAATGACAAGGCATCTTCTGCCTGTGATGTCCGAGTCCTCAGGTGCTTGTGCTTGTGGGTCCTGAACCAGGACTGGGCAGGAACACAGTACCCTGGGTAATATTTAAAGTTAACCAGTGCAGACTGACATTTCATTCAAACAAGTCGATGTAATTAGATTCTAAGTAGTCACAGTTTTTAAATAAAGATTAGCAGGCAAATTAAATCTGAATGACATTGTGCATTGGACACATGCTGTAGAAGTTTACTTTATTTATTTATTTATAACATTTATTAATTGCGTTCCAATTTTTATAATAAAAAATTTCCAAAGCGATGTACATATTTAACAATATAAATTATACAGACATTAAAATATACAAAATATTAAAACAAAATAACATTTCAAATCGCCATTCCACTATAACAGCCCTGGAGGATACCCCGCCTGTAGCCCCTTAGAACAATTCCAGGTCTAATTCGATGCCCCATATACATCTATTTGGTTTTAATATTATACACCATCTGCAACCCCTTCAGCCTGAATAGCTTTCCCAGAATCTTCCCTAGCAACAAGTTCAATTATACATTACAGAACAGTTTATTTCTGTGGTTATACACTGTAATCCACTCCCCCTTTTCACCTTCTTAACATGTATTTATTTATTAGACAGGGATCCTTTCAAGGGTTAATGCTTGCGAGACAGGCTGCAGATTCACTAGTGACAGGCGGGAATGCATGTGCAGCTGGCTGTGAATGGGGCTTGTTCTTTGTTACCAGCTTCTCATGTCTCAGCAAACAGCAGCATTCACAGCCCAGGCACAGGCAGAAGGAAGACAGCACGTCCAGGTACCCATTGATACCCCTTCTCAACCCTGTTCTCTGATACCTTCTGATGATTGCTCCCAGACACTCTCTGATTCCAGTTCCCAAGTGCCCTCTAATGCTTGCTCCTAAGTACTCTCTCCTATGCCTGGGTATCCTCAGATGCTTCCTTCCAGGTAACCCTGACACCTATTCCCAGGCATTCTCTAATGCCCATTCCCAGGTATCCTCTGATACCTGCTCCCCTCTGATGCATGTTCCCAGGTACCCTCTGGCATCCATTCCCAGGTACCCTCTGATACCTGCTCCCCTCTGATGCATGCTCCCAGGTACCCTCTGGTATCCGTTCCCAGGTACCCTCTGATGCTCATTCCAAGATACCTGCTGATGCTTACTCCTAGGTACCTTCTGATACACATTCACAGGTATCCCCGATGCCTGTTTGCAAGCTCCCTCCACTGTCAGTTCCTAGATACCCCCTGACACCAATTCCCAGGTACCCTCTGGCATCCATTGCCAGTTACCCTCTGATGCCTGCTCTCAGGTAACTTTTGATGCTTGTGTCGCTTCAGTATACCAACAAATGCTCTGAAAAGTCCATCCAGCACAGCATAGAAGGGCATGGAATATGCTAAATTTGTCTGTTTTACTTTCAAAATTACAGGTGATATTGAGCATGAGATGGAAGTGTCCTGAAGAGCTAGCTGTGACGAAAGCACTGTAGAGGCTACACTAGAGACTTGTGGATGCTGAAGGTAAAAGGAGAGCTTTGTCATACTGAAGGATTAAGTCGTTTCCTATTTGTGTTGCAAGCGTTCCCTGATCTAAGACAACTCAATCGCAGCTTGCACTGGAAATGGCACAGAAGATCTGTACAAAAGACACTGCAAGTGATAGCCTGCATGCCCTTCCTGGTCCTTGATGTGATCTTACAAACAGTTCTCAGTACCTGAAAGTCACAATGCCAGAGCTGGAGGAGTTGGCAGCACCCCAGGCGTCTGTGGATCCCGTGCGCATGCAGAGAAACATTCTGGAGGAGCACATTGAGCTGCGATGGACACAAGACGCCAGGAGATCGGTGGTGTGCTACAGTCTGGCTGTAGTTCTCATCCTCATATGTGGAATTGGAGGGATTCTTCTTCTCTACAGCACCAGCAGTCGCTCTGGGGAGTGGCGCTTGGCCGTTGGCACCATACTATGTATCTTGGCTCTCCTTATTCTCCTGAAGCAACTGCTCAGCTCAGCCATACAAGACATGAACTGTATCCGGAACCAGGAACAGATTGACATGCTTAAGAGTGGCGGCTTATCAGATGCTGTAGTGTTTTTCATAAGTGCCATCATTATCTTGACTTGTGGGGTTGTTCTGACAGTGATGTCCATTTCTATGCCACAGGTCAACAGCCTGAGGCCGCTGAACACAATGTTCAGTGTTGGGGTGACTCTAACAGTGATTGGAGCTTTTATATTCTTCTGTGTCCTGCTTTATATCCTCACCTCATTGTGCTTTCAAGTTCCCAGCATCCTCAGCAGGGGTAACATTGGGGTCTTCACCATCTCAGGAAGGCTTTCTGAAAACCAAAGACGGGAGACCACCTCCAGCATGGCTAACCTGATATGATCCTCAGCGAGACCTTTACCCTGGGCCACACACATTGGCCAGGGTGATGTCAGCTTAGCAAGGCGACGTCATGTCGATGACCATGGCCATCAACATTTCCCCTTTACAAAGGGCTGGATGTAGGTAAAAGCTGCCACTGGCTGCATTTTGTCCTGGGGAAAACCCAGATTGTCCTGAGTACCCAAGTCAACCTGATTTAACTCTTCCTGTTGAAGGTTTGATTTTAGCACAGCAAACATGTCAAAAGGTTATTACATGGAGCTTGTTAGAAAAATCTAGCAATAAATATCATAAAATAATCTCTATTTGTAACATTAAGCTGGGATGTGGTGAATGAATAAGTATGGCTTCCACAAACATAACAAAATCCTGTAAGGATGCCAATCTAACTCAGAATATCCCACTTCTGAGGAAAGTTAATCAGTTGCATTGCTTGCTTGTGAGTGCACTGGATCAGGTGTAGACCCTGCCTATCAGTGCACTGGATCAAGTGTAGACCCCGCCTGTGAGTGCACTGGATCGGGTGTAGACCCCCACCTGTGAATGTACTGATTCTGATGTAGACCCCCACCTGAGGTAGTACTGGATCAGAGGTTTACCCTGCCTGTGAGTTCACTGGATCAGGTGTAGACCCCTGCCTGTGAATGTACTGGTTCTGGTGTAGATCTCCGCCTGTGAGTGTACTGGATCAGGGGTTGACCCCGCCTGTGAGTGTACTGATTCTGGTGTAGGACCCCACCTGTGGGTGTACTGGATCAGGGGTTGACCCTGCCTGTGAGTGTACTGATTCTGGTGTAGACCCCTACCTGTCAGTGTACTGATTCTGGTGTAGGCCCCCGCCTGTGGGTGTACTGGATCAGGGGTTGACCCTGCCTGTGAGTGTACTGATTCTGGTATAGGACCCCACCTGTGGGTGTACTGGATCAGGGGTTGACCCCGCCTGTGAGTGTACTGATTCTGGTGTAGACCCTGCCTGTGAGTGCACTGATTCTGGTGTAGACCCCACCTGTGAGTTCACTGGATCAGGTGTAGACCCCCACCTGTGAATGTACTGGTTCTGGTGTAGATCTCCGCCTGTGAGTGTACTGATTCTGGTGTAGACCCCTACCTGTCAGTGTACTGATTCTGGTGTAGGACCCCACCTGTGGGTGTACTGGATCAGGGGTTGACCCCGCCTGTGAGTGCACTGATTCTGGTGTAGACCCCGCCTGTGAGTGCACTGATTCTGGTGTAGGACCCCACCTGTGGGTGTACTGGATCAGGGGTTGACCCTGCCTGTGAGTGCACTGATTCTATTGCTGACATTGCTCAAGAGTGCGAGGGTGATGGATAGAAGACAGAGGTAAATTGATGATGTTTTGCAACTTTATATTTTTGAAAGATGAAGCACTCTGGGAATTCCTAGGCTGATACCCTTTGTCTACCTTTAAAGGGACACAATATTTTAAGAAAGCAATTTTGTCCTGACTGAAAATCGCTCTCCTAAATTGCAGGTAACAGTACGCACAGGTTCCAACGTGTGTTTACATTTAGCCTCATTAACAAGAGGTGTTTAAGTGGCAGGAAGAAATCAGTGCGAGTACACTTAATACACTAAGATAATGCCAGAATGCGTTTGTGTGTCAGAAGGCATGTGTCTCTTTGTGTGTGTCAGAATACATGTCTGTGTGTGTGTCAGAATACATGTGTCTGTGTGTGTGTGTCAGAATACATGTGTCTGTGTGTGTGTAAGAATACATGTATTTGTGTGTGTGTGTGTCAGAATTCATGTGTCTGTGTGTGTGTCAGAAGGCATGTGTCTGTGTGTGTAAGAATACATGTGTCTGTGTGTGTGTGTGTCAGAAGGCATGTGTCTGTGTGTGTGTGTTTATCTGTATGTGAGAGCTTAAAATGTTGAAGGAGAAGGAGTCAAGTGTGGAGTTGGTGAGGAGAGTGAAGGGACTTTGAGTATCCAGGGGAGACAGAATTGTGTGTTTTTGTCTCTGTGTAGGGGATGGGAAGGGGGAACATTAAGAGGCTTTGGGTGGGTTGGAGTAGGAATTGTATGTTATTGTTAATGTATATATATGTGGGTGTGTGTGTATGAGGAGCTTTAGGCATGGGAGGTAGGAGAAATCATGTATGTGTGAGAGAGAGAGAGATGACAAAGGGCTTTAGGTATGTGAGAGGAAATGTGTGTGTGTAAGAGCTTTGGGAGTGGGGAGAGGAGGAATGTGTCTGTGTGTGTAAGAATACATGTGTCTGTGTGTGTGTGTCAGAAGGCATGTGTCTGTGTGTGTGTGTTTATCTGTATGTGAGAGCTTAAAATGTTGAAGGAGAAGGAGTCAAGTGTGGAGTTGGTGAGGAGAGTGAAGGGACTTTGAGTATCCAGGGGAGACAGAATTGTGTGTTTTTGTCTCTGTGTAGGGGATGGGAAGGGGGAACATTAAGAGGCTTTGGGTGGGTTGGAGTAGGAATTGTATGTTATTGTTAATGTATATATATGTGGGTGTGTGTGTATGAGGAGCTTTAGGCATGGGAGGTAGGAGAAATCATGTATGTGTGAGAGAGAGAGAGATGACAAAGGGCTTTAGGTATGTGAGAGGAAATGTGTGTGTGTAAGAGCTTTGGGAGTGGGGAGAGGAGGAATGTGTATGTGTGTGTGTAGGGGGCTTTGGTGTGAGGTGCAACTGGGGGAGAGAGGAACTTTGTATGTGTTTTAAGGATGGGAGAAGAGAAATCATATGTGTGTGTATGTGTGTGTGTGAGGGGGTTGGTTTGAGAGGTCTTTAGGTGTGTATGTGTGTGAGGAGGTTTAGATGTGTGTGTGTGTGAGAGAAAGAGAGAGAGAGAGAGAGTTTTAGGAATGTGGAGAGGAGAAATCATTTGTGTGTGTGAGTGTGAGTGTGAGTGACAGAGAGAGAGAGAGAGAGAGAGTTTTAGGAATGTGGAGAGGAGAAATCATTTGTGTGTGTGTGTGTGTGTGTGTTTGTGAGTGCGAGTGTGAGTGACAGAGAGAGAGAGAGAGTTTTAGGAATGTGCAGAGGAGAAATCATTTGTGTGTGTGTGTGTGTGAGTGTGAGTGTGAGTGACAGAGAGAGAGAGAGAGAGAGAGTTTTAGGAATGTGCAGAGGAGAAATCATTTGTGTGTGTGTGTGGTGGGGGTTGGTGAGGAGAGAGAAGGTTTCATGGCTGTGAAGAATGTGTTGGAGCTTAACCGTGACTGTGAATCCTTTTCTCCATGTGCCTCTTCCTCCAATGAAGAGCAAACCGGGGCTAGGGTAGAGCAGGGAGAAAATATTTCTCCTTCCTTAAGGTTCAGGAGAGCCATGGGAGAGGTCCTGTAGTGAGGCAGGGGAACAGCCATGGGGTGAGGTGATGCATCGTTGTGGAAGCATCAGGAGCAAGCTCTGGCTCCAGGCCAGAGAGGAAGGAAGCGCTCCCACCCCTGACAAAGCCTGCATCTCACAGACCTCCAAAGACTCACTAACAACATGTAAGATCTGCACTTTACTTTTATTTTTCTTAAATTGAGTTTTTATATAGAGGAATATTTTACAGATTGGTTTTTAATTAAGTGAAGTAGCTGCTAATATGAAGAACCAGGGCTGGCATTAGGGACGGCAAGTAGTGCAATTACCCAGCATCACATCTTCAGAGGTTGTCTGGCTTAATGCAGGGCTTGACATATTCTGGCCACTGCATAGTATCTTCACCTGCCTGCTCGCTTGCCACCAGCCCCCATCTCCCCTCTCGATGCTCTCACCTGCCCATCCGACTGCTGTCACTCAGCTATGACTCCCACCTGCATTCCTCCGTTCACTCTACCTCCCTCCTGATGGTGCTGCTGCACTGTTTCACATCTCTCCTCTCCATCTAGCAGGAGCAGAGTGCTACTTCATGCTGCACCTGCCTGCTCTCCTGCCACTCAGCCCCATCTCCCACCATTATCCCTCTCGATGCTCTCACCTGCCCATCCGACTGCTGGCCCTCAGCTATGACTCCCACCTGCTGATTCTCCGTTCACTCTACCTCCCTCCTGATGGTGCTGCTGCACTGTTTCACATCTCCCCTCTCCATCTAGCAGGAGCAGAGTGCTCCTTCATGCTGCACCTGCCTGCTCTCCTGCCACTCAGCCCCATCTCTCACCATTATCCCTCTCGATGCTCTCACCTGCCCATCCGACTGCTGTCACTCAGCTATGACTCCCACCTGCATCCCTCCGTTCACTCTACCTCCCTCCTGATGGTGCTGCTGCACTGTTTCACATCTCTCCTCTCCATCTAGCAGGAGCAGAGTGCTCCTTCATGCTGCACCTGCCTGCTCTCCTGCCACTCAGCCCCATCTCCCACCATTATCCCTCTCGATGCTCTCACCTGCCCATCCGACTGCTGTCACTCAGCTATGACTCCCACCTGCTGATTCTCCGTTCACTCTACCTCCCTCCTGATGGTGCTGCTGCACTGTTTCACATCTCCCCTCTCCATCTAGCAGGAGCAGAGTGCTCCTTCATGCTGCACCTGCCTGCTCTGCTGCCACTCAGCCCCATCTCCCACCATTATCCCTCTCGATGCTCTCACCTGCCCATCCGACTGCTGTTACTCAGCTATGACTCCCACCTGCATCCCTCCGTTCACTCTACCTCCCTCCTGATGGTGCTGCTGCACTGTTTCACATCTCCCCTCTCCATCTAGCAGGAGCAGAGTGCTCCTTCATGCTGCACCTGCCTGCTCTGCTGCCACTCAGCCCCATCTCCCACCATTATCCCTCTCGATGCTCTCACCTGCCCATCCGACTGCTGTCACTCAGCTATGACTCCCACCTGCATCCCTCCGTTCACTCTACCTCCCTCCTGATGGTGCTGCTGCACTGTTTCACATCTCTCCTCTCCATCTAGCAGGAGCAGAGTGCTCCTTCATGCTGCACCTGCCTGCTCTCCTGCCACTCAGCCCCATCTCCCACCATTATCCCTCTCGATGCTCTCACCTGCCCATCCGACTGCTGTCACTCAGCTATGACTCCCACCTGCATCCCTCCGTTCACTCTACCTCCCTCCTGATGGTGCTGCTGCACTGTTTCACATCTCCCCTCTCCATCTAGCAGGAGCAGAGTGCTCCTTCATGCTGCACCTGCCTGCTCTGCTGCCACTCAGCCCCATCTCCCACCATTATCCCTCTCAATGCTCTCACCTGCCCATCCGACTGCTGTCACTCAGCTATGACTCCCACCTGCATCCCTCCGTTCACTCTACCTCCCTCCTGATGGTGCTGCTGCACTGTTTCACATCTCTCCTCTCCATCTAGCAGGAGCAGAGTGCTCCTTCATGCTGCACCTGCCTGCTCTCCTGCCACTCAGCCCCATCTCCCACCATTATCCCTCTCGATGCTCTCACCTGCCCATCCGACTGCTGTCACTCAGCTATGACTCCCACCTGCTGATTCTCCGTTCACTCTACCTCCCTCCTGATGGTGCTGCTGCACTGTTTCACATCTCCCCTCTCCATCTAGCAGGAGCAGAGTGCTCCTTCATGCTGCACCTGCCTGCTCTGCTGCCACTCAGCCCCATCTCCCACCATTATCCCTCTCGATGCTCTCACCTGCCCATCCGACTGCTGTCACTCAGCTATGACTCCCACCTGCATCCCTCCGTTCACTCTACCTCCCTCCTGATGGTGCTGCTGCACTGTTTCACATCTCCCCTCTCCATCTAGCAGGAGCAGAGTGCTCCTTCATGCTGCACCTGCCTGCTCTGCTGCCACTCAGCCCCATCTCCCACCATTATCCCTCTCGATGCTCTCACCTGCCCATCCGACTGCTGTCACTCAGCTATGACTCCCACCTGCATCCCTCCGTTCACTCTACCTCCCTCCTGATGGTGCTGCTGCACTGTTTCACATCTCTCCTCTCCATCTAGCAGGAGCAGAGTGCTCCTTCATGCTGCACCTGCCTGCTCTCCTGCCACTCAGCCCCATCTCTCACCATTATCCCTCTCGATGCTCTCACCTGCCCATCCGACTGCTGTCACTCAGCTATGACTCCCACCTGCTGATTCTCCGTTCACTCTACCTCCCTCCTGATGGTGCTGCTGCACTGTTTCACATCTCTCCTCTCCATCTAGCAGGAGCAGAGTGCTCCTTCAGGCTGGCTGGGCTCAGTCTGTCTGCTGTCTCCTAGACTGGCGGGATCTGCCAGCACTCTCTGCTCTCACTGTGCGACTGGAGACTGTCACAGGGTGAAGGCTGGGGGGACGTGGAGCTTCTGCCCTGGGCCCCAGTCTGTCTAATGCCAGCCCTATGAAGATGCGTATAAATTAATTAAAAATGACAGACTGAAGAATCTTTTACTCTTGATCAGCTGTGAAAATGTGAAAATGCTTAAATTCTGGGCAATAATTGTATCATTAAAAAATCTAATAAAAGTACATAAATGAAGATTATGTATCCTATGTCTATGCATTTCCTTTTTTCCACTCACATTTCCAAAAACAAGCTTAAAATAATTGGGAAAGATCAAAATACCCCATAACACAAGCAGAAACTAGAAAAGGTGCAGCAGAAGCTGAACTAGAAATGAAACGTAAACCCGCCCCAGGACAGAAAGAACCTGCATGCAAGCAAGGGCTATAGCACCCAGGAAGGGGGGAGCCAGGTCCTCAAATAATACGAACCCCCCCAGCCGTGGCTTCAGTCCGAGGCAGAGCAACTCTTCCATCCTCATACGCTCCAAACACTCTGGCATTTCCAATAAAAGTCTCGCGCCCGCCTAGCAGCACCGATCGTGTCCTCTGCCCGTTAATACCTCTGTCAAGTCCAAGACACATTATTAGCCAGGCCGGATAGCTGGGACCTAGACTGGCCATTGGACCTTGGTCTGACCCAGCACAGCAGTTCCTCTGTTCTTCTGCATGAGGTTTGTGCTGGTGCTTATCTCCAATGTATGGCCTGATAATAAAACGCCAGGCTGTAAGGGCAGTCTGAGACACACGTTATTCCTCATGTCCATTGCAGAGTACATAATGATTGCAAGTCCTGAAAGCTAATGCCTGGCAAGTTTGAAGATTCAGGAGCAGTGGGGACATCACCTTCAGACCTTCACCACCTGCTTTATAGCACTTGTAACTTTTCATCCCCCCACCCCCATTATCCCATGGCTAAAACTATGCTTTTAATTTTTTAATTTTTTTTTAGCCATCCACTTTTCCATACAAAGCTCTAGCATCTTACTGAAGTTAGCATGTAGCACATTTAAAACTAATCAGCGAAAGGTCTTTTTCACTTAATGAACAATTAAATTCTGGAATTTGTTGCCAGAGGATGTGGTTAGTGCAGTTAGTGTAGCTGTGTTTAAAAAAGGTTTGGATAAGTTCTTGGAGGAGAAGTCCATTAACGGTTATTAATCAAGTTTGCTTAGGGAATAGCCACTGCTATTAATTGCATCAGTATTCACTAATCACTAACAAACCTCTTTCCCTTCTTACTCAATTCTCTAAGTTGCTATTACAAGGGAAAACCTTGTCTGGTGGTTTTTGTACGGAGGCTTCATCTAAGGATAACCGATTTGCGGTTATCCTTTTTGTTCGCCCCCGTCTATTATTCTTTTATTATTTCTGAAGATATCTGCTTTTTTATTTTTAATTTTTCTTTCTTTTTTTCTCTTAAAATTCCTTCTCCCCGGCTGCTTATCCGACCCACTTATTTTTATGTTGTATACTTATCAAGGTCGCCGTCTTTATTGATGTTCATGGGTACGGAGCTGCCCGTCTGACACTGGCCATGTTTCGGCACTGTGTGCCTGCTTCAGGGACTGCGGGAGAAGTTGCCTGCAAGGAAGGCGTCGCTCACTTGACACAGGGCACATCAAGAAGTGATACCGACACTGTGAACCCGGTACTGGACACGGTGGCAAATTCTCCCGCAGTCCCTGAAGCAGCTGAGGCCTCGGCATCAGGACCCGCCCTAAGGGCCGGGTCACAGCGTTGGAACTGGCCCAGGCATCGGCAGCAGGTGTCCGGGTCAGTCCCGGTGTTGGGCCTGAGTCCAGGTTGAAGCCTCAGTGTCAGGACGTGGCCTCTGAGCTGGGCCCCGATGTCGGGTATGGGTCTGGGCCAAGGCTCCAGCGTCAGGATGAAGCCTCTAAGTCTTGCCGCAGTATCGGGCCTGGGACAGGGTTCTCACCTAAGCTGAGGATGAGGGTGCGGCAACCTGCCCTGGCCTCGGCCTACGCAAAACTGAATCATCAGCCTGGGCATAAGCCATGGTTTGGGACCTGGGTGCAGGCTCCGGCCTAGGCCTTCCTAGGGGACCCCCACTATCCCGGGTGAGTGGGGTCTGGGATGATCTTGGCACCGGCATTTTTACGGGTGAGAGGGAGGGATGGATGATGGGTCTGGGAGGCCCCGTTTTCATTTTTTTTGTTTGTTTTTTTATATTTGATTCATTTTTTTTATGTGAATGAAATGAATCAAACATTCCACGAACTGAAATTCGTGTGAAAAAAAACCTCTCAAACGAATTAAAAACTAAAACACATTTTTTATCCCAGCATACCCCTACTGAATTTACCTGGCTATCTTAAACTTATTTGGATAAACTATACCACTGAAATCATCTGGCTGTTTTAAAGTTATCCAGATGAACTGCACTGCTGAATAAACCCGGCCATCGTTGTTACGGTTCTGCCTGCTGTGCAGCCTCCCTTCCACCAGGGGAGCTCAGCAAGCAATGCTCACTGCTGCACAAGTTACCTCCTCGCTGATCCCCTGATGCCTCAGCCCCAGACCTACTTAACCCAGCCTGCCCAGTCTCCTTGTGCCTCTTCATTGAGTCACCTTGGCTCTCTGAGCTGGTTAACCAGGGGTTAAAAATACCATAAGGGGGTAAATACATTTGGGGGGGGGGGGGGGTTTCTGACCTGTGTAGAAAGCATTGCTGGGATGTGGCCTGAAATTAAAGCTCAGCAAATGTAAACTGCTGTACAATGAGGTCAATTATTTGGGGCATGTGGTATCGGAAAAAGGTGTGGTGGACTCCAGCAAAATTAAGGCTCTGCAAGATGGGCAACCTCCCAGAACTGTCACAGACGTCGGTCAATTCATGGGGTTTACCAGCAGCTATAGATGATTTGTTCCAGCCTTTGCACAAATTGCATCACCGTTACACTAGCTGATGGGGAAACCCAGGAAGAATTGCAAACCTGTACAATTTGTGTGGTCTTCTGAATGTCAAAAAGCATTTGAGACTCTCAAGGGGAAATTAACTAGTGCGCCAGTTCTGACATTTCCAGAATTTGAGTTGCCATTTATCTTAACGATGGATGCCAGCTTCAAAGGGCTTGGGTCTATACTCAGCCAGATACAGGATGGAGAGGAAAAGGTAATCTCCTATGCAAGCAGAGGTCTTTGCAAGTCTGAGCGCAATGATAAGAACTATTAGTGCTTTCAAGCTTGAACTTCTGGCGCTAAAGTGGGCAGCAACAGAAAAATATAAGGACTATAGACTGACCACAACCCTCTGAGATACCTTGAGTCAGCTAAATGTTCAAGCAGTGGAACAGAGATGGATAGCCCAATTAGCAGAGCGGACATTTGAGGAAAGAGATCTAGGCATCATAGTGGATAATACACTGAAATTGTCGGCTCAGTGTGCTGCGGCAGTCAAAAAAGCAAATAGAATGTTAGGAATTATTAGGAAGGGAATGGTGAATAGAACGGAAAATGTCATAATGCCTCTGTATCGCTCCATGGTGAGACCGCACCTTGAATTCTGTGTACAATTCTAATCGCTGCATCTCAAAAAAGATAAAGTTGCGATGGAGAAGATACAGAGAAGGGTGACCAAAATGATAAAAGGGATGGAACAGCTCCCCTATGTACTTGGTTTACTTGGTGTGTCATTTAAGCTCTATGCCGATGACAATTTTTCTCTCACTGTCTCTCTACTATACAGGATTGGCTTGCCATAAATAATCTCTCACTCAATGTAAGAAAGACCGAGGTTTGATTACTTGGGCAGCCCGCTTTATATCCTACACAACCTATGCTTACTCGCAAATGTTCTGATATTCCCTTTTCTCATTAATGCTCAAAATTTAGGTATAGTAATTGACTCACAACTTTCCATGAAGTGACAAATTCAATCTGTGGTTAAGGCGTCTTTCTTTAAACTAAAACTATTGTGATATCTTAAGCCTTTATTAGAGCTTCCAGCCACCAGCAAGATGATCTCCTCTCACTGCTCCCACTGGATTGAGGGTAACTGAGCTCTTCCCCTGCAATATATCTTGTGCAGTAAGGCAAGTTAGTACTACATAATCCTTTTGCTGAATTCTTCTTCAGATCAAGTGCATATTTTTCTAATGGTGAGGGTGGCACTGCAGTTGTTAACTAATTGTAGTTTTCCTGACTGTTCTATTCGGATGTTAGTATTTTTATATTTGTGATCATTTGTTTGTACCTTACCTTGGTCCTAATTTTAAAAAGCCTTTACACGCTTAACATTGGGGTTTATATATGTAAATGCACTTTACCCATGTAAGTGAACTTTTGAAAATTACTATAATACATATCATTGAATTGCCCATAGCGTATTCCCCTGTAAGTGCACTTTACAAGGTACATGACTTTTTAGAATTGTTATAAGAGTAGTTACATTTACCCATGTAAAACATTTGAGAATTGCCTCCAATGTGTGCAATTTTCTAGTAATAAGGCAAGTAATAAGTAAAAGATCATGTGGAAGAACAGAATCGAAAATTTTATTCCACATCCAAGTGTTTGGAATTTTCACAGCTGAAAGTTGGCCCCCCTGCCCCTCCCTCACTCCCATGATGCACCTCACTGGTAGCTTAGTGGCCCCCAATCTTCCCAAACCCCACCCCTTCTTTTCAGAAAGCTTCTGCCAAAGATGGATGTAAGGAGGGAGGAGAGGCATTGGGATATGGGATCCTTTCTCAAGGTGCTGCTCAGCTGATGGCTTATATGCTGCAACCTATCCAGTAGCTTGTGCTGAAATTGAGTTCATGCTACCTCTATGGTTTTTGCCAGAGAGAAGTCTGGAAATTGCTACCTGAATGTCAAAAGAAGCACAGGGATGTGCCAGGAAATGTTTCTTTTTGATTTGCTTTTTATTTTTGGGAGAAGAGTTATTCATTTTTTTGGGTCCATTTAATGTTTGTTTTATTTCATTTAATTTGCTAAACCGAACACTCCTTTATAGGTTTGATACCACACACTTGGAAAAATGTGTTGTGGAGAATGCTATCTCCTCTATTGTTTTGTGGGGTAACCTTGACTTTATAGGGGTGACTTCTCGCTCTGCTAGGATCACACGATTTGTGGTATGAAGCAGGGCAAGCTTGTGTCTCTTACCACAAGACAACAAATACTCCAATATTTCACTACTTGCAACTGAAAGGGTTATTTACCTAAGAACATAAGACTTGTCATACTGGGTCAGACCAAAGGTCCATCAAGTCCAGTATCCTGTTTCCATCAGTGGCCAAGTACCTGGTAGGATCCCAAGGGGTAGAAAGATTCCAAACTGCTTATTCTAAGAATAAGCAGTGGATTTCTGCAACTCTACTTTAATAATGTTTTATAGGGCTTTTCTTCCAGGAACTTGGCAAACCATTTTTAAATGCAGCTACACAAATAGCTTTCACTACATCCTCCGACAATGAATTCCAGAGCTTAAGTATGCATTAAGTAAAAAAACATTTTCTCTTTTTAGCTTTAGTTACCTAGTAACTTGATTGTATGACCCCTAGTCTTTGAATTTTTCAAAAGAGTAAACAACTGATTAACCTTTTCTCGTTTCCCTCCACTCATTATTTTAGAGACCTCTATCATATCTCTCCTCAGTCATCTCTTCTCCAGGCTGAAGAGTCCTAACCTCTTTAGCCTTTCTTCATAGGGGAATAGTTCCATCCCCTTTATTATTTTGGTCACCCTTTTCTGTACATAAGAACATAAGATATGCTATACTGGTCTGGATCAGACCAAGGGTCCATCAAGCTCAGTATCCTGTGTCCAAAGTGGCCAACCAAGTCACAAGTACCCAAAAATTAACCACTGCCATTAGCAATGGTTACATGGAATAGACTTAGTTTTTGGGTACTTGCCAGGTTCTTATGGCCTGGATTGGCCACTGTTGGAAACAGGATGCTGGGCTTGATGGACCCTTGGTCTGACCCAGTATGGCATTTTCTTATGTTCTTATGGGTAAATTTTAAAACCCGTGCCCAGTTCCCGGTGTGCGCCAATACAAAACCGGGTGCACATGCGCAAGGGCATCGGATTTTATAACATACGTGTGGCAACACCCGCATGTTATAAAATCAGCGCATCCGAAAGAGTAAATAACCGATTCACATTTACCCATTGAAGTCCTTTTATGATTTTGTAGACCTCTATCATATCCCCCCTCAACCGTCTCTTCTCCAAGCTGAACAGCCCTAACCTCTTCAGCCTTTCCTCATAGGGGAGCTGTTCCCTTTATCATTTTGGTCGCCCTTCTCTGTATCTTCTCCATCACAACTATATCTTTCTTGAGATGTGATGACCAGCACTGAACACGATACTCAAGATGAGGTCGCACCAAGGAGCAATACAGAGGCATTAGGATAGTTTCTCTGTTTTTATGCTAGGGATTATTAGAAAAGGAATGGAGAATAAAACAGAGAATGACGGCACATCAAGTCTGCCCAGCAAGCTCCCATAGTTATCAGTTACTCAGACTGCCAATGTCAGGGCTCTTGTTGGTTTGAGTCTAATTCCCCCCTCCCACTCCCCTCCACTGTTGAATTAGAGAGCAATGTGCAATGTTGGTGTTGCATCAGAAATGTAGCATCAGGCTTTTGGTTAGTAACCGCCGCATCAAGCAAGTTACTCCCACGCTTATGTGTTTTCCCATACCATACAGTTCAGTGTCTTTGTTGGTTGTTGTCTGAATCCAATTCCTGCTTTCCCCCTGCTGTTGAAGCAGCGAGCAATGATGGAGTTGCATCACATTTTGAAGGCTATTTGTTAAGGGAATATCTGCCACACCAGCAAGATTCCCCCATGCCTTACTTCATTCCCCTTCCTCTTGCCTTTACGGATCCACAGTATTTATCCCATGCCCTTTTGAAATCTTGCACCATTTTTGACTTCACCACCTCCTCCGCAAGGGCATTCCAGGCATCAACCACCCTCTCCGTGAAGAAATATTTCCTGACATTGATTCTGAGTCATCCTCCTTAGTTTCATTTCATGACCCCTAGTTCTATTGGATTCATTCCAGCGGCAAAGGTCTGTTGTTGATCGTGCATCATTAAAACCTTTCAAGTATCTGAAGGTCTGTATCATATCTCCCCTGCACCTCCTCTCCTCCACGGTATACATATTTAGATCCTTCAACCTCTCCTCATAAGTCAATCGATGGAGACCCCCCTCTCCCCCATTTTCATCACCCTTCTCTGGACTGCCTCCAACCTGTCTCTGTCCCTTTTCAGATACAGTCCTCCAGGTGAGGTCTCAAAGACCTGTAACAAGGGCATTATCACCTCCTTTTCCTTACTGGTTATTCCTCTCTCTCTCTATGCAGTCCAGCATTCTTCTAGCTTTAGCTAGCTATTGCTTTGTCACATTGCTTCACCATCTTTAGATCGCTAGACACTATCTCTCTCCTGTTCTGTGCTCAGCAGCCCTTCACCCCATATTGCATACAGTTCTTTTGGATTACCACTTCCCAGATGCATGACTCTGCACTTCTTGGCATTAAATCCCAGTTGCCATATCTTCAACCACTCTTCTAGCTTCCTTAAATTCCGTCTCATTTTCTCCACACCTTCTGGTGTGTTGATTCTGTTGCAGATCTCAGTATCATCTACAAATAGACAAACTTTATCTTCTATCCCTTCCGCAATGTCGCTTAAAAAGATGTTGAACAGAACCGGTCCCAATACTTATCCCTGCGGCACTCCACTTAACACCATTCTCTCTTCAGAGTAGGTTCCATTTACCATCACCTGTTGTCTTCTGTCAATCAGTTTGTAATCCATGCCATGGCCTTGGCATTCACACCCAAACTTCTCATTTTGTTCATGAGTCTTTGACATGGGAACTGTATCAAAGGCTTTACTAAAATCCATGTAAATCTCATCGAGCTCTCTTCCCTGATCCAATTGTTTAGTCACCCAATCAAAGAAAACAATCAGATTCATCTGACAGGTCCTTCCCATGATGAATCCGTGCTGATGCAGATCGAGCAAGCCACTAGATTGTAGATAATTCATTATCCTTTCTTTCCGCAGAATCTCCATTAATTTTCCCACCACTGAGGTGAGGCTAACCAGCTGGTAATTTCCAGCCTCCTCTTTGCTCCCACTCTTGTGGAGCGAGACCACCACTGCTCTTCTCCAATCACTCAGCACCACTCCCGTTTCCAGGGAACTTTGAACAGGTCACTCAGTGGACCCGCCAGCATCTCTGAGCTCCCTCAGTATCCTGGGATGAACCTCATCAGGCCCCATGGCCTTGTCCACTTTCAGTTTTCCTGGCTCTTCCCATATATTGTCTTCCATAAATGGGGTTTCATCAAATCCACCCCCATCCACAGTCTTATTAACTAGTGATGGTCCTTCCTTAGGGTCTTCTTTAGTGAACACCAAACTGAACTATTTGTTTAATATTTCCACCTTTTCTTGGTCTCTTTCCACACATTGATCCTTATCACCTTTCAGTTTCACTATACCACTTCGGACCTTTCTCTGATGTATCTGAAAAATGTTTTGTCACTTCTCTTAACCTCTTTGGCAATCCTTTCTTCCACCAGATGTTTTGCTTTCCTGATTACTTCCTTCATCTCTCTCAGTTTAACCAGATATTTTTACCTGTGTTCCTCTTTTTAGGATCCTTTATATTTCTTGAATGCTGTGTTTATTTTTATTTTATCAGTCACCTCCTTTGAGAACCAGATAAGTTTCCTATTTCTCTTGCTTTTGTTTACCTTTCTAATGTAAAGATGAGTTGCCTTTGTAATTGCTGCTTTTAGTTTGGCCCTTAGTTGTTACACCTCTTCCATTTTCTCCCAGTCTTCCAGTTCCATCTCCGGGAATTTTCCCATTTCATCAAAGTCCGTATTTTCGAAGTTCAGAATTCAGGTCTTCGTGTGACTTTTCCGTATCCTATTTGCAATATCTCTGGTGCTAAGGTGGACCACCCCATTCGGACTTTTGAGATGCTATTCCCGTTTGAGAATAGTTCCCTCCCTTGCTATTTGCTTTCTTGGCTGCTGCTGCACACTGCGCAGAAGATTTCAATGTATTTTCCCGACTGGATCCTTTTCCCGACTGGTGACTCCTATGTGGATCCTTGCATTGTGTAGCTATAATTTGGGTTACTCTTCCCTAAGTGCATCAGTTTATATATGTCCACATTAAATTTCATTTGTCATTTGCATGCCCAGTCTCCCAGTTTTGGAATATCCTCTTGCAAATTCTCACAATCCTCTAGTGAGAGAGCCATGTTTAGGAATCAGGGGGGGGGGGGGGGGGCAGCTGTAGAAGTTTAACAGCTTTTTGCAGATACCTTTTCTAGCAAGGGTCTAATTTCTAAAGTATACTGATTACTGGGGAATCCTCTCAAGAGAATTAATAACTTATGGGTGAAAGAAATTGGACATAAGGTACCTGATTACAATTGGTCTAAATTTCTTTGAGAATAAAGAGGGGCAATTCCCTATGTGAAACCACCCAAGAAAATGGTTAAAAATTGTTACGGCGCTGGTACTACACACCTGACAGATTATGTAACATGAGCTGCCTTGCTCATGAGAGATGTTGTGGGAGCACTGAGAGGAGAGGATCATCTTGCTGGATGACCTTGCTGGTACTACACACCTGACAGATTATGTAAATAAAGTGAGCTGCCTTGCTCATGAGAGATGTTGTGGGATTGTGGAGAGAAGTTCATGTTTTCGTATTTGGTGGACATGCCCAGTTATCCAGATATACTGATCTGAAATTCTTTCATGGATCTTCCATATTTCTGGGATCCAGCTACCTTTACATCCTATTGTTCTCCTTCTTGGCCCACCGTCTGAGAGAATATTACCCACCACAAAAGGTGGGATAAGGCTAGTAATCCGTATGTTGGTAACTGCAAGGCATAACATAGCCTGTCAGTGGAGATCAGCTACAGCTCCTTCACTGGCTTCCTGGTTGCTTGTGTTATGGGAGTGTATTCTATGTGTTATGGGAGTGTATTCTATGTGTTAGGGTTTTCGTTTTTTATGATCATCCAAAATGTTGGTAACCTTTTAGGTGGAAAGTGGCTTCATTATTTACGTCATGCATGATGATAACGCTGGTATATATTGCAGCATGGAGTTAATGTCTATAAATGTCTAGGGCCTATATTTATTAATATGCGTGAAGAAATGGCCTATTTGAACCTTGAAATGTATTAGTACTTATCTGTATTATTCTTAATTCAATCCAGGTTCCATCTCCTTAAGCTCCATGATAGACCTGTTTTACCAGTTCCACACATCTTTTACAGATTTAATCATTCTGCTTTTTTTCTTTTTATGTTTGCTGATTTATTGTACTTAGCATATCAATAAAGTCACCTTAAATTTAAAACAAACAAGCCCCTCCCCTTCCCCCATCCTCTGTCCCCCATTCCTCTGCAAATATGCCTGAGCTGGGGGCTCTGCAGCCCCCACTTACTCCTTCCATGGGGTTGGCGGCTGCAGAACGGGGCAGGAGCAATCCTTAGCCACATTTTCTCTGCTGTGTCCCCTTTTCTAAATTGTGCTGATGCCGTATTGTTTTATGGCTGCAGCCAAGGCTGAGGCCTGTGCCAGTGGGGCAGGAGCAAATGGGGGGGGAGGGGGGGTCTTCCTTCTTCTCTCTGCAGCCCCCAACTCCTTACAATGGGCAAATGGGGGCCGGATAGGCCATGCCTGCAGCATATTTGCAGGGGGTAGAGGGGCCTAGGGAGGTCCTGGCTTATTTGCAGAGGATTAGGGGGTCCTGGGGAGGTTCTGCTCAGTTTAGCTTGCAATCGGGCATCGCAGGGAGCAAACTGAAAATATCTCAAAATTTACATATATTTTCAAGGAACTCTATTATTGGTTCATCGAAGCACAAAAATAGACTTTCTTGTTATGAATAATGCATATCCCTTAAAAAACGATAATGAGAGTAAGACATGCTGTAATGGTGCTGATAACGTACTCGCTGCTCAGAGGAGAAAGTGGCATTAATGGGCCCTGCAGTCTCTGGAAAGGGGCACCCAGGCTCTCATTCTGGCTGAAAGGTTTGATGGAGCAGAGCTAGAGTTTTCATGGAGTGTTTAATGCATCATCTATTTCAAACCCCATACGAATGTGCGCCCCTGCACGCCTCACCCTCCCACGCATCGCTGTAATGATCTGAAGAAAGAGAGCGCGCATGCGGCTAACACACAACTAGTTCCTTTCATCTTCCTGTTTCTCCCCTTCCCTCCCCTCTCACCCTACCTTCCTTCACCCCGCCCTCTTGTTCCTGCTTTCCTTCTGACTTTCTCGTCACCCAGTAAAGAAGGATCATAGATTAAAAGGAAATTCCTCTTTTCATTGCACTCTGTTGCTAGGTTTCCTTCTAAGACCACTTCAGAAACAAGCTGAAAACATAGAAAAGCTGAAGAGAAGGAGAGAAGATAGAATGGAGGAGAAACAGATCTTATTCTGCAGGTTGTAGGGAGCTGCTGCTGCTGCCCCTCTAAGGGTGAATGAGTTCTGCACCTGAGGATTAAAATAATTTCTCCTTCTTTAGAATGCAAGGGGATAATCTTTCTCCTCTTCCTCCTGGAGCCTCTCACTTGGCTGGATATAGTTATCCTCTATGAAACCATCATCATCTTCGACTCGCAGGCCAGCGGTGTGGGAGAAGGGGTCCTGATCTGCTGCGGTGAGATCAGACAAATCCGCATTGGACGGATGCATGGAGTCGCTGTCTGGCAGGGGCCGGTGCCGGTAACTGCTGAAGTATTTCTGGAACAGCTTACACTTGGCAACCACAGCAATGAGAAGGGAGATGCAGATGGCTATCACAATAAACCCCACCAGGAACTCCCAGCTGTGTCCTCCTTTTCCAGAGGAGGACAGGGTAGCTAATGAAAGAGAGAGCAAGAGGCAGAATTAGAAGAGACCTTTACAGTAGAACATTATTATTCCATTGGAGTGGGGAGAGCAGAGAGAAGTAGTTACTGTGGGTTTACAGTGCCCCCCGGTGGAGCCTCTGGGTATATAAAGCCCTGCCACCATCTTAGGATGTGGAAGTTTAAGTTTGTCCATGACTGTTCCCTGGATTTGCTTATTTTTAAGTAGGAAGGCCACTGGAGTCTCTTTCAGAGAGGAAACAGAGAGCCTTTCCTTAGTTAGAGACCAGGTTTTAAAACCCTTATTTTGAGAGAGAGAGAGAGAGAGAGAGAGAGATTTTCCCAACCTCCTCATCTCATATTTTGATTTCTCCTTTTTGAGTTTTTTTTTTTTTTTGCATATAATTTTTATTAACATAGTCTTTTGTTTCTAACATGCATGAGTACTCACCTAGAGGCTCAGAGGTGAATTTTCTAAAGATATGCACATAAAAAAAGCACATGCATTCCTAAAACACCATGTTTGCAAGTATATGCTATTTTAAAAACCACAACATACGTGCACATATTAGGGACCATTAATAAATTCGCTCGTGTAAAACAGGGGCAGGCAGGAGCGTTCTAGGGAAGTGCCAAGAGTTACGCGCATAAGTTGCTGTTTTACAATCTACCACTACGATGCACCAATGGCTTTTAGGGGTACATTTATTCCTGCTCTATATTTATTTCTTTACAAAATTTATGTTGCTTATTCAAACAGGGCCAGATTTTAAAAGGGTTACGTGTGCCGGACCTATTTTAAAAAGGCCCAGTGACGCGTGTAAGTCCCGGGGCTTTACAAAATGGGTGGTGCAGGGGCAGGGCCAGAGGCCATTGCTGCTGTGTCAGAGTATCGTGTGCCCTATAGTTACGTCTATCAGACTCTGCCTTACATTCCCTCCAACTGGTGCAAAACGCTGCCGCTCGGATCTTATCTAGTACAAAATTCAGAGACCAGACTACCCCTGTTCTCTACTCTTTACATTGGCTCTCTATCCCATCACGTATACACTACAAAGTTCTCTCAATCATTCATAAGTAATCAGCCATCTGGTTATGCACCTCTCTTCGTTTGTATCAGCCACCCAGACAGCTTCGCTCCATGAACAAAAGCTTACTCAAACTGCCAGGCTTGATCTCACCAGAGGCTGTGCCTTTTCAGTGGCTGGTCCCATCTTATGGACCACTATCACCATCCTAAACCACCTTAGGATTCTAATGAATACAAGGGAATTTAAGAAAAATCTAAAAACCTATTTATACACCATCTCTTACAAGCAGGAACCAAGCTGACATTTTTTGTGCTGCCCTGCCCTTCTTGACCCTTCTGTGAGTACTATGACATTTTATTGTGCTTTTTCCCTTTTATTTTTGAGTGATTTATGTTTTTATTTTTTAATGTATGATTTTATATTGGTTATGTTTTTATTATGAATGTGCCTTCTGTGAATCGCTCTGTTACCCACATTGCTTAAGTGGTATACAAAAAATTTTACATAAAAAAAAAAAAAAAGATGTTATTTTATGCTAAGTGTTGATTCACTAGAAAACAAGCTTAGATTTAATAATCTACGTCTGTTGAATTTTCCTTGCTCCCATTTGATATCAGGGGAAGAATACTTTAAGAAATATGTGGCTGATGTTTGGTAACTTACAGCAGATGCTATTATATACCTGATAAAAAGAAGATTTCTGCTGAAGAGGAGTGGGAAGCAGATGTGCAGATCTTTCATTATTTTTCCTGATGATAATATTTCTACTGGATCTGCGAGGAGCCCAGATACCTCTCTTTTATCTGAAGGTTCTGAGTGACTTCAAGTAAACTTTCCATCCTGGATAGTTATTAGTTACTACTGTTTCACGACTTCCTGCCAGTCCTGTGCGCTACCTGAAGGACCTGCAATTACTTTTCCTTATCTCTGCTTTGAAGCCACAGTTATTGCTTCAGTGGGAGGAGGGAGAAGCAATACCGCAAAGCAGAGGAGGAGGGCAGGAGGACACAGGAGAGAGGAGGGAAGGATAAGGGGGAGCAGAGCATGAAGGGAATTGAAGGTGGGGGTGGGGGGGGGATGTGGAAAAGCCTGGCTCCTCCCCCTGCAGAGCCTTGCACATTTACCCACACTCCTAGCAACACTTGTGAGCTCCTCGTGCCCTCTGATTTACACACTCACGTGCACATAACCACTAAGGGGCGGATTTTAAAAGGGTTACACGTGCAAACCTTTTAAACACCTCCTGCGCGCGCCGAGCCTATTTTGCACAGCCTCGGCAACGTGCGCAAGCCCCGGGATGCTCGTATGTCCCGGGGCAGTCCAGGGCATGGTGTGGGGGGGATTTAGGTAGGGCTGGGGGGCAAAAGGAAAGTTCCCTCTGAGGCCGTTTTGAAATCTTGGAGGGAACAGGGAAAGCCATCGGGGCTCCCCTAGGGCTTGGCGTGCACCCCCTTGCGTGTGCCGACCCCGGATTGTATAACATGCGAGTGGCTGCGCGCGCATGTTATAAAATCGGGTGTAGATTGCGCGCACAAATCTACGCCCGCGTGTAGGCTGGAAAATCTGGCACTAATGTCCGAGAGCTTGACGCCCCCCTGCTCCACTCATCTCCTTCTGACTTACTTAGGTTTGCAGAGGCTGCGCCTGTGGCCTCCGTGCTGAGCATGACCTCACGGGAAATGTTCCTTAAATCAGCTCCTGTCGCTGGGTAAAAAACAGAAGTCTCAATCTTTAGCACTAATCTCCACCATTTCACACTGAGCAACAGATCCACGGCAAACGCAGCTCATCAGGGAGAAATGCGAGCTCTGGGATGTCCCAGCACTGATATCCCCTGCAATCTGGGAAACGCTGCTGGTGCTGGCAGGCAGGAAGCAAGATATCCGGATACCTAAACCCATAGCTACCTCCACCCCCATCACACCCTCCCTCCCTCACACTCCCTCCCCTCCCTCCGCCATCCCAGCACACTCCCGCCCTGCCCGCCCCCCCACCAAACGCCAGATCCCCGCCCAATCCGACAACGCCCCCCCGACACCATCAGACCGCCCGCCAGTCCGACCACGCCACGCACCCACACCCCCGCCCATCCCATACCCTCCCCTACCCCACACACGCCCAGCCCGACCACGCCCACCCACCCCCACCACACTCCGCCCATCCCGACCCACCACTCACACCCCCCATCCACCCCCCCACACACCGACCGCCCACCCATCCCCACCAACCCCATGCCCCACCATCACACATCCCTCCACCCCACCCCCTCCACCCCCATCCCTACCACTCCCCTCCACCCCCATCATACCTCCCTCCCATCCCTCCCACAACTCCCACCCATCCCTCCACCCCATCACACTTCCCTACCACCCCTCCCTCCACCTCCCTCCCATCCCTACCACTCTTCCCCTCCCTCCACCTCATCTCCCTATCCCTGGGGTTACCTGCCTCCCATCCCATCCCTACCCACTCCCCTCCCCTCCCTCCACCCCCATCACTCCACCCCATCACACCTCCCTATCCCCAGGGTTACCTCCCTCCACCCCCATCACACCTCCCTACCCCTGGGGTTACCTGCCTCTCATCCCTACCACACCCCTCCCCTCCCTCCACCCCCATCACACCTCCCTATCCCCTGGGGCTACCTGCCTCCCATCCCTAGCACTCCCCTCCCCTCCCTCCACCCCCCATCATACCTCCCTATCCCCGGGGTTACCTGCCTCCCATCCCTACCACTCCCCTCCCTCCACCATACCTCCCCTATCCCTCCCACCCCTACCACTCCCCTCCCCTCTCTCCACCCCCATCACACCTCCCTCCCACCCCTACCACTCCCCTCCCCTCTCTCCACCCCCATCACACCTCCCTCCCATCCCTACCACTCCCCTCCCCTCTCTCCACCCCATCACACCTCCCTTCCCCCAGGGTTACCTACCTGCCATCCCTACCACTCCCCTCCCCTCTCTCCACCCCATCACACCTCCCTATCCCCGGGGCTACCTTCCTCCCATCCCTATCCCTCCACCTCCATCATATCTCCCTATCCCCAGGGTTACCTGCCTCCCATCCCTACCACTCCCCTCCCCTCCCTCCACCCCCATCACACCTCCCTATCCCCGGGGTTACCTGCCTCCCATCCCTACCACTCCCCTCCCTATCTCCTGGGATTTCCTCCCCATTCATACCCCCCTATCCCCATGGGGTTATCTACCTCTTCATCCCTACCACTCCCCTTCCCTCCATCCCCATCACTGCCTCGCTATCTCCTGGGGTTATCTGTATGTGCCATCATTACTACGCTCCTCCCCTGTTCTAACTTTATCTGTATATTCAGCAGTAGACTTGTGCCTGTAAGTCCTGCTGTGTAACTTGAAAAACTTACAGATGTAACTTTCCTCATATGTGTTTGCTGCCTTACTGAATATTGACCTCTGCACAAATGCCCAGCTACTGAATTCCTAAACTTCTTTTCTACTCCTAGTGGAAATGTTATGAGGACACCTTTGCTCAGGTTTCATGCAGGTAAACAGAAACGTGATGTGAATTGCCGATAGGTGGCGTCAGTGAGTGACTCTCATGCCTCTGCAGATGTCAGGACTGATGGCAGGGACCTAGGAAGGCGACCCCATAGTGACTTTGGGGATTTCCTGGATTTCTCAGTTGTGGATCAGGTTGAACGGGAGGGATGTCAGCAAACTTTTCAATCAGGAAAGAGAAACTGATTCTCTTGCAGAATCTTCCGTATTCCAGAAAAGTTTGAAGGCTTAAACTCTATTTAGACCTCAGAGCCTTGACCAAATTAACAGGCCAGAGGTTGAAGACAAGAGTGAACTTACACAGACCCAAGATCAGGCATCACGGAGAAGAGGAAAGTAGCCCCTCAGAAGGGAGCAGGTCTCCAGGCCAGGCTGGGTGCTGAAAGGGAATGCAGAATCGGTCAGAAGAGAGAGACCATCCGGCCCAGCCCTCACATCGTTTATTGATTTACAGGTTCTTTTAAAGCACAGTCCTGCCAGACTTGTTTCCAAACCATTAGGATTTTAGATTTGATCACTCATCTTTCCAAATCTAATTTACACCTTTCTGAAACGCATTAATCTGTCACAGGAGCAAAGAGACCCTAATGTGGGTCCCAGTGCTCCCACGATAGATTTAAAGGGCCCTGCAGCTCAACATGCAGCCCTTAGCAAGAAGCTAAAAATCAGCAGGCCTCCTCTTAAACCCTTCCCTGCTCACCCTGGGGCCACTAATCAAGGCAGACCCACAAAAAAACCCTGCATGACGACGCCCCCGGTGCTTGATGCTCAAAAGCTATCTCCCCCCCCCCCCCCCCCCTTCCAATATAGAAAAGGCTCAGTAGCTTCTCTCTGCAAACCCTACCGGCCCCCTGGAGCCCCACCCCCAATCCTCATTTCCACACAACAGGGATAAAAGCAATGTTTGAGGGCCCAGGTCAGTGCCGTTTCCAAAACTGCAGAGCAGGGGAAAGGCCCGAGGACAGGAGACCCCCTCCCTGTGCAGGAGAGGCAGTTGCAGTAAATCTGTACTGTCCAGACCCCAGGGAGTGGGAAGGCGCCGCAAAGTTAGACAGTCCTTGTATTGGTGAGGAAGTGCTGAACCTTGAATAAAGTTTTAGCTGCATTAGAAGAGGCTCCCACATTCCCAAACATTAATTCCTTTATTAAATCACGTGTTTATAAAATATTCTAATACCCAACTAACATTAATGAGCCATCAGCATTCACAGCCATTCATATGCAAAATATCCCACTTGACATCAGTAAAACGAAAGCGCATTGAATGTTCCCTAGCGGAAGCAACAGCGCTGCAGAGTAAGGACAGCCCTGTCCCACCTTCCCGGCTGTGAACGTCCCTCGTGATCCCAGCAGTGCAAAAGCTTTCCCAGAGGATACGAACTAAACATGAAAGTCGTTCTCTGCTCCCGGGCGCAGCAGCTGAGCTCCATGCTCCCTCTCCCCGGGGCCCTGCCCAACGAGCCTGGGCTTCTTTAATGCGGGTGTGCAACTGCTTTCTTACCTGCACTGCCCACACTAAATCGAGCGAATGCTTTGTAATTTCCCTTCCTTGATCGAGAGCCCTGGACACATCCGGAGCCTCCCCCGAGGAGGGCGGAACCGGGCCTCGTCTCACCTCCTCCATCGGCGCTTGCAACTCAATTGTAGCTCAAGTCTACGTTCACACTTGTTCTTAGTTCCTTAATTACCTAACTATTACTGTACAACTTACATCTGATGGACAATTACGTTTTATATAAAAAAAAAAGTGATCAATTTGGGATTTGATAGCTGTGCTAAACAATCAGGAAGGATGCATTCCTTTATTAAATCACGTATATAAAAATGTTCAAATAAAAAAATAAATACATCTACCAAGTCACTTAAAGTAGTTGCTTGTACTTATTAGTGAACGCTGGTGCCAAACAGGAGAACGTCATCAGGGTTCTTTGTTGGGTCATTGCCGGCGCGGAGTTCTATTATCCATTCAGATACATTCAGATACAATTATCCATTCAGATACAATTAGATACAATTATCCTTTCAGATACATTCAGATACATTCAGATACAATTATCCTTTCAGATACATTCAGATACAATTAGATACAATTAGATACAATTATCCATTGAGATCCATTGAGATACAATCAGATACAATTATCCATTGAGATCCATTGAGATCCATTTAATCAGCGGCCCTGACCACGCCTTCAGGGAAGCCCCAGCCCTGCACCTCCGCGGGAGCCAATAACGAGAAGCTTAGGGCAGAGCAGGTAGGCGGGGCCTCATGGGAGGGACCAATCGCGGGGCGGGACGCAGGCACTAGCACTGATTGGAGAGACTTTGCTTGGGCTGGGAAAAGGTCACGTGAAAGGCAGGCGGGCAGGGAGTGTGGGAGGGGATCGGGGTCAGCGTTTGCACCCGGGTGGGAGCTGTGTGGCTGCTTCTTTTCGGGGCTCAGTATCTGAGCTCAGGTGAGAAAATGGTCAGTGAGGGGGGAGAGGAGAGGAGAAGAGAGAGGAGAGGAGGCTGGAGAAGACGACTTCCGAGGACTAGGGAGATATGACCACTGGGGGTCTGGGTGGGGAGAAGGGACTGAGCTCTGGGAAGCATAACTGCTGGGGGTGGAAAGAGGAGCTGGGGAGCATGACTGGGGGTCTTGGGGAGAGAGGAGACCTGTGGAACAAAATTGATGGGGACTGGGGATAGAGAAACTGGGGGCTTGGGGCAGTGGAGCAAGACTGCAGGGTCTTGGGTGATGAGAGGGAACTGAGAAGCAGGACGGCTGGGGGGGAGGAGAGGGACTTTACAGTATATAAACTGCTGGGGGGGAGGAGAGGGACTTTACAGTATATAAACTGCTGGGGGTGTCAGTGGGGGCTGGGGAGGGGGTGGGCTGTGTGAGCACATGGTCCATCCAGGCTGCCCAGCAAACTTAGGGTAATATCTGCCCTGCTGTGCAGCTCATCCCCCATCTGATCAATTTCCCAGACTATAAAACTCAGGGCCCCTGCTGGTTGCTGCCTGAATCCAGGACCCTTCCCCCCCCCCCCCCCCCTTATTGGCTAAGGGAAGTACCTGTCCCACCAGCAAGCTACCCCCATGCCTCTTACTTCATTCCCCCCCCCCCCCTCTAGTCTTTAGTGTTTATCCCAGGCCCCTGTGAAGTCTTTCACTGGTCTTGTTTTCACCACCTCCTCCGGAAGGGCATTTTGGGCCTCCCCCACCCTCTCCATGAAGAAATATTTCCTGACTTTGGTTCTAAGTCTTCCTCTCTGGAGTTTCATTTCGTGACCCCTAGTTCTACTGATTTATTTCCTACAGAGAAGGTTTGATGATTGTGGATCACTAAAACCTTTAGGTATCTGAAGCTCTGTATCCTATCCCCCCTGCACCTCCTCTCTTCCAGGGTATCTGAAGCTCTGTATCCTATCCCCCCTGCACCTCCTCTCCTCCAGGGTATCTGAAGCTCTGTATCCTATCCCCCCTGCACCTCCTCTCCTCCAGGGTATCTGAAGCTCTGTATCCTATCCCCCCTGCACCTCCTCTCTTCCAGGGTATCTGAAGGTCTGTATCCTATCTCCCCCCCCCCCCCCCCCCGCACCTCCTCTCCTCCAGGGTATCTGAAGCTCTGTATCCTATCCCCCCTGCACCTCCTCTCCTCCAGGGTATCTGAAGCTCTGTATCCTATCCCCCCCCCCCCCCCCCCCCCCGGCACCTCCTCTCCTCCAGGGTATCTGAAGGTCTGTATCCTATCCCCCCTGCACCTCCTCTCCTCCAGGGTATCTGAAGGTCTGTATCCTATCCCCCCTGCACCTCCTCTCTTCCAGGGTATCTGAAGCTCTGTATCCTATCTCCCCTGCACCTCCTCTCCTCCAGGGTATCTGAAGCTCTGTATCCTATCCCCCCGCACCTCCTCTCTTCACATCCCTCAGCCTCTCCTCATACGTCTTCCAATATTCACCTCTCACCATTTTGGTCGCCCTTCTCTGGCCTGCCTCCATCCTTCTCTATCCTTTGCAGTATGGGCACCAGGACTGAACGCAGTACTCCAGGTGAGGCCTCACCAAGGACCTGTACAAGGGGATTATCATTTCCCTTTTCTTACTCGATATTCCCCTCTCTATACAGCCCAGCATTCTTCTGGCTTTAGCTATCGCCTTGTCACATTGCTTCACCATCTTCAGATCACCAGACACTATCTCCCCAAGGTCTCTCTTTTGGTCCGTGCACATCAGCCTTTCTCCCCCCATCACATACAGCTCTTTTGGATGACCGCACCCCAGGTGCATGACTCTGCACTTCTTAGCACTGAATCCCAGCTGCCAAATCTTCAGCCACTCTTCCAGCTTTCTTAAATCACTTTTCATTTTCTCTATTCCTTCAGGTGTTTCTGCTCTGTTGCAGATCTTAGTTTCATCCACAAACAGACAAATTTTACCTGCTATCCCTTGCGCTATATTGCTGAGAGAGATATTGAACAAAACTGGTCACAAAACTGATCCCTGTGTCACGCCACTTAAACCGTTCTTTCTTCAGAGTAGTTACCATTTACCATTACACGCTTTCTCCTATCACTCGTCCCTAGCGCTTCTTTTTTGACAGGAGCGGCGGCTGACAGTGGGTTTCACAGCCGACACTCAATTTTGCCGGCGTCTGTTCTGAAACCCGTTGACAGCCACGGTTTCAGAAACCGGATGCCGGCATAATTGAGCATCCAGTTTTCAACCTGTGGACCGATTTTTTTTAAAGTTGTTTTTTTTAAAATTATTTTCAACTTTCAGGACATCCGACTTAACATCGCCATGATATTAAGTCTGAGAGTACAGAAAAGCAGTTTTTACTGCTTTTCTGTGCACTTTTCCGGTGCTGGTAGAAATTAACGCCTACCTTTGGGTAGGTGCTAATTTCTGAAAGTAAAATGTGCGGCTTGGCTGCACATTTTACTTACTGAATCACGTGGGAATAACTAATAGGGCCATCAACATGGATTTGCATGTTGCGGGGGGTTGGACGTGTGTTTTCGATGTACTATTAAACCTTACTGAATAAGGGGTAAAGCTAGCGCATCAAACGCGGGGTAACAGAGCGCACTGTACTGTATGAGCCTGTTAGTCACTGACTTGTCCCATATGTGTCCTCCCAAGTCTACGAGTATGAACACCTGAGGAACCTCAGCTCTCAGAGACTTCTCCGCTTCAGTACCAAACCTACCCAACAGCAGGGTAGCCCCGAATCGGGTAGTTTTCAGAAAACCACGAAAAACGAGACTCTTTGAAGTGCATTTTCTGCCAAAACCCTAAGCTGGCCTGTTTCTCAAGCTATGCTCAGTGATCATAGAAATAGTACAGGAAAGTGTTCTTTAAGTTGGACATGTACCTTTATAACTAGCAATCGTTTTAATATCATCCCAGCCACTTCCTTTCTCTATTGCTGTACCTCACAGTGCCTCACCCTTGAATACTTCTCGGCTGTGTTTGCTCTCAATTACTTATTTTAAGTCCTTATGATGTATCTCTGTGATGAATACTGTGATTTTGTTTGCTTGGGATATTAAGAATGGAAATGTTAACCTTTTTGTATGTTGCTCTTGAGCTTTTTTTTTTGGAAAAGCATGAAATAAATGTTATGCTATTTTATAAGCTACAAAGTTTACCTCTAAGGGTGTGCAAGTAAAGCTATGCATGTGTGTATAAAAAAAAAAAGCCAGGGCTAACACTTCCACTTGTAAGTTGCTATTTTATAAGCAATGTATGCACGTAGGCTTGCAGCTTACTCACGTGTATTTACACCTGCTCTATATCTGGAGTAAGAGATCATAAAGCCAGGGCTAACACTTCCACTTGTAAGTTGCTATTTTATAAGCAATGTATGCAGGTAGGCTTGCAGCTTACCCGCGTGTATTTACACCTGCGCTATATCTGGAGTAAGGGATCATAAAGCCAGGGCTAACACTTCCACTTGTAAGTTGCTATTTTATAAGCAATGTATGCACGTAGGCTTGCAGCTTACTCGCATGTATTTACACCTGCGCTATATCTGGAGTAAGAGATCATAAAGCCAGGGCTAACACTTCCACTTGTAAGTTGCTATTTTATAAGCAATGTATGCACGTAGGCTTGCAGCTTACTCGCGTGTATTTACACCTGCTCTATAACTGGAGTAAGAGATCATAAACGTCTTCAGTGAAACACTGATTATGGGGGGTCCGGGTGAAATGAGGAAATTAAGGCTGCAGAGCCAGGAGGCTCTCTGACCATCAGTACTGGAGAAGGAGGGGGGACGGGACTGTGAGATACATTGGTAACTTTATTGCCACACATGTTAGAAAAAATCTCCCGACTTACACACGTAAAACCTGACTTATGGGGTGGGTAAAGGTGCATAAATTATGCAGGTTAAATCTCCACGCGTACGTTCTTAGTTAAACATAAAATAGACAAGCACAGCAATTGCACGCCACTTACCTGGATAAATCTTGAGAGCAACATTTATCTGCACAAGTTCTGACTTATCTGGCTAAGTAGCAGCAAAGTCACTACTTATGTGGCTAAGTCAGACAGCTGAATAAGTTTAAAAAGCACGGCTTATCTAGCAGCTAAGTCACTACTTATGTGGCTACGTCAGCTGAATAAGTTTAAAAAGCACGGCTTATCTAGGCTTTGCTGCTACTTAGTCAGATAAATTGGAATTGATCCAGATAATGCCACTACTTAGCTGGATAAGTCTGAATTTATGCGGATTCATGCAGATTTTTTACCTATGCACACGGTGCAGGGTGCAGTTACGTGTATCTTATAACCTGTGTACATCAGATACGTGCAGGCTATGAAATACATGCGTGTATGGGCGAATGCGCACATTTTTCAAAGTGATCCTGTAAATGAGCAGCTGAGGGCACAGATTACATTACAGTGCTGGTGTGACAGGGAAGAGGGCAATCTCTCCCTGCTGCCTTCGTCACTTCTCGCTTGGATCCCTGAGAAGAAGGCCCCATTCCCCATGGTCTCTCAGAGGCTGCACTGGATCCCGTGTGGGGAGCTTTCTCACCCCCCTCTCTCCCCTATAGGTTGCATTAGATCTCCTGGAAGCAGGAACCCTGCTGTCTCCCACCTTGCCCGCTCTTATACGCAGACTGCACCTCCTGCTTTGTGAGCTTTTCTCTCACGGAAAAGATGAAGGTTGGGGGCAGGGGCTGTGGGTGAAAGGCTGCTTTTACCTGGGCTGAGCTGCAGTTCCTCCTGTCCTTTGCTTTCCCCTTCTGTTTGTGCAAGGGGAAGGGAGTGTACAGAGGTGAAAGCTGAGGGAGGCTGGTTAACCAGTAACTTGCACGCACTCGCACGTCTTCTCTTCTCTCAGACTCAGGACAGGCACTGGGGCAGGGGGAGAGAGCAGGATGTGTGCAGGAAGGACAGAAGCAAGTGAATGTGTGAGAAGCCAGAGCTGAGCCCCGATTCTGCTCCTTCTATAAAGTAACTTAATGCACAGCCCCTGGGAAAGGAAAGGAGTCTTGGCCATTCAACAGTGGTAACACATAGTGGTCTTGGAGGGACCTGTAATCTGTGGCCCCTTGAGAGAAGATTGTGACTGGATGGGAGGAGGGAAGAAGGAAACTGAGAAGTGCTGGGTACTTGTGCAGTGAGGAGGAGGGTAGAAATATCCAGGGGCCATGCTCCCTCCCTCCCCCCTCTCTCTCTGCTGTGCACGCATCATCCAAGCTCAGGGCTGGCACTTCCTTGCTGCCGCTTCTCTCGTTTGGAAAGAGCTCTTGCAAGGCTTAACTGAGGGAAGGGAAAAGAAGCTGTGATTGAGCTGGGGGCTGCATGAGTGTCTCTGTATCTGAAGCCTTGTGAGGCAGGCTGCTTGCATGTGTGTGTGTGTGTGTGTGTGTGTGTGAGTGTATTGGAGGGGGAGTGTTTAAATCTGCGTGTGTGTATGTATTGGAGGGGGAGTGTTTAAATCTGCGTGTGTGTATGTATTGGAGGGGGAGTGTTTAAATCTGCGTGTGTGTATGTATTGGAGGGGGAGTGTTTAAATCTGCGTGTGTGTATGTATTGGAGGGGGAGTGTTTAAATCTGCGTGTGTGTGTATTGGAGGGGGAGTGTTTAAACCTGCGTGTGTGTGTATTGGAGGGAGAGTGCTTAAACCTGCGTGTGTGTGTGTATTGGAGGGGGGAGTGTTTAAATCTGCGTGTATTGGAGGGGGGAGTGCTTAAACCTGCGTGTGTGTGTGTGTATTGGAGGGGGGAGTGCGTAAACCTGCGTGTGTGTGTGTGTGTATTGGAGGGGGGAGTGCTTAAACCTGCGTGTGTGTGTGTGTATTGGAGGGGGAGTGCTTAAACCTGCGTGTGTGTGTGTGTATTGGAGGGGGAGTGCTTAAATCTGCGTGTGTGTGTATCGGAGGGGGGAGTGTTTAAATCTGCGTGTGTGTGTGTATCGGAGGGGGGAGTGTTTAAATCTGCGTGTGTGTGTGTATCGGAGGGGGAGTGCTTAAATCTGCGTGTGTGTGTGTATCGGAGGGGGAGTGCTTAAATCTGCGTGTGTGTGTGTGTATTGGAGGGGGAGTGCTTAAATCTGCGTGTATTGGAGGGGGAGTGTTTAAATCTGCGTGTGTGTGTATTGGAAGGGGGAGTGTTTAAATCTGCGTGTGTGTGTGTATTGGAGGGGGGAGTGTTTAAATCTGTGTGTGTGAGTGTATTGGAGGGGGAGTGTTTAAATCTGCGTGTGTGTGTGAGAGAGAGAGTGAGTCTGCATGTGTTTTGAGTCTGTATTTTTGTGCTTGAACATAGTAATGACAGCAGCAAAAGACCAAATGGTCCATCCAGTCTACCCATCAAATTTCTAATGGTAGGTAATTGCCACTCCTGCAGGTTATCACCAAACCTTATACTAAGGGTCGTAATATTTACAATCAAAACCAAGCAACTGTCAAACCCATAACAAAATTACTACTAGCAACACTTTTTTTTTTTTACAATGTGAGCAGCTTTCTTGATTCAGACCCTGCTGCTTGACGGTGCTTTGCGTTTGGGTTTGCTGTAGACGCAGCCCCTGCTTATCCAATCCTGTCTGTGCGCTTCTTTATGTAGAGAGCCCCACCTGGATCTCTATGAGGGAGTTTGGCCCTAGTGGTTAGGACTAAGCAGGGAAGAGTAGAGGAGTGAGCCTCGCTGGAGGCTGCTGCATATAATAATCCAGCCTTTCTCCCACTGTAAACTCTTTGTTTCTGGGGAACTTCTAACAAGCTGTAGGAGGCTCCATAAGGAGGAGAACTGCAAACCTGGAGAAGGGATTTATCATTTATTTTGTGGTCTTAAAGGGTTAGTGCCCACACTGTTTATAGGTATGAAGGGGGTATATAGGAGAACCCTTCAATATCTTAAAGGACCAGCTCCAACTATCTAGCCCAGTCCACCTTAAAGGATATCTAGAAGGGAAAGCCATTTCCTTGGGGAGAGGAATGAAAGCTCAGATACAGTGCGGCCCTGGGAAAGAAGAGACATCTATCTGATTGCTGTAACTCTTAATTTAAGGCTGCTGAGATAAGCAGACCTTTTTCTGCCTCTTTTCTTTTGTGCTGTAAATAATAATAAAATTATCCTGTGAAGAAAAGGGCTGGAGTCCAGACTGCTTTGTCCTCCAGCCCCTCCGTAAGCCAAGGATGGCTCGCAATTACATATGGTGGTAGCGGTGGGATTTCTGTTCTAAGCACCAGCACAGAGCATAGACCCATGCTAAAAAGAAATAACTTTCTTTTGGGGGGGGGGGGGGCTATTTACAGTGGCAAGGTGTACTTCAAAGGTGTGGCAACGATTCTGGCAGAGAGCCCTTCAGCCTGGAGAAAGTCTCGGGCTCTCTTCTATCAATTACTTTTATTTATTTACTTTTATAGACAGACATTCAGTATGACACATCACATCGGTTTACATTCAGGTACTGTAGGTTGGACTCTGTACAGAGGTTGGAAGTGGCTACAACCTGAAGGAAAGAATGGCATAGAGATGGTGAATTTAATTCTCCTGGAGCAGTTTTTAGGTGGTTTGTACTCCTCCTTGTGGCAGTGGGTTTGCCGGCATTCAGTGCTCACACTAGAAATTGGCACCGACTGGGCTTGATAGAGGGCATTGCAGAGTGCACCAGGGTATGAAAGAGACAGTCATCTCAGTAAGATGGAGTCTGCAGTCAGGGAGCAAAGCATACACCACAAGCCTCAGAAGGACTGGCCAATGGGAATTAGCTTACTGCCACTGCTATTAATTGCATCAGTAGCATGGGATCTTCTTAGTGTTTGGGTAATTGCCAGGTTCTTGTGGCCTGGTTTGGTCTCTGTTGGAAACAGGATGCTGGGCTTGATGGACCCTTGGTCTGACCCAGCATGGCATTTTCTTATGTTCTGGAATATTCCCAGACTAGGGACGAAGCTAGGGAAGTCAACTTAACAATATCCCCTATTTGTAACTTTGTGGATACTTCTCATTCTGGACTTAATACTTTTGTGGTTCCAATTGAGCTGGACGGGGTCCCTACTCATGCCCTAGTAGATTCCAGAAGTGAGAAATCCCTCATTTGGAGAAAGCTAGTTAAAAGAATTCAGATTGACTGATTGTGAAGCTTTGGTGATGTAACACGTGGCCGAGCGCGAGGCTGTCCTGTGATTGTCCTCACTCATCAATGGTGTTGACGTGTTCTTCCAGATGCTGTTATCACTCCCCTAGGCAGGTGAGCGCATGTGCGTCTTGCCAGCCTTTGAAGAGTCCGTGTTGGGAAAACTGCAGCATCGCCCCTTGATGTCAGCGCCGACCCAAGCCGTGCTTCCAGCCAGTGCATCACCAATAGGTCCTCTGTCGTGACTCAGGCCTGGCACCATTGGTTGTGCAAACCATGCAGTTTCACAGGGCAGCACACCCGAGAGGGTGGCATTGGGAGCAAGAGGAGGCCAGTACTACTGCCGGGGGGCCCAATCCTACCAGAGGTGGAAGAAGTAAGGCCAGAGAAGAAGAAATCCATCCTGCAGGTCCTTCTCATGTGTTGAATTACCACATGGCCATCATGCAGAAGGAGCTGCAGTTCAGCCTACTTTCCCAAAGAAGGTACAGGGTGCAGCAGAAGTAGAGGAATGACCCGAGGACTCTGGCTGCCTATGATGGGAGTGTGTGAATGGGAGGCTGACTGCCCTGTGTGTGTGTAGGGGAGCATGGGTGGGTGTGTACATGCATGGGACAGGGTTTGTGAGTGTGAGAATGGGAGCCTGCCTGGGATGGATGGATGGGTGTGTACATGCATGGAAGCCTTATTGTGATGGACAAGGGTATGTGCATGTGAGAATGGGAGCCTGCCTGGGATAGGGATGGATATGAATGTGTGTGTGGGAATGGGAGCCTGCCTGGGATGGATGGATGGGTGTGTACATGCATGGAAGCCTTATTGTGATGGACAAGGGTATGTGCGTGTGAGAATGGGAGCCTGCCTGGGATAGGGATGGATATGACTAAGAGCCTGAGTGGGGTGTGAATGTGTGTGTGGGAATGGGAGCCTGCCTGGGATGGATGGATGGGTGTGTACATGCATGGGAGCCTTATTGTGATGGACAAGGGTATGTGCGTGTGAGAATGGGAGCCTGCCTGGGATAGGGATGGCTATGACTAAGAGCCTGAGTGGGGTGTGGAGGTGTGTGTGTGTGTGCACACCCCCTCTGAGAACCCCCCACCCCTCCCATCCCCTCCCCTCCAGCTCTGGTTGGGATCCATCTGCAGCCCCCTCTCCCTCCCCCACACACACATGCAACCCAGGCAGGTCCTATATGTACACTGCCACTCAGGCTCCTATACATGTAGCTGGATAACTTAAAAACATCAATGGATATCTTTGAATAGATGCAGCTAAGGAGCCCTCTCATAACAAGGAAAATGGGGAAAAAACTTTCAAATCTTTTTCCTCCCTCTACCGGATTCTATTTTATTTTCCTATTTTTATGAATAGTCTGCCCCCTTCCGCCACAGATACCGCCCCCCCCCCCCCCCGTACCTTATTTTTATCTTTTGCGAGAGCGTTGCCCGTTCACGACACCTCCGGCGCTGCTGTACGACCGGCTGTGCTGGAAGTGTAAGTTGCTCGGATTCAGACTCTGCCCGCTCACTGCTTGACTGCTCTCTTGCTGGCCCCAGAACCAAGGGCTTAACCTGTGGTGGAAGGGGGTGAAGGTGAAGCCTACGTCCTGGTCTTGCTTGAGTGTCTGCCTGCTGTCCATGTGGACCCAGCAGGTTCACCTCCACGCCACAGCCAAAGGACTCTCCCCTCATGACGGGTGACTTTAGCTTGCATCCACGGAGACTAAAGGCAGTGCCCTACCATGCAGGCTTCATGGAGCACAGCTGCTAAGCAAGCGAGCCCTGATGTGGGAATACTCCCATGGCTCTCTGATCCTCTCATCCTGAGATGTGATTTCCCAGACTTTGAGACTCTTTGGGTCCCATTTTAATGCTAGATCACAAACCCTGTACCTGAAGAACAGCCCTTTCCAGAGATCTTTCCTTGGGGAACCCCAAAACTATAGGTAAGGGACAAGAAGACACCCAAAATGCAACGGCAGAGCTGCCAAGGGAAGGCTGCGTATTGCAGGCATCCAGGGGCCACAGCAGATAAGACAAAGGACTGCAGGCACCCCAGGATCTATGGCTGAGAATAAACTGGGAAAAGCTAAGATAATCCCACTGGAAGTTGGTTCCCCTAAGTTTGGTTGGGGAAGAGTAGTGTGGGTGTTAGAGGGGAAGTCGCTCTCTGGCTTAGAGATCCGCACCCCAGTTCTCTCCTCTATTACAAAAAGAAATGGACAGCCACAGTTCAGGGTGAGAGGAAAATAGCAACGGTGATTTCCTTCCTTGGGGGTAGCCCTAGTGGAGCAGGTGCTCAACCAAGGAAAGTTGAGCTGAGGGGTGGGGGTATGTGAAGGAGTATTTAGAAGACCCCCTGCTCCAGCTCCCTAGCCCAGGAGAGAAAACTAAGACACAAGACATTTCTCTGGGGAGAGGAAGAGAAGGCAGCTCCTATGCTAAGACTGTCAGTGATTGCTGTAACTCTTCTTTTAAAGCTGCTGAGATAAGCAGACCTTTTTCTCTGGGGAGAGGAAGAGAAGGCAGCTCCTATGCTAAGACTGTCAGTGATTGCTGTAACTCTTCTTTTAAAGCTGCTGAGATAAGCAGACCTTTTTCTTCTGCATGTTTTCTGTTGTGCTGTAAATAAAAAAAAGCTACAGCATCCAGATTGCTCTTTCCTCTGGCCCCCTCTGTAAAGCAAGGACTGCTCACACAGTATCACAACGGGTAAGTTGATTTTATTATGTTTTATGATATCTATTTTTAGTACCTTCATTTCTGTGTTTTATGTTGGGTATGTTTTAACAAATTTTGTTTGTTTTTTTTATAAAAGTTGCTCTGTAATCCACACTGAATAGCAATGTTGGAAATTGCAAAATCTAAGATTTTCCACATAAATAAATAGAAATTGTAAAGTAAACCACTTGTTTTAAGAAACTCTTTGGAGAGAGCTGTTGGGCTGCCACATACTGGTGACCTAGATCAGCTACTGTTGGAAACAGGATCCTGGGATTGATGGACCCTCGGCCTGACCCAGTATGGCAGTTCTTATGTTTTTCAGTCTGAAGCTGAGATTTGTTGCCCTGTATTCCTATAGGGCGTCGGGTTTTATAAGGAGGTCTGTGCAGGACTCTGTAGCAGACGTTCCTCCGCCTCCTTGGACCTGACCCATTGTATTCACCCAGACTCTTTCTTTGCAGGCAAGTGAGCAAGAGTTCCCAAGCTGTCCAACAGGAAGTGTGTTATAACCCTAAAACAATAGATCCTTTCCGGCTTCATTAGCCCTCACAATGCCGGCATGGCACAGGAAGAAGATATAAGTATTAAATAAGGGAAGAGAAGCAGCACACTGAGTGCACTGCAGGGAATGCGGAGGGTTAAAGTCACTCCATGCTATGTTGTACACTAAACTATCGCAAAACCTGATTTCAAAACTATTGTCAGACAAAAACCACACGTTTCAGGGCTCATCAAAACATGCAGTCATTTCTGAGACCTTCATAACAAGTAAACTGGCTTTGAAATCACTTAGGTATGGTTAGAGGAATATACATTTCTTCTTATAACCACAAAGGTGATAAATGCCCACCTTTTATAATCATTGGTCTCTTATGTATTTTTCTTTAATGTTTTCTTATTTTTGCATTTAAAATACTTTGCAATATAAACCACCATCGATACTTATCTTAGAATGTTGCATTAAAAATGTGTACTATGTACGAAAATGAGCCTGACATCATCATGACTAGTGTTTCGAAAGTTGTCCTTCCTCAGGGGCTATGGCGAACAAGTTCAATGATGTCCATGTCTTGGTCAAAAAGTCCAACTTTTCTCTTACGCTTGCTTGAGCTTTTAGTAGACAGCATGCTGTGGCAGAATGGTGAGGGTTAAAGTCGCTCCGTGCCATGCAGTGAGGGTTAAGGTCGCTCCGTGCCACGTGGTTGTTCGCTGTGGCAGAATGGTAAGGGTTAAGGTCGCTCTGTACCACGTGGTTGTTCGCTGTGGCAGAATGATGAGGGTTAAGGTCGCTCCGTGCCACGCGGCTGTTCACTGTGGCAGAATGGTGAGGGTTAAGGTCGCTCTGTGCCACGTGGTTGTTCGCTGTGGCAGAATGGTGAGGGTTAAGGTTGCTCTGTGCCACGCAGTGAGGGTTAAGGTCTCTCCGTGCCACGTGGTTGTTCGCTGTGGCAGAATGGTGAGGGTTAAGGTTGCTCTGTGCCACGCGGTTGTTCGCTGTGGCAGAATGGTGAGGGTTAAGGTTGCTCTGTGCCACGCAGTGAGGGTTAAGGTCACTCCGTGCCACGCGGTTGTTCGCTGTGGCAGAATGGTGAGGGTTAAGGTTGCTCCGTGCCATGTGGTTGTTCGCTGCGGCAGAATGGTGAGGGTTAAGGTTGCTCTGTGCCACACAGTGAGGGTTAAGGTCGCTCCGTGCCACGCGGTTGTTCGCTGTGGCAGAATGGTGAGGGTTAAGGTTGCTCTGTGCCACGCGGTGAGGGTTAAGGTCGCTCCGTGCCACGCGGTTGTTCGCTGTGGCAGAATGGTGAGGGTTAAGGTCGCTCTGTGCCACACGGTTGTTCGCTGTGGCAGAATGTTGAGGGTTAAGGTTGCTCTGTGCCACGCGGTGAGGGTTAAGGTCGCTCTGTGCCACACGGTTGTTCGCTGTGGCAGAATGGTGAGGGTTAAGGTCGCTCCGTGCCACGCGGTTGTTCACTGTGGCAGAATGGTGAGGGTTAAGGTCGCTCTGTGCCACGTGGTTGTTTGCTATGGCAGAATGGTGAGGGTTAATGTCGCTCCGTGCCACGCAGTGAGTGTTAAGGTCGCTCCGTGCCACGCGGTTGTTCGCTGGAGCAGAATGGTGAGGGTTAAGGTCGCTCTGTGCCACGTGGTTGTTTGCTGTGGCAGAATGGTGAGCAGCAGGAGAGAGACTGTCAGAAGGGGACATGGTGTGCTTGGTAAGAATAGGTAGTGGGTGTGCACCCTTGGCTTATGAATCCCATGTAGGAGATGCCACAGCAGTTCATTCCTGTGATTCCTAGAGACTTTGGAAAGAAGGATTGAAAGTTCTCTGCTCTCTTTTCCCCACTTCAGGGAGCTGGGGTGTCCTGGGAATAATCCTTGCTTAAGGACAGCAGCCACGTGTATTTTTCCTCTCTTGGATTCTGTGGTTTTTGACTGGAACAAGAGTGGAGAGTTTCCCATTGCTCTCAATCTTTGGTTTTGTGTCCCAAATTTGGCTTTCAGCCTTGGAACCTGCAGCAGTTAACAAACCTTTTTGGAAGACTGGTCCAGTTGGTGCGTGAGTACTGGCCCGGCACTGATGAAGGAGCACGGACCCGTCTGCCAGAAGGAGAGGAGAAGCAGGCACTTCTATTCCAGGAACAGGAGGAGCTCCCTGAGTCTTTATAGCGTTCCCCAGCGATGGAGAGGATCGGGGAGATACTTTATCATCATTCAGCAAGGTTTGCTTTGTTAGACTTTAATTTGTTGCAATTCCATGTTCTGTGTCCAGTGTAATTCTTTCACAATCAGTTTGAAGTCCTCCATCTTTCGCCGGGGTCAGGAGAAACCATGAGTGCCTGAATGTGTCCATCCTCAGCACATGGGAGTGCTGGGGGAGGGGTTATAATTAGGTCCCTGCATGTTTTTAGAAATCTATTTCTTTGCCCTACTGCTTTCACTCCAAAACTGTGCCTGAGCCTGGAATACTGTGAGCAGTTCTACTCCCTCCCATGTCGAGACAGAGAGAAACCAGAGAAGGGCGACCTCAATGATAAAGGGAATGGAAAGGCTTAAGTGGTTAGGGTTGTTCAACTTTGAAAAGAGACAGCTGAGGGCGGACTGATAGAGGTCTATAAAATCATGAGTGGAGTGTAAAAGGTAAATATTTATTTGGAGTCTGCCTTTGTGACACATTCAGGTATGTGGGTATTTCCCTATCACTGGAGCTCATAATCTAAGTTTGCACCTGAGGCAGTATAGGGTGATGTGACTTGCCCATGGTCACAAGGAGCAGTAGGGGATTTGAACTCTGGCTTCTAGCCTGCTGTACCAACCACTAGGCTACACCTCCACTTGTAGCCCACTGCTCTGATCACTGGGTCTATTAACCATTGTTTAGCTGGATAGCCTGAGGTATCTCCACCTCCCGCTTCTAGGAGTGAGCAGCATGGAAAGGATTTGCCTGGTATTTCTAAGTCACTTGGACTGGCCACTGTCAGAGACAAGCTGCTGCGTTCGAGTGGCTCTTCTTATGTACAGGATGCTGGGATCTTCTTTTTTTTTTAATGTAGATTTATATTCCACTTTTTGCACTTTTTTCAGCACTTCAAAGTGGATTACATTCAGGTACTGAAGGTATTTCCCTATCCCCAGAGGGTTTATAATCTAAGTTTGTACCTGAGGCAATGGAGGGTAAAGTGACTTGCTCAAGGTCACAAGGAGCGACAGCAGGACTCGAATCCTGGTTTCCTGCTCTAACCACTAGGCTGCTCCTCCACTCCAGCACAAGGGGTAATGGTACCCCACAATCCCCCAATCAATTGAAGCAAATCCTGGGTGGCAGGTCACATACTCACACCTATGCCAGCTCCTTAGCTTGTCGCAGGTCACATCCTCCCTCTGACTCTATCCTCTCCTCCTGTTCTCACAGCCAATGTCCCCTTTCTCAATCTGTCTCATCCCCCTCAATTTCTCTCCTCCTCTCCTAGCCAGAATTCATAAGAACATAAGAAAACTTCTTTCAGTTCCTCTCCCAGACCTTCCTTTTACATCTATTTCTATTTGCCAGCTAGCGTTCTCTGTCCTGCATTCTCAGCCTTTCTCTCAGCCCCATAGCTCCTCTCTGTCTCTCTCTGTCCCTTTCCCTGTCCCCCTCACCTCTTTTGTTCTTAGGAAAAGGCCAAAGGTAGGAAGTCTGCCTGTCCTAAAGGGCACCTGCTATCAGGGTCCCCTGCTGTCCATTGTTTGGTCCATGGGCATTAAGCTCCAGGGTGGACTATCTATCTTCACCAACTCTTAAGCACCCCACACATCCTCCTTGTAAAATAACACAACCACCAGAACCACATCAGCCAGGACATTGGTCCATCTACTTCCCCACACTAAATGCGGAGTCCATCTCTTTTTTTCCCATGCTGAATGCAGGGCCATCTGGTTATCCACCCTGCATTTAGGGCCATCAGGTTCCTTATCTTCATCTACGATCATTTGGTGGTTTTTGGCTCGGCAGCCAAATGTCAGAAGTTGCATTGTACAAGATAAGGGCTCAATGGAGCATAGTCTGACCCAGAGTAGCCCTTATGTACAGAATGAGATCCTCGATGAAGCATTGGTCTGACCTAGCATGGCTGCTCTTATATAAAGACATGAACAAAATAGAGGTGGAAAGATGTCCAAGAAGAGCAGTAAGCTGAAGGACAGAACCTGGAAAGCTATGAGCACAAATGCTCATAGTCTGGGCAATAAATCCCAGATGTGCAGGATGTAACATTGGAAGTGGAATGGACATTGTTGCTGTTACAGAGGCTTGGTTCATGGATCTTATGATTAGGATAACATAAGGAAGGACAGGAAAGAGGGAGAGTAATACTTTCTCAGAAACAATATCCAAGCAATTGGAATGCAAGGGATGTGGGATAGAGAAGCATTATGGGCTGTCCTAAAATTATATTTATTTATATATATATATATATATATATTTATACTTCCATTTATATCTGGTCTACAATGCTCCAATTCAGACAGAAGAGCTGGATAGAGATCTAAAAGATGGGGAAGAAGGGAGAAGTGTTGCTTGTTGGAGATTTAATCTGTGGAATCTGCAAGAAATAGAGAGATAGTGGATAATCTGCAAGAAATAGAGAGACAGTGGATACTCTACAAGAAATAGAGAGATAGTGGATACTCTACAAGGAGGCTCTGCTCAAAGAAATGGTAATGGAATGGGTGAGGGAGGGTGTGATACTTGACCTGGTCCTCAGAAATGGGAATAGTGTCTCTAATGTCCACATAGGGACTCAGCTGAGTATCAGTGATCAGACAGTATGGTTTGATATTGCAAGTAAGATACAGAGAAGTCACATGAAGATGTGAGGTTTTTTTTAACTTCAAAAATAAGGTCTTTGACAAAATGGGGACATACCTGAGGAAGAAGTAGAGGAGTGGAAGAAAATAGGTGAGGTAGGTACAATGATCCAAATTAAAAGGAACTAATAGAAAGGAAACAAATCGATGTGTTGGAAAAGTAAACAAGAGTAAGAGGAAAAAAGAAACCAATTTTGTTTCCTAAAGGAGGTGGCTGTAAACATAAAGGCAAAAAACAGCATTCAGGAAGTATAAAGGATCCCAAAAAGAGGAACTCAGGGAAGAATATCTGGGGAATCTGAGGGAGACAAAGCAATAAGAAAATCAAAAGGTCAAGCGGAAGAAAGGATTGGCAAAGGGAGGTGTCGAAATATTTTTCAGCTATATCAGAGAAAGAAGAGATGCCTGTAGTGGTAAGGTGACAAGGAGCAATGTGTGAAGAGAGATGAAGAAATAGAGGACATATTAAAGAAGACCCTGGAGCCAGGACCATTGCTGGTTGAGAAAACCATAGAAGGAAATGGGGTAGACAACGTTTGCAGAAAAGAAGATACGGGAAGAGCTAGGAAAACTGAAAGTGAACAAAGCCATTGGGCCAGATATTGTACATCCAGGATACTATAGGAACTCTGATATCCTGTCGGGTCCCCTGAATGATCTGTTCAATAGATCCTTGGAAACAGGAGTGGTGGTGTGAGATTTGAAGAAGAGTAGTTGTGGTCTTGTTTCATAAGAGTGTCAGCAGCAAGGAGTGGAAACTACAGGCCAGATAGCCTCCCCTCTGTGGGGGGGGGGGGGGGGAGAATTAATAGAGACAAATCCTGATATATTATTTTTTGATTGGGTGACTAGAGAATTGGATTGAAGAAGATCACTCAATGTGATCTACTTGCATGTCAGCAAAGCTTTTGTTACTGTCCCATATAGGAGGCTTGTGAATAAAATGAGAAGCTTGGGAGTGAACGCCAAGGTGGAGGAGTGGATTACAAACTGGTTGACTGAAAGTAGACAGCATGTAATGGTAAATGGAGCCTACTCTGAAGAGACAGCCATGTTAAGTAGAGTGCCACATGGATCGGAATTAGGACTGGTTCTGTTCAGTATCTTTGTGAGCGACATTGTGGAAGGGGTAGAAGATAAAGTTTGTCTATTTGCAGATACAACAGAGTGGACACGCCGAAACAAGTAGAGAGAATGAAAAGTGATTTAAGAAACAGTGGTCAAAGATTTGGCAGCTGGACTTCAATGCCAAGAAGTGCAGAGTCATGCATCTGGGGTGCGGTAATCCAAAAGAGCTGTATGTGATGGGGGGGAGAAAGGCTGATGTGCACAGACCAAGAGAGGGATCTTGGGGTATTAGTGTTTGGCAATGTGACAAGGCAATAGCTAAAGCCAGAAGAATGCTGGGCTGCATAGAGAGAGGAATAACCAGAAAGAAATAAGAGGGGATGATGCCCTTGTAAGGGTCCTTGGTGAGGCCTCATCTGGAGTATTGTGTTCAGTGCTGGAGACCGTATTTGAAACAGGATAGAAACATAGCAATGATGGCAGAAAAGGACCAAATGGTCCATCCAGTCTACTAGGCAAGCTTATGGTAGCTCCAGCCATGCCATATAGGCTCCCCCCATAAAGATATCATCAGGGGATGGTATGTGCCTTGCAAGTTACCTCCCATACTAATTTTCCCAAACCGTTAAACTCAGGGCCTTTGCTGATTTCTGTCTGAGTCCAATTCCCCTTTATCTCTTACCTTTGAAGCAGAGAACAATGTTGGCGTTAAAACACAAGTAGAAGGCTTATTGGTTAAGGGTAGTAACAGCTGCATCAGTAAGTTACCCCCATGCTTATTTGTTTTCCCAGACTGTAAAATTCATGTCCTTGTTGGTTGCTGTGTGAAATTAATTCTCCTTTTTCCTCTTTTTCCCCTTCCATTAAAGCAGAGAGCAATAATGAGTTGTAGTAACAGCCGTCGCAGCAAGTTACCCCCATGCTCTCTTCTCTTCATTCCCATCCTCTAGCCTTTAGTGATCCACAGTGTTTATCCATTGCCCCTTTGAAATCTTTCACTGTTTTCATCTTCACCACCTCCTCCGGAAGGGCATTTCAGGCATCCACCACCCTCTTCATGAAGAAATATTTCCTGATGTTGGTTCTGAGTCGTCTTCCCTGGAGTTTCATTTCGTGGCCCCTAGTTCTACTGATTTCTTTCCAATGGAAAAGATTTGTTGATTGTGCATCATTAAAACCTTTCAGGTATCTGAAGGTCTGTATCCTATCTGCCCTGCTCCTCCTCTCCTCTAGCACATACATATTTAGGTCCTTCAGCCTCTCCTCGTGTATCAATGGATGGAGACCCCCCACCATTTTGGTCTCCCTTCTCTGGACCTCCTCCATTCTGTCTCTGTCCCTTCCTAATACTTCAGGGCTGCTTATTCTCCACACCAGGGTTGGGGGTTGCACTCGCCATGTGCCAGGGATGGGGTTCAGGATCCAGAGACCGTCAGCTGCATGTGCTAATCATAGGTTTAGTTTAATGATTTCTTACACTGCAGGCTAAGAAATCTTTCTCATTTTTATCTTAAGCTGTGTGCATGAATAACTTGCAGTATGTCTGGTTCCCTGAGGAAAGAGACTCTCTCCAGATTGTCAGGGAGGAGGAAATTGTGTGTGAGACGCCTTTTCCTGTCTCACTTCCCCCCCTGGAAAAGCTGTAACACAGGGGCGAGGAGCGAGCGTTGGAGTCGCTGAGAAGCACAGGCCAACATGGAGTAGGAGATTTGGGCATAGCGTCTGTCCGTCCTTCAGGACTGCAGCTAGAAATGATCCCAAGCCATTGATCCTTACCCCTGCAGGCTGGGGATGCTTCAGGAAGATGAGGAGATTTCTCTGCAACCTTCCTGTTTTTATCCTTCTTTCTGTGTTCTCAGCCAGAACAGGTAGGACGCACAACTTCTCTATCCCTTCCCCCAATGGCCACCAAAAGACTCAGTGAGCATACGATGTGCTATAACCCCCGGCACTTCTCCTGAATCGGCTCCACTAAGCCAGAAGCAACCTTTCTATAACGTGTGCGGTCTGCTGAGACGCTGCTTCTAATGCTGACTTTGATAATATATGTGCTAAGTGCTGCCTCCCTCCCTGTGACATACATCCTGCTAAATGCCCTTGTGTTGGAGGAGGACTGTCTCTTAGACTCAGTGCTGATAGAGATGATAATGCTGGGAGTGAGCTCCAGACTGTGGAAGGGGGAGGCTGGGAGTGAGCTCCAGACTGTGGAAGGGGGAGGCTGGGAGTGAGCTCCAGACTGTGGAAGGGGGGTGAGTCCTGGGGCGTAAGAGGGAGGCTGGGAGTGAGCTCCAGACTGTGGAAGGGGGAGGCTGGGAGTGAGCTCCAGACTGTGGAAGGGGGATGAGTCCTGGGGCGTAAGAGGGAGGCTGGGAGTGAGCTCCAGACTGTGGAAGGGGGAGGCTGGGAGTGAGCTCCAGACTGTGGAAGGGGGATGAGTCCTGGGGCGTAAGAGGGAGGCTGGGAGTGAGCTCCAGACTGTGGAAGGGGGAGGCTGGGAGTGAGCTCCAGACTGTGAAAGGGGGATGAGTCCTGGGGCGTAAGAGGGAGGCTGGGAGTGAGCTCCAGACTGTGGAAGGGGGGGGAGTGCTGGGGTGTAAGAGGGAGGCTGGGAGTGAGCTCCAGACTGTGGAAGGGGGGGTGAGTCCTGGGGCGTAAGAGGGAGGCTGGGAGTGAGCTCCAGACTGTGGAAGGGGGATGAGTCCTGGGGCGTAAGAGGGAGGCTGGGAGTGAGCTCCAGACTGTGGAAGGGGGAGGCTGGGAGTGAGCTCCAGACTGTGGAAGGGGGATGAGTCCTGGGGCGTAAGAGGGAGGCTGGGAGTGAGCTCCAGACTGTGGAAGGGGGGTGAGTCCTGGGGCGTAAGAGGGAGGCTGGGAGTGAGCTCCAGACTGTGGAAGGGGGAGGCTGGGAGTGAGCTCCAGACTGTGGAAGGGGGGGTGAGTCCTGGGGCTTAAGAGGGAGGCTGGGAGTGAGCTCCAGACTGTGGAAGGGGGAGGCTGGGAGTGAGCTCCAGACTGTGGAAGGGGGGTGAGTCCTGGGGTGTAAGAGGGAGGCTGGGAGTGAGCTCCAGACTGTGGAAGGGGGAGGCTGGGAGTGAGCTCCAGACTGTGGAAGGGGGGTGAGTCCTGGGGTGTAAGAGGGAGGCTGGGAGTGAGCTCCAGACTGTGGAAGGAGGGTGAGTCCTGGGGCGTAAGAGGGAGGCTGGGAGTGAGCTCCAGACTGTGGAAGGGGGATGAGTCCTGGGGCGTAAGAGGGAGGCTGGGAGTGAGCTCCAGACTGTGGAAGGGGGAGGCTGGGAGTGAGCTCCAGACTGTGGAAGGGGGATGAGTCCTGGGGCGTAAGAGGGAGGCTGGGAGTGAGCTCCAGACTGTGGAGGGGGGGTGAGTCCTGGGGCGTAAGAGGGAGGCTGGGAGTGAGCTCCAGACTGTGGAAGGGGGGTGAGTCCTGGGGCGTAAGAGGGAGGCTGGGAGTGAGCTCCAGACTGTGGAAGGGGGGTGAGTCCTGGGGCGTAAGAGGGAGGCTGGGAGTGAGCTCCAGACTGTGGAAGGGGGGTGAGTCCTGGGGCGTAAGAGGGAGGCTGGGAGTGAGCTCCAGACTGTGGAAGGAGGAGGCTGGGAGTGAGCTCCAGACTGTGGAAGGGGGGTGAGTCTGGGGCGTAAGAGGGAGGCTGGGAGTGAGCTCCAGACTGTGGAAGGGGGGGGCTGGGAGTGAGCTCCAGACTGTGAAAGGGGGATGAGTCCTGGGGCGTAAGAGGGAGGCTGGGAGTGAGCTCCAGACTGTGGAAGGGGGGTGAGTCCTGGGGTGTAAGAGGGAGGCTGGGAGTGAGCTCCAGACTGTGGAAGGGGGGTGAGTCCTGGGGCGTAAGAGGGAGGCTGGGAGTGAGCTCCAGACTGTGGAAGGGGGGTGAGTCCTGGGGTGTAAGAGGGAGGCTGGGAGTGAGCTCCAGACTGTGGAAGGGGGAGGCTGGGAGTGAGCTCCAGACTGTGGAAGGGGGAGGCTGGGAGTGAGCTCCAGACTGTGGAAGGGGGGTGAGTCAAGGGGTGGAAGAGGGAGGCTGGGAGTGAGCTCCAGACTGTGGAAGGGGGGTGAGTCCTGGGGCGTAAGAGGGAGGCTGGGAGTGAGCTCCAGACTGTGGAAGGGGGGTGAGTCCTGGGGCGTAAGAGGGAGGCTGGGAGTGAGTTCCAGACTGTGGAAGGGGGGTGAGTCCTGGGGCGTAAGAGGGAGGCTGGGAGTGAGCTCCAGACTGTGGAAGGGGGGTGAGTCCTGGGGCGTAAGAGGGAGGCTGGGAGTGAGCTCCAGACTGTGGAAGGGGGGTGAGTCCTGGGGCGTAAGAGGGAGGCTGGGAGTGAGCTCCAGACTGTGGAAGGGGGATGGGTCCTGGGGCGTAAGAGGGAGGCTGGGAGTGAGCTCCAGACGGTGGAAGGGGGGTGAGTCCTGGGGTGGAAGAGGGAGGCTGGGAGTGAGCTCCAGACGGTGGAAGGGGGGTGGGTCCTGGGGTGGAAGAGGGAGGCTGGGAGTGAGCTCCAGACGGTGGAAGGGGGGTGAGTCCTGGGGCGTAAGAGGGAGGCTGGGAGTGAGATCAGGACTGTGGAAGGGGGGTGAGTCCTGGGGTGGAAGAGGGAGGCTGGGAGTGAGATCAGGACGGTGGAAGGGGGGTGAGTCCTGGGGTGGAAGAGGGAGGCTGGGAGTGAGATCAGGACGGTGGAAGGGGGGTGAGTCCTGGGGTGGAAGAGGGAGGCTGGGAGTGAGCTCCAGACTGTGGAAGGGGGATGGGTCCTGGGGTGTAAGAGGGAGGCTGGGAGTGAGCTCCAGACGGTGGAAGGGGGGTGAGTCCTGGGGCGTAAGAGGGAGGCTGGGAGTGAGATCAGGACTGTGGAAGGGGGGTGAGTCCTGGGGTGGAAGAGGGAGGCTGGGAGTGAGATCAGGACGGTGGAAGGGGGATGGGTCCTGGGGCGTAAGAGGGAGGCTGGGAGTGAGCTCCAGACGGTGGAAGGGGGGTGAGTCCTGGGGTGGAAGAGGGAGGCTGGGAGTGAGATCAGGACGGTGGAGAGGTGATGAGAGTAGGGAATGAGATTGGGGCAGTGGGATTGAAAGTGGGATGTGAGGGAGTGAGATTGAGGTTGTGAAAGGGGGATGGGGTGGGAGTGAGACTGGGAGTGGGGAGGGGGTTGAGCTGGGAGTGAGATTGGGGGTGTGCAAGGGTACTTGGGGCTGGGAGTAATCTGGGCACTATAGGAGGGTGTTGGGGGCTGGGAATTACTAATAGTGGTAGAAGGGGAGATGGGAGGATTCTGGAGACCTGTGGCGCTGGGCTTGGGATAAGATTATTCTGGGAGCAGGATATTGCTGGGGAAAGAAGGAAGTACATGTTAGGTGCAGGAGAATTTGGGGCAATGATTTTCTCAAGCGCTCTGAGGAGCTGTGTCTAGGAAAGAGCATGCTATTTTGGGAGGAGATGGATGGAGGTGGCAGGGTGAGACTCAGATGGAAAACACTATCAGCAATTGTTTCTGGGGCTTGAGATACAAGGCTGGAGTAATCTGTGGCTGAAAGGTGAATGCTCTGTGGTCAGTTAAGAACATAAGAACCTGCCATACTGGGTCAGACCAAGGGTCCATCAAGCCCAGCATCCTGTTTCCAACAGAGGCCAATCCAGGCAATAAGTAATAGCAGTGGCTATTCTCTAAGTGAACTTAATAGCAGGTAATGGACTTCTCCTCCAAGAACTTATCCTATCCTTTTTTAAACCCAGCTACACTAACTGCACTAACCACATCCTCTGGCAACAAATTCCAGAGTTTAATTGTGCGTTGAGTGAAAAAGAACTTTCTCCGATTAGTTTTAAATGTGCCCCATGCTAACTTCATGGAGTGCTCCCTAGTCTTTCTATTATCCGAAAGAGTAAATAACCGATTCACATCTACCCGTTCTAGACCTCTCATGATCTTAAACACCTCTATCATATCCCCCTCAGTCGTCTCTGTATAGTGAAGCACAGATCTCATTACAGATTTGCAACTGGTGCCAAGAGCCACCCCAATATAATTGGTTGCCCCTCTTTGACCCCCCCCTCCAGAGCCCCAGTACCTGTGTGCTCAATTCCTCGGCAGTGCTGCTCCAGTACTGTGGCTCCACGTGCATCAGCCTGAGCGTGTAGGGCTGCAGCACCCTGTGCGAGAGGACATGGGGGCAGAGTTGCAAGCATCGCATTGCTCTTGTGCTGAATGCAGAAGTCTCCTCCTCCTGTTGCCATCCGGCGCTGGCCCTCTTCCCTTGCTGTGCGGGGCCGCTCGTGCACCTCAGTCCCTGAGTGGCCCTGTGCCCCAGAAGAAGCTGAGGGGACATGAAGTGCTGCTGACCCTAAGCATGGGGATGGGGACAAAGTTACCCCCAAGATAAATTCTGCTGAATATTCGGCTAAAGTTCCCCCTAACTTTGCCCGGATAACTTTGACAGTCAGCCCTGGTCACTTTTCAGTTTAGACTCAGTTAAGCAGCTCCACCGTTTTACAGCTGACCTGAAGGAGGTCATTTTCAGAAACATTTCCTAGAGTAAAAGTGTTTTACAAAATGACCAGCCCAACATGCAGGTAACTCCATGTGCATTTCTTATGTCTGTGTGCGAGCTTCCCTGCAGAGCAGAAGCATTCCTGGGATTTTAAAAAGTATTCATCGACCCAAAAACAGAAGCTAACGAGCCGGACACGCAACTAAGCAAAGAGCAAGGTTGAATAAAACGGTTGTGGGGTCCTTCTGAAGCCTGTTGTGCAAAGAGCCTCTATTTGCAAGTCGTTTTAATCACTTCCCATGCCAAAGCGACCCCACCGGTGTTTGTACCAAGCTTCCTTCTTCAGGTGTCATAAAACTTCAAACTGCAAGAGAGAAAAACGTACAGAAGGCAACATTCAGCCACTATACAGCTGAAGCAGATAGCGGGAGCAATAGCTGGTTAACAAGAGTCAGAAAACAGCCGGATATGTACCGTAGGTGGATACGTGTTGGCTGCAGACTGGGCATGTGATAAATACCCCTCCCTGCCATGCAGTGATCCTGCGGCTGCTGCAGGGGCACCAGTGAGGACAGTGAGCTCCCGCTGCAAACGCCACTGAGTCACTGGCGCACCTGGGCATGTGATAAATACCCCTCCCTGCCGTGCAGTGATCCTGCGGCTGCTGCAGGGGCACCAGTGAGGACAGTGAGCTCCCTCTGCAAACGCCACTGAGTCACTGGCGCACCTGGGCATGTGATAAATACCCCTCCCTGCCGTGCAGTGATCCTGCGGCTGCTGCAGGGGCACCAGTGAGGACAGTGAGCTCCCTCTGCAAACGCCACTGAGTCACTGGCGCACCTGGGCATGTGATAAATACCCCTCCCTGCCGTGCAGTGATCCTGCGGCTGCTGCAGGGGCACCAGTGAGGACAGTGAGCTCCCTCTGCAAACGCCACTGAGTCACTGGCGCACCTGGGCATGTGATAAATACCCCTCCCTGCCGTGCAGTGATCCTGCGGCTGCTGCAGGGGCACCAGTGAGGACAGTGAGCTCCCGCTGCAAACTCCACTGAGTCACTGGCGCACCTGGGCATGTGATAAATACCCCTCCCTGCCGTGCAGTGATCCTGCGGCTGCTGCAGGGGCACCAGTGAGGACAGTGAGCTCCCTCTGCAAACTCCACTGAGTCACTGGCGCACCTGGGCATGTGATAAATACCCCTCCCTGCCGTGCAGTGATCCTGCGGCTGCTGCAGGGGCACCAGTGAGGACAGTGAGCTCCCTCTGCAAACGCCACTGAGTCACTGGCGCACCTGGGCATGTGATAAATACCCCTCCCTGCCGTGCAGTGATCCTGCGGCTGCTGCAGGGGCACCAGTGAGGACAGTGAGCTCCCTCTGCAAACTCCACTGAGTCACTGGCGCACCTGGGCATGTGATAAATACCCCTCCCTGCCATGCAGTGATCCTGCGGCTGCTGCAGGGGCACCAGTGAGGACAGTGAGCTCCCGCTGCAAACGCCACTGAGTCACTGGCGCACCTGGGCATGTGATAAATACCCCTCCCTGCCGTGCAGTGATCCTGCGGCTGCTGCAGGGGCACCAGTGAGGACAGTGAGCTCCCTCTGCAAACTCCACTGAGTCACTGGCGCACCTGGGCATGTGATAAATACCCCTCCCTGCCGTGCAGTGATCCTGCGGCTGCTGCAGGGGCACCAGTGAGGACAGTGAGCTCCCTCTGCAAACGCCACTGAGTCACTGTCTGCACCTGGGCTGAAGAACTGGGAAAAAGAGAATCGGAAATCGTCCTAGAAGAAGAGTTTCTTCCAAATGGGCCATGCTGGGATGTCGGTTATAACTTCTTTATGTGGAAAGATGAGTGTAAAGAGGTGATTTGGGCATTCTTACAGCATTACAGAAAAATGAACAGAACTATTAACTAGGGCACAAGTGAATGTTTATAAAAGTTCTACAAATTTTGGTTTTTCATAGGCAATTTTGTAGGTGCAGAAGGAAAACATAGGGTGGATAGGAGGTTTCGATTTACAAACGAGCCACCGTAATCGTGGTTGCTACGGGTGGGCACTTCTGAAATAGCCAGCCGGCGGGTATGTGAGCCGGCGTCTGACGTCACTGAGGCGGGAGGAGCATCGAGTGGCAGGAAAGGGCCTACAAGTTTGGGCTCTTTGCACGTGCGTGCCTAGGATGAGGGCGACTGGCTGCGGCGTCGCCCCCGCGGAAACGCCGCTGAAGAACAGGCCCGGGACCTGGGGGACCCCTGCAGCGAGCCCGAGTCTGAAATCCGGAAGAGTGAGGTAAGGTCCCGGTCGCAACACTAAAGCAACCTTATCTTATGGATCCCATGACCTATAAATTACCAGGAGAAAAGGTTATAATACTCCTACAATTGATGAATGATTTCGGCTATTCGGACAAAAAAAAGATCTAACATTCATTTTGGGATCTAACAATACATTTGCATGGGTCTCTCAATATAAAGGAGAAACCTAGGGAGATTGTTTGTTTGTGCCGTCAATGCAAGGTAATCCCTTGCACGAGCGAAGTCCGGATAAATTCAAACAAGAGATGCATAAAATGGATTTGTTATAGACTTGAAATATTTTCTCATGGCTTCAGTTAGTTCTTTCTCAGAACAAACGACCCCAGGAGAGTTGCACGCTCAGAACTCAGCCGTTGAATCCTCCAGGAACTGAGTTAGGTTTTCCCGTATCTCAGGACAATTTTCCATAGAAACTCTATCTTTGGTGGAAACAGGTAGCAAGATGTTTTTTCTAATACAAAGACTCTTTTCTTCTTCAAACTTAAATATTTCAAGGAAATATTTTTTTAAAGTTATATAGAGAATCTCGCCCACTATTTTGGGAAAATTCAAAAACCGTAAGTTTAAATGCCTTGAGTAATTTTCCAAATTCTCAAGCCTACAAGAGACATTAGTTAAATCTCAGTTTAACATTACAATCCTGAGTTTTCTGCACCGCTGTTTGAACAGATTCCACCCGAGGTTTAATCTCATTTAGTTGGACTACAAAAGCTTCCAGTTTAATGTTGAGATTATCCGGCTTTGTATTCTGATCCTGCAAAGAACTGCCCAGAGTAGCTACTAGGTCCCATAATATTATTGCTGGTTTAGGAGGTATTTGAACATGGGAAGCCTCACCCGTTTTCCTCCTGCAATATTTCCCTCTCGCACACCTCCAGCTCCCTTGCTGGGGTCGATGTAACTAGCACTGCCTTCGGTTCCCCACCAGCTGGAGCCTCCGAAGCTCCCGCGAGAAGGGAGAGGCTCACGGACATGCCGCGTGGGCACCCCCGATTCATGGCGGACATGCCGCGTGGGCACCCCCGATTCATGGCGGACATGCCGCGTGGGCACCCCCGATTCATGGCGGACATGCCGCGTGGGCACCCCCGATTCATGGCGGACAGAGGGACGTCTGGGAAAATCACAGCCAACGGACCTCGAGGATCCGGGGCACTCGAGGTAAATTCCCCCAACGGCGCCAATGCTCCTTCATTCTCCCCCCGTTTCATTGCTTTCCCAGTTGTGGATGAGGTGATTAAACTCTGCCCTGACGGAAAGATCGAGTCGGAGGGGTAGACACGCACCTTTCCTTTCTTCTTGGGTGGCATTTTAAGGAAATATTCTGAGGAGAAACTAAGAGACGTTACCACAGCCTGGTTCATGCCGCCATCTTGCCTCCCTGGCGTGAAAGTGTTTTATACGCACATCTGGCTACACCCCAAAACGCCCAGCTCCTGCCCACACCATGCCCAGGCCTCACCCCTTTTTAAGAACGCTACAGATGTGCGCGTAGAGGGAGATACGCTCGGATCTGAGCGGCTTTTAAAATTCACCTGTAAGGGGCTGATGCAATACAGAACGCTCAGCCGGACACGCTAATGAATCCCCTAATGCAATAAGAGGGGTGGGTGTAATAGTGCTAATCACATGCAAATGCATGGGATTGAGCCTTTAGTCTTTCCTCATAGGGGAGCTGCTCCATTCCCCTTATTTTGGTTGCCCTTCTCTGTACCTTCTCCATCGCAATTATATCTTTTTTGAGATGCGGCGACCAGAATTGTACACAGTATTCAAGGTGTGGTCTCACCATGGAGCGATACAGAGGCATTATGACATTTTCCGTTTTATTCACCTTTCCCTTTCTAATGATTCCCAACATTCTGTTTGCTTTTTTGACTGCTGCAGCACACTGAGCCGACGATTTCAATGTGTTATCCACTATGACACCTAGATCTCTTTCTTGGGTTGTAGCACCTAATATGGAACCCAACATTGTGTAATTATAGCATGGGTTATTTTTCCCTATGTGCATCACCTTGCACTTATCCACATTAAATTTCATCTGCCATTTGGATGCCCAATTTTCCAGTCTCACAAGGTCTTCCTGCAATTTATCACAATCTGCTTGTGATTTAACTACTCTGAACAATTTTGTGTCATCTGCAAATTTGATTATCTCACTCGTATTTCTTTCCAGATCATTTATAAATATATTGAACAGTAAGGGTCCCAATACAGATCCCTGAGGCCCTCCACTGTCCACTCCCTTCCACTGAGAAAATTGCCCATTTAATCCTACTCTCTGTTTCCTGTCTTTTAACCAGTTTGCAATCCACGAAAGGACATCGCCACCTATCCCATGACTTTTTACTTTTCCTAGAAGCCTCTCATGAGGAACTTTGTCAAACGCCTTCTGAAAATCCAAGTATACTATACTATACTATGAAGTTACTGGGTGATACAGTTACAAGTAGTAAGAGAAAATATTTTTTTACTCAATGCATAATTAAGCTCTGGAATCCATTGCCAGAGGATGTGGTGAAAGCTATTAGTGTAACTGCTTTTTAAAAATGGTTTGGACAAGTTCATGGAGGAAAGTGCATTAACCATTATTAAGCTGGAGTTGCAGAAATCTCCTGCTAATTCTTGGGATAAGCAGCTTGGAATCTATGTATCCCTTGGGATCCTGCCAGTAACTTGTGGCCACTTTTGGAAAAAGGATACTGGGCTTAATTGTGCCCAAAGTGAGGAACAGAACAAATAACAGCAGGAAGCAAAAAATCAGAAAACCTAATGACTAAGAAAAAATTATGTAAAATACATACCAATAAAAAAACATATACAACCTCTGGATGCCAAATCAAGCAAACAGGAGATCATGGAAAGGAGCAAAAGCAAAGTCAATGTTAAGGGCAACTCAGTATGGTTCTGATCACAAATGTCCTCTTCAGCTTCAATCACAAATTGAAAAGTCTGTGTGTAGTGGCGATGTCTGCGGTCATCTTTCCCCACAGACTTTGCAATGCATCTGAACGTGAGAGTCTGCACAATCTCCCTTTGAAAACTGTGCAGAAAGAAGCACCCGGCTCAGGCTTTTCCCTGCAAAACAATATGAAAATTCAGAACTGCAGGTGTCTGTGACCTCTCCCACCTACCCCCGCCTCGGAGCTCACCGACTATTCCCATCCCTGCTTGTACTTCTCCCCGGGTACAGGGAAGGTAACTTTCCACCTTTTTACTTAGATACAAGGAGGGGAATCGTGGGCGGCTTTTATACCCGGGTACAAGGAGGGGAATCGTGGGCGGCTTTTATACCCGGGTACAAGGAGGGGAATCGTGGGCGGCTTTTATACCCGGGTACAAGGAGGGGAATCGTGGGCGGCTTTTATACCCGGGTACAAGGAGGGGAATCGTGGGCACCTTTTATACCCGGGTACAAGGAGGGGAATCGTGGGCGGCTTTTATACCCGGGTACAAGGAGGGGAATCGTGGGCGGCTTTTATACCCGGGTACAAGGAGGGGAATCGTGGGCACCTTTTATACCCGGGTACAAGGAGGGGAATCGTGGGCGGCTTTTATACCCGGGTACAAGGAGGGGAATCGTGGGCGGCTTTTATACCCAGGTACAAGGAGGGGAATCGTGGGCACCTTTTATACCCGGGTACAAGGAGGGGAATCGTGGGCACCTTTTATACCCGGGTACAAGGAGGGGAATCGTGGGCGGCTTTTATACCCGGGTACAAGGAGGGGAATCGTGGGCGGCCTTTTTTGCATGGATAACTACTCAATCTTCCAGCTAAGAGGGATTGAAAATAGCCCTCGGTTTTAAATGATCAATAATATATTAAGAACCCCAAAAGGAGCCTCGAACTTAAAAACTCCTTCTAGAGGACCCGAGGATACCCAAAAGTAAACTTGCCCTTCACAGTATCAACAACAAACAGGGACGGAAGTGATAGGCTGAGGTTGGCCCTCTTCTTCCTTTAGGTGACCGGGACAGCTGCAGAGGGGAGGGGTGAAAGCATCCTGAGACAAGCAGCTTTCCCTCCCTGCCACAAGCTTGATCACTCTTCTTGTGTGTGTGGGGTGGGAAAGATATTTGATTCTTGCCCGCTGCAATACAAACATTTCTGGAGTCACCGCTGGATGTGACGTGTCAGGGAAGGTAAGAATGCTTATAGTTTTGCATTTTCTGCTCCCTGGCTTGAGTGGAGGCCCCATTTATCGACTGTTAAGAGGAAATCTGTCTTTCCTGCCGTTATTTGCTACCACATGACTTCTGTGTAATGCGACAGTGCTGCACGTTCCCCGCTGCTTCCTCTGTAGCCAGGGTGCTTCAGTGTTTCTGGATATATTTACAACTGGTTCAGCAATCAGCAGTGATTTCCAGCGTGCTTCGGTGTTTCTGGATATATTTACAGCAGGTTCAGCAGGGATTTCCAGGGTGCTTCGGTGTTTCTGGATATATTTACAACAGGTTCAGCAGGGATTTCCAGGGTGCTTCGGTGTTTCTGGATATATTTACAACAGGTTCAGCAGGGATTTCCAGGGTGCTTCAGTGTTTCTGGATATATTTACAACAGGTTCAGCAGGGATTTCCAGGGTGCTTCAGTGTTTCTGGAAATTACAGCAGGTTCAGCTGGGATTTCCAGGGTGCTTCCGTGTTTCTGGATATATTTACAGCAGGTTCAGCAGGGATTTCCAGGGTGCTTCGGTGTTTCTGGATATATTTACAGCAGGCTCAGCAGGGATTTCCAGGGTGCTTCGGTGTTTCTGGATATATTTACAACAGGTTCAGCAGGGATTTCCAGGGTGCTTCGGTGTTTCTGGATATATTTACAACAGGTTCAGCAGGGATTTCCAGGGTGCTTCAGTGTTTCTGGAAATTACAGCAGGTTCAGCTGGGATTTCCAGGGTGCTTCCGTGTTTCTGGATATATTTACAGCAGGTTCAGCAGGGATTTCCAGGGTGCTTCCGTGTTTCTGGATATATTTACAGCAGGTTCAGCAGGGATTTCCAGGGTGCTTCCGTGTTTCTGGATATATTTACAGCAGGTTCAGCAGGGATTTCCAGGGTGCTTCCGTGTTTCTGGATATATTTTCAGCAGGGATTTCCAGGGTGCTTCCGTGTTTCTGGATATATTTTCAGCAGGGATTTCCAGGGTGCTTCCGTGTTTCTGGATATATTTACAGCAGGTTCAGCAGGGATTTCCAGGGTGCTTCCGTGTTTCTGGATATATTTACAGCAGGGATTTCCAGGGTGCTTCAGTGTTTCTGGATATATTTACAACAGGTTCAGCAGGGATTTCGCTGTGGACAGTGTTTGTTAATTTCTTGCTCTTAAAAGTGAATTTTAAAAGCCCGATGCGGCCATAAGCAGGTGATATGCAAATATGTTGGGCTGGTGTGCACTGAGTGGATTTTAAAAGCTGCCCGAGTATGTGCAAAGGGGCGGGGCTTGGGTGTTCTAGATTTCCCAATAAAACCAGTGAGTGAATACTTATGCGCACAAGCTGGGTAACTTTACTTCTGCTATGGTTGGCCTGTAAGTCATAAAATAAAAAAATCAGGCATGTCAGGGCTAAGAGGAGGGGAAGAGAGACTGCTATACCTGGGGGGTTGGGAAGTGCTATACCTTGGTTGGGTGAACTGGGAACAAACTGGTGAAACTGGTAATGGCATGGCCATGAGCCCCTCCCCCACTTATGCGGTGGAAGTGGGATTTGCACACACGTGTGCGTGCACTCGGCCTATTTTACAATCTGTGCCTGTGTCTATGGGCGTGAGCCAGCACACGTGCCTGCCTGTTTAAAAGTTACCGTTTCTGTTTGTGCTGATGCTGCGGCGGGGGGCAACTTTAAATCTAACTTCTGAGATTGCAGAACAAGTTTAGGGCAGGAGGTAGCAGGCGCAGAGTGCACACAGGCTCTTATTGTCCGCCTGTGCAAAACCTAATGCCTTCTCTCCCAGGGTCCATTCTGGACATCACCGTCATCTCTAACGCACCAGTGCCTCCGCTGAATAACTTCTACATCTCCTGCGTGACGGGGGAGCGGGATGGAAAGAGCACGGACCTCCAGATTGAGAAAGACAACAACATCGTAAGGACGTTGCATAAGTCCCAGCGCCAGAGCTTTCGGAAAGGCAACGAGGTCCGCGCTAAAGGATTCTCCGAGAATGAGCTCGTGGGAGTTTTCTTCTGCACAGGAAAAAGCCCAACGGAGCAGACCAAGGTCCTGTACGTGTACAACAGCCTAAACGGTGAGTGCACGCTCACATGAGCCCGGGCAGCTTGCACACTTGTGAGATTCCAGCGGCACAAGCCTCTCTCTCATCCTCACCCTATGTGACCCTCTCTTACCTGCTCCCCCACACCTCACGACCTCCCTTCTCCCCTAGGGAGGGATCCTGTCTCTGTTTCATCCTCTTTCCTGACACCTCCCCCTTCCCTGCTTATGAGTTGCTTCCTCTTCCTCCCTCCTCTCTTCTCTCCCCTTCCTCGCTCGCTGTGCTGCTCGCCTGTGACATCTGAATGTGGGCTGGAGGTGGGGAGGCTCTGCACACTTGACATGAAAGCTGCCAGTTCTCAGCCCGAGTCCATTCAGGGCCCAAGCCAGAGGAAGTAAGAGCTTAGGGCAAGTGCTCTTAGAGGGAGGGTTACAGCAGCTTCTTTTCCGATCTCGCATCAAGAAAACAGGTAAATGGATGCTCTCAATCGCTTGAACTTGCTTTGGGGACATTATTTCTTTCTTTTGATCTTTTTTGAAGGATAGAGTCAAGGCAAAAAAAAAGCAGTGGTTATTGGGAGCTGGTTCCTTGCACAGAGTGGCTCAGGCAGCTGTGAAGCTGGATCCAGATTGCTCTCACGCAGTGAAGGGGATTTCTGGGAATACTGTGGTGTCCTGGCAGCTGGAGGGCTAAGGACTGAGATGAGCTCTCGTACCCATGCATGTGTTCCTGAGAAGCAGGGAGCTGCGTTTAAATCCCACTTCCCCTGCTTATGACTGCGAGCATGTCCCTCTCTCTCACACCCAGGGAAAAGGGGCAGGACTACGGGGCGAGTCAAATCCTGCAGAGCATGCAAGGTAAAAATATCCCTGAGTACCGGCAGCCACAGGAGTAAAGGAAAACTCTCAGGCAGAATGAAAATTACCCACTCAATCTCTCGCGTTCTCTCTGGGACTCACAGAAAGGTGAATTTTCAGCAGTTGCACGTGTAAAAAATAGCGCTTATGCCTGTAAAATAGCAGACATGCAAGTATTTTAGAAACCTCAACGAACCCACAAATCATGTAAACAGGGCGGGCCAGGCTTGTTCCGGGGCGGAGCCAACATTTACATGCATAAGTTGTTTAACAGTCTGCCAACGTGACGCCTGACGCGTGTGCGCCTTTTACTCCTGCTCACTGTCTGGAGTAAGTGATTATTAACATCTTAACAGTTAAAAAATGACTGGTGACATGGGAAGAGCATTTTCACGAGCTGCAGATGGACTGGGTGAACTGGCAGACTAATTGGTAAAACTGGTTATTTCATTGCTGCACGCATATTATAAAATCCCCTGACATTTATTATGTAAAAGCTGACTTATGTGTCTGAATGATGCGAGTAAAATCTGATGTGTAAATATGCAGTATATAATGTGCACACACTTCTTTGGCTAAATTCTGACTTATTCGGCATCACCTCATCTCCGGCCTATCTGACAGGCATCTCAGGCTGAGCCCTCTTTTGGTTTAAATCAGCAATACCGAATCTTCTCATTACTCCCTTTCCCAAGGAGCTCCACAAGGTTGCTCCCTATTCAATATTTACCTCACCCCCTTGTGCCAGCTCCTATCCGACCTTGGCCTCAAATTCTACCTATGTGCCGATGATGTACAAATCATCATAGCTATTCACGACTCAATCTCTGATTCTCTAAAATTCTGGGAGAAATGTCTTGCTTCCATTAACAGCCTACTCACGAATCTGCACCTCACCCTAAATACCTCTAGAACTGAACTGCTCTTCATCTCCCAACAGCAGATCCCCAAACCCTCCCTTGCAAGTGACCATGCAGATAGCTCCATCTCCTCTCAGCTCTTCGTACGAGACCTTGGTGTCCTGATTGACCAGCAGTTGAACCTGAAAAAATATATCAATTCTATCCTCAAGGAAGGTTTCTATAAGCTTAATGTCCTGAAAAAACTAAAACCTTTACTCCATACCTATGATTTCCGGACCGTCATTCAAGCCACCCTCGCATCCAAGATGGACTACTGCAACTCCCTACTCCTAGGCCTCCCCTACTCCACCATAAAACCACTTCAAATGCTCCAGAATGCAGTCACGAGAACTATCACAAATGCCCATAAATATGACCATATTACCCATATCCTTAAAGACTTGCATTGGCTCCCAATCCCCTCGCATATCCTCTATAAAACCCTCACTATTATTCACAAATCCATCTACAGACACAACTCCAACTGGCTCGACGAGCCGTTCCATCTCACACTCTCAGAGCGAATAACATAGGAACCCTCCATATCCCATCCCTCAAGAAGGGACACCTCACCTCCACGAGGGACCGAGCCCTCTCCATCGTCAGACCTACCCACTGGAACTCACTACCCACAAACCTCCGACTTCAGCCTTGCACCATCAAATTCAAAAATAAGTTAAAGACCTGGCTCACACACATACATATCGCTCCTTCTTACTGAGACTGACTCACACACATACATATCTCTCCTTCTTACTGAGACTGACTCACACACATACATATCTCTCCTTCTTACTGAGACTGACTCACACACATACATATCTCTCCTTCTTACTGAGACTGACTCACACACATACATATCTCTCGTTCTTACTGAGACTGACTCACACACATACATATCTCTCCTTCTTACTGAGACTGACTCACACACACATATACATATCTCTCGTTCTTACTGAGACTGACTCACACACACATATACATATCTCTCGTTCTTACTGAGACTGACTCACACACACATATACATATCTCTCGTTCTTACTGAGACTGACTCACACACACATATACATATCTCTCGTTCTTACTGAGACTGACACACACACACATATACATATCTCTCGTTCTTACTGAGACTGACTCACACACACATATACATATCTCTCGTTCTTACTGAGACTGACTCACACACGTACATATCTCTCGTTCTTACTGAGACTGACTCACACACGTACATATCTCTCGTTCTTACTGAGACTGACTCACACACGTACATATCTCTCGTTCTTACTGAGACTGACTCACACACGTACATATCTCTCGTTCTTACTGAGACTGACTCACACATATACATGTACATATCTCTCATGTGCTATTCTTATGGGGACTGTGAATCCATTCCACCCCTCACTCCACACCTCCATGCCTCTGTCTCAACCTCCCCTCCATGTCCCACGACCCCCAGAAAAGCAGAGAAATCTGAAAGAAGAGGAACCTGCATCCCTGCTAATTTCATCCGTGTTCCCATTCTCATTTATTCTTTTTTTATATGGCCCTACAACAATTTCCATGTCTAAGCAACACAAGCATTCAAGGGTAAGGTTTTCTGACCTCCGCATTTTCTCCACAGCATACCTATTACCTGTGAAAGTGACAGCCACTGTGAACGTGAATGAGACTGCATTCCTGTCTGCTACCATCCGGCTGCAGAAAAACGTTGACGTCATGTGGAAATCCAATGGTAAGTGAATGTGCTTGCATGGAGGAAGTGACCTTGCACATCCTCATCCTGGGGGAATTCTACAGAAAAGGACAAGGCAGAGTTTCTGCAGAATTTCCACCTTCGCTTGCAAAATTAGAGGGGCCTGTCGGGAAGACGGGAGAGAAAGCAGGGCAAAAGGAGCTGCTGGGATCCTGTACAGACACCCACAAGACTCTCTCTGCCCCCCTTCCTCAACATCTGCACCTGGCCTTCTCCTGAGCTGCTGTCAGAACAGCTGTCTGGGTCTCAGAGCCTGAGCTGAGCAGAGCCCAAACACCTGTGCTGTTCTTGCAAGATTTTGAGAATAGCACAGATGTTCAGGCCTGGATTTCTGCACAGGCAAACTAAGCCTCCTGTACATCGAGGGATAAAAAATCTGGCGGTGGCGCACAGAGCATAACATTTGTGCATCCAGCCCTACAGTTCTCAGCAGCCCCCGCCCCCCCCCCCCCAATCACCAAATTTCACTCACCCAATCTTCTCAAAAGAGAAGGAAGAGGATGACAGGACCTTTCAGTTCCTCCTCTGCCAGGCTCGGCGCATCATCCAGGCCCCAGCCGGGGAGCTGCAAGGTCCCTCTCTTCCTCCTGTTTTATGATAGGAGCAGAGTGGTGGGGGGCAGGGGAAAGATTGCACGTCCCCCCTGCCACCAATGCTGTTCAAGACCAAATTTTGCAGGCCTTACTGTGCCTGCAGAGTCGCAGGAGAGCAAGGGCCCTGCCTGTACATTAAATTCCCCAGACTCACGAGCTCCTCGTGCAATTCCTTACAATCAGCTCGTGATTGTACTATTTCCAACAATTTTGTGTCCTCTGAAAATTTGATGACCTCCATTTCCCAGACGATTTATAAATGATATAAAGGAGCAGCGGTCCCAGTGCAGATCCCTGAGGCCACAGCACTGTCCACCTTTCCCCTTTCACAGAACTCAGCATTCAGTCTTACTGCTTCCTATTCAACCCCCCACCACATTGATGTAGTTTGTTACCCGGGCTAAGGGAGGGGCAGTTAACCACAGAAGAAAATATGATGATAAGATGTAAGAGAGTAAGACTGTGTCCCCACCCCAATACCACACAGCAAAGGACAATAAATGGTTTTACTATGAAGTTGTGGTAAAGTAAAAAGAATGAAGAGGTGAAAAAACAAGATAAGTAGGACATGCACAACATTATATACACAGTAATAAAAGCAGTGCCAAATACGGTCAATCATTATGCAATGTAAATACGGCAGATGCATACCAGATGCTATACACCCCAGGGTTGTGAAGGAACTCAAAAATGAAATTTCTGATCTATTAGTTAAAATCTGTAACCTATCATTAAAATCATCCATTGTACCTGAAGACTGGGGGGTGGCCAATGTAACCCCAATATTTAAAAAGGGCTCCAGGGGTGATCTGGGTAAACTATAGACCAGTGAGCCTGACTTCAGTGCCGGGAAAAATAGTGGAAACTATTCTCAAGATCAAAATCGTAGAGCATATAGAAAGACATGGTTTAATGGAACAGTGTCAACACGGATTTACCCAAGGGTAGACTTGCCTAACAAATCTGCTTCTTTTTTTTTTTGAAGGGGTTAATAAACATGTGGATAAAGGTGAACCAGTAGATGTAGTGTATTTGGATTTTCAGAAGGCGTTTGACAAAGTCCCTCATGAGAGGCTTCTACGTAAACTAAAAAGTCATGGGATAGGAGGCGATGTCCTTTTGTGGATTTCAAGCTGGTTAAAAGACAGGAAACAGAGAGTAGGATCAAATGGTCAATTTTCTCAGTGGAAAGGGTAAACAGTGGAGTGCCTCAGGGATCTATACTTGGACCGGTGCTTTTCAATATATTTATAAATGATCTGGAAAGGAATACGACGAGTGAGGTTATCAAATTTGCAGATCATACAAAATTATTCAGAGTAGTTAAATCACAAGCAGACTGTGATACATTGCAGGAGGATCTTGCAAGACTTGAAGATTGGGCATCCAAATGGCAGATGAAATTTAATGTGGACAAGTGCAAGGTGTTGCATATAGGGAAAAATAACCCTTGCTGTAGTTACACGATGTTAGGTTCCATATTAGGAGCTACCACCCAAGAAAGAGATCTAGGCATCATAGTGGATAATACTTTAAAATCGTCAGCTCAGTGTGCTGCAGCAGTCAAAAAAGCAAACAATGTTAAGAATTATTAGGAAGGGAATGGTTAATAAAATGGAAAATGTCATAATGCCTCTGTAGCGCCCCATAGTGAGACCGCACCTTGAATACTGTGTACAATTCTGGTCGCCGCATCTCAAAAAAGATATAATTGCGATGGAGAAGGTACAGAGAATGGCAACCAAAATGATAAAGGGGATGGAACAGCTCCCCTATGAGGAAAGAGGTTAGGGCTGTTCTGCTTGGAGAAGAGAGGGCTGAGGGGGGATATGATAGAGGTGTTTAAGATCATGAGAGGTCTTTAACATTACCCAAACACTAAGAAGATCCCATGCTACTGATGCAATTAATAGCAGTGGCCATTCCCTAAGTAAACTTGATTAATAGCCGCTAATGGACTTCTCCTCCAAGAACTTATCCAAACCCTTTTGAACCCAGCTACACTAACTGCACTAACCACATCCTCTGGCAACAAATTCCAGAGCTTTATTGTGCATAGAGTGAAAGAATTTTCTCCAATTAGTCTTAAATGTGCCACATGCTAACTTCATGGAATGCCCCCTAGTCCTTCTATTATTCGAAAGTGTAAATAACCGAGTCACATCTACTCGTTCAAGACCTCTCATGATCTTAAAGACCTCAATCATATCCCCCCTCAGCTGAGGTTGTAATAAGAGCATTTGCCATGACTGAGCTGCGCACATTCGTGGTGCATTGCAAATTCTTTTTGTGCCGTGCTTTTCTGACCATCTACTCTGAGGGATCCAGAATAAAGCTCCTGCTGAGCCAAAATTGACTCTGGCAAAAGCACAGGAAAAGGCTTTGGCAGCTGAAATGCGACCTGCAGCACACAAAAGAAATCCAGGTTAAAAAGACCGCTGAGGACATGGTGAGCCAAAATAATAAAGCCACCCAGCAGCCACCCCAAGGGGGCTCTTCTTCTAAACTTGTGTTTGTTTGCTTGGTTTTTCTAAAAAAAAACCCGATGGTACCATTACAATAAACATAAGACCCTACTGAGTGATGCTCCACAGTGTAGTTTTTTTCAATACATTTGGTAATCTATAGACACAACATATGCAAACATACCATAGCAGGGCCATTATCTTTACCCCCCATGACCTATCTCCCTCGTTAATATCGTTAGTCTCAATAAGGAACCCAAACCTTCTCATACATGTCCAACTGGTTCCCCAGCATAAAGGTAAGCTTTTCAATTGTAGCGATCTCAGCAACCTTGATCTACCATCCACTAAGGGTAGACGAACCCTTCCACTTATGGGCAATCATTAGCCTTGCAGCATGTAAAAGGGTCCAACCAGTTTTCTGTGTCCCCATTGCCCAACTATTAGGACAGATCACCAAGAGAATCAGCTGTACATCTTCCACCAATTGTTGATCACAAATACGTGAGATACAGTCTGTAACTTCAGACCAAAATCTCTGTACTTCCCTGCACCCCCACCACATATGTATATGACCCAATTTTTTTTCTGCATCCTCTCCAATAATTCTTACTGGAGTTGCCTGGTTTTTTTTTCTATGTTCTTTGTTTTGATATATTCTGTGCAGCAGCTTGCACATTAACTCAAGCCCTTTATCACATGTTGTAATCTTCCTTGCCTGTTTTCAGATGGACTTCCACATTCTTTGGGCTAGTTCCACCCCCAGATCTATATTCCACTGATGCACCAACGTATTTGAGGTGCCTTTTTCACAAACATTTGATCAAAAAGCTATATAAAGTACCGAGATCAAATAACAAGCTTGTTTTTTACAACACAGCACCCCCTCTATCTCTTTATTCTCCTCTCAGGAGTTTGCTATGGGATAAGTCATGTCGTAATTATAGATAAAGATATCTGCTGTTAGCCAGAATCTGAAATTACTCCATTAAATCAGTAAAAGTTTTAAACCACACATCCTCCATTGCCCCAAAAATCTCAAATCCCATGCTTTCCAAGACCCAATATCTGGTGAAAAAGTACAGTGAAAGATATGTGGATTTTATACCAGAGAAGTCATATAGAACCAAGACAAATCTATTGGGCCAAATCTTCTCTGCACAGCCGTCCACACTCGTAATGTATGTTCAATTATGGGTTGACTACCAACCATCATTCTGGGTATATTGGAGGACCGTGGCATATGTAACAAGGCTGCCAAACTATACCCCCCTGTCTCCTCCAGGGGATCCCATGCCTGCAATGGGTCAGTCCTAAGCCAGACTCGAAGACAAGTCAGTCTGCATGCCCAATAATACCACTGAATATTAGGGAGTCCCAGACCACTCCCTACTTACATTTCACTATCGCATCTTATTTAAGTCTGGGTGGTTATCCACACCAGACAAAGTTAGACACTAGTCCCCACAACATCTGCAATACTACCACTGGTACGTCACATGGTAGATGCATAAATGGATAGATCAGCCTTGGCAATATTGCCATCTTTATCAAATTCACTCAACCTCGTAAGGGTATAGGTAACGAGGTGCAGTTATGGAGGTCCACCATTATTTTGTTTATAATAGGGCTCTAATTATCTTTATACAAGGTTTTGTATTTTTTTGAGATCCATAACCCCAAGTATTTGAAACCCGACCCAGTTTTATGGAAATTCTCTGCTTCCTGTTGAATCTTCCTATTTGGGCCTATCAGCATCGGCTCTTATTTGGAATAATTTGTCATATCCCAAAACTACTCCAAACCTATTTATTAACTCCATCAAGGCAGGCAATGATTTTGTTAGGTTTGTTAAAAATAATAAAGTATAATCAAATCTTGTGACAAGTCTCATTACATCTAAAACCCTCAATACTCGCAGAATATCGTATTGCTTGAGCCAGTGACTCGATCACAAGGTCAAATAATAAAGGGGAAAGAGGGCATCCCTGTTGCATGCCATGGCCTATTTTAAAAGCTGAGGAAAGAATACCATTCAAGATTATGTTTGCAGTTGGATTCGCATATAGGGCCCGTATCCATGCTATAAATGAGTCCGGAAAACCAAAATGTGACAGAATGGTAAACAGTTTCAGCCAGGAGACTCTGTCAAGGCCATAGATATTATAGCCCCAATTGCCTTTTCTTTCTGCTATATGTAAGATATTAAATAAACATCGCATGTTATTTGTGGAAGAGCGTCTCATTATTAAACCTGTTTAATCAGCATAAATCAACCTGGTAATAGCCTCCTCCATACAGAATTGAGGACTTTCGTCAACAGTTTCATGTCCATATTGATGGAGCGAGAAAGGGCATTATGACCATACTCAAGTGGATCTTTTGACTCTTTATGTAGTAGAACTATCAAAGCCTCCAGCAAAGATCCTGTTCTAGCTCCAGGTGTTCTCATATAATTAAACAATGCACAGAGCTTTGGAATGATTTGCTCTGTGAAAAGCATTGTAGAAATCCTGAGGGAACCCATCAGGACCCGGAATTTTGCCCCCTACCAACTGCCTTCACAGCCCTTGTTATCTTTACCATAGTTATATTCTGCTTTAAACAGCTCCACCTCATCAACATCCAATTTTGGAAGCTCTAGAGGCTCCAAGAAAAGAGTTCATCGCTGTCAACTCCAGCTCTGGCTGAGCCTGCTAAATCACAGCAAAATCGGATTCAAACCTTTTTATTGATGTCTGAGTAATATTTTAATATCTCCATTCATATTTTGAATCCCTATTATAGTGGAATTATCTTGCTGAGATTTAATAGCCTTGCTAACAAAGATCGTGCCTTCCCCCATGCTCATAATATTTTTGCTTCAGAAATCTCATTGATTTCTCAGTTTTACAGACCTATAGCTTTCTCAACTCTTCCTAACTAGGTTTAATTTCTTAATAGTCCTAACAGATCTATCTGCTTTATGTTTCAGCTCAGACTTTTGAGTTGTTGTTCTAGCTTCTCTTACTTAGCCCTTCTCTGCCTTTACTGATAACTAGCATACAAAATTATATGCCCGCCTGAACCTTTCAGGTCTTCCTCCATAGAGTTGGGTTCATAATTTACTGCTGAATTGTGTGTATCAAAATCAGCCATTATCTCTATTATCTTTTCCCAAAAGACCTTTTGCCCCAGCAAAGAACCATTGAGTCTACAGTGTCTATCTACTCTTTATCCTCCACACACTTCTAAAGTCAGTAATATTGCATGATGATTAGATATGGTGCAGGAGAGAATATCTGTCTCCTTCATAATTGCCACTATTACTGATTTACATAAAAAGTATCTATTCATCTATATGACTTCTTCTATCTGGGGGAGAAAATTGTAGTCTCTACTGATTGGATTCCTTTTCCTCCTAATACCTGACAGATCATACAATTGCATCAGATTTTGGAGACCCATTCCTGAAACTGCTGAGTGACAAGGTCCCTAATTTGTGCAGCTTAGAGTCAATACAAAGATTCCAGTCTCCTCCCATGCATAGCCCAGTAGTATCACACCCAGCCAGTACCACCCTCAGCGTGTTACAAAAGTCCTTTCGGCCCATAAACGTCGCCAGTGCTAGCGCGTTCCCATAAAGACTACCTTCCACAATTATGTAGTGTCCATCTGGGTTGCCACAAAAATCTGTTTATCTGGAAGGGCAAACTTTTATGTATGAGAATACACACCCACTTGCTTTTGATGAGAAGGAAGCAGCATACATTTGCCCTACTCATGCTCACGAGCCTCCAAATGAGTCTCTTGTAAAACACAATGTTGGCTCCTTTATTCTTCAAGATTCGCAATATCCTAGCCTTCTTCACCAGTGTAGCTATTCCATGGATGTTCAACGATACAATCTGTGTTTCAGCCACTACTCAGAAACTGTAAATGTGCAGCTGGAAATAAAGAATTGCATTATCTCAATATCTGCGCCAATCCCGCCACTGTCAAAATAAAGCGATGATGTATCTTTAGAAAATGTCTTTTTTTTGGTTTGACGTGGTCCCATTTTGAAACCAAACCCCAACAGTTCCCCCTCCCCCCCACACCCAAAACTTCAAACACAGTGCCCCAACCTCCCCACCCCCAACTATCATCTCTCCTTCTCTCTTCCCCCTCCAACCCACACTTTTCCCTGAAACCAAATTGTTCCTTGGAAAAGCTCCGATTGACCCAAGTGTCTTCATGAAGGTTCCATAACTCATAGTCTAAATCCTGTGTCCCACATCAGATATGATCTCCATCGAGACTGTCCCAGACTGGTAATCCCCAGAGACCAGTACAATGTCTGAAGACATCCGCTCAGTCTCCGAGCAAAGAAAAAAAGAATGTCAAAAAAACCCAACCCCAAAACGTTTGTAGTGTTCCATGCACTTTATTCAGCAAACGCGTCATCCCAGCGCACAAGCCAGCAAATCATTTCTTTAAAAGTAAGCCCTATTCGCATTAAATTCCCTTCATTCTTGGTATTATTCCGGCTCTTAGTAATATCATTCATAGCAATATTTTGGCCACCGTATGAAAATGGATTAATTCTATCGCTCTCATGCTGTTCTGCTGATCAATCAGTCAAAAATCACTGACTGTATCCCAGATTTTCTCACCATGCTCCATATTTTCACCTTCTCGACCGCACTTCCAGCACTGGGATTAAGGAGGTTTTAAAAAAGAACTCATGTAAACGTAAAAAAATAGGACAACTAAAGGTTCCCCAACCAAATGCATATTTTAATACAACAGTCAGATGTTAAGCAGCAGATCAGCACACAGCTAATTGATGCCTATCCCTCACTCCCTCGGCCTGACTTTTTTTTATTTTTTTGCCATCCCAAAATTCAGTCTGTTGGCGCCGCCATGCGTATTTTACTGCTCAAGTAGAGCCTCCAGGTTCCCCTTGTTCAGAATTTCTTGGAAGCCACCATAGTTTCAAATCTATGAGTTTTCTTCGCCACAGACACCCAAAGGCGGGCGGGATAGAGCATAGCAAAGCATATTGAATGCCTTTTGCCTTCAGTGCACACTTCACCTCCTGAAAGGCCCAACTCCTTTTCTGAATACCCTGCAACAATTCTTGAAAAATGTAGATCCTTTGTGTAATATCAATATCTCTGTCAGTACTCATGCTTTAGCCATAATATGTGCTTTATTCAGCATAACTAACTATACCACTGTATTGTGACTGCTCTTGGTCTGCCTAACGGTGCTGGAGGAGCGGCCAGTACTAATTACTAAATGAGCCACTCATATTTTATCCAGCTCCAGACCCAAGACTTTGGGAAGTTCCCTCAGCTGCTGAACCAGCCCGACCACTCTTATGTTCTTTTACATCCCCTGTTCTCTAGGTCATCCAGTTTTTTGGCAACTGCATTAACATTTCTTCTTCAATGCCTCCATTTTCGCACGCACCTGGGTAAGGGCCATTTCTATCTCCTCCACCCTCACCTCCATTTCACGTATCTTCGTGGTGTTCTCCTGCACGGAAGACACAAGATGCAATTTTCTCTACCACAACCGCCAGTTTTGAAGTTATTTTATCAGTAAGCTGCTTGGAAAAATGATCAAACATTTTTTGCATGGATTTTTCCCAGTCAGATGGGATTGGTAAAGCAGGCCACTCATCCTCTGACTCAGTTTCCTCCACTGGACATTCCTTGTCCTGCACTGTTTTTTGAGATGCACACTGTGCTTTACCTGACTTTTCTACCCACGTTGTCATTATCGACTTTTTAGACATCTTTACTCTATTTAGTTGTCAAAAACGGGAATGGCCCGTTACAGTTATAGGGCTGAGGGAGCTGAGCTTGTCCACGTCTGCCAGCTAGCAGCACATCTTGTCCAAACTGGTGGTTAAGCTGCAGAGAACAGCATCTGTACGCAGATTTATGGGGCAGAGTGTAATCTTTGTAAAATGAAAGGCCACATTGAAGGAGTTTGCAGCTCTAAACTCAGTGGTGAGAGATAAACGGGAAAACAAGGACTCTGATTCTCAAACAGTCTGCTTGACGCAATGATGAGACTGGGAAACTTCATCATATGCAGACTGTACAGAACATGGAGTCACAAAATACAGAAGTGTTAACAGCAGCTCCATATCAGTGCTCGTGAACGTGAAATGGAGATTGGGTCCAACGTGTCAGTTTCCTGGGTAGTGACTCCCACTATAGAACCCAGCATCAGGTACTTGTAGTTGGAATTATTTCCCCTTATGTGCATCAGTTTGTACTTTTCTATATTAAATTTAATCTGCCGTTCACATGCTCAGTCTCAAAGTCCTTCACAGTTCTTCACAATCTGCTGCTGTTTTAACAAATTTGAATAATTTTGTGTCCTCTGTAAATCTGATCACCTCACTCATCGTTCCCCTTTCCAGATCATTTATGAATATGTTAATCAGCACTGGTCCCAGTTCCAGTACCTGTCGTACTCCACTAATGATCTTTCTCCATTTGGAAAACTGACCATTTACTCCTATGGTCTGTTTTCTGTTTTTAATCAGTAACCGAGCCACAATAGAACATTTTATTTATTTAAAAATTTATAGACCCACAGTCTGAAGTACCTGGCAGACTACAATAAAACATACATATTCAAAAATGATAACATGAAATTAAAACATTACTTACATAGTAAAAAGTCATAAAATTAAAAAATAAAATTTACTGAATAACACTGAACAAACTATAACGAGCTGCTAATAGTGAGATGTTTAAACTGCTAAAGGTGGAGTAACAGATAATTAAGTGAATTTCGCTGGGTAAATTGTTCCAGAGAAATAGGCCTGCAATGTAGAATGTCCTGTCTCTCGTTTCATTCAGTCAAACGAGCTGATGGAACATCCAACATTGCCTCCTATCCCATGACTTTGTAACTTTCTGAGGAGTCTCTCATGAGGGACTTTATCAAATACCTTCTGAAAATACAAATGCACAATATCAACTGGCCCACCTTTAACTACATGTTTATTTACACCTTCGAAAAATTCTAATTGATTGCTTAGACAAGACGTCCCCTTGCTAAAACCATGCTAACTCTTCCCATTTGTTTTTTTAGAATGGCTTCTACCATTTTATCCAGTACAGAAGACAGGCTCAGGGTCTGTAGTTTCCTGGATTATCCCTAAAGCCCTTTTTAAAAATTGGAAAGTGGCCAATATGATACCAATCTCCCACATCAAGCTGTTTTTTAAATGAAAGTTACAGAATACTAGTAACAGGTTAGTTCTTTGAGAGCTCAGGCTGGATGCTATCCGGTCCTGGTGATTTGTTACTCTTTAGTTTTTCAATCTGTTCTATCATATCTTCCATTGTCACACAGATTTGTTGTAGTTGCTCAGAATCTCCACTATTAAATAATCTTTCAGATGTGGGTATGTTCCCAACATCCTCCTCCATAAAGTTCGAGGCAAAGAATCTATTAATTTTTTTTGCTATGTCCTTGTCTTCTCTGATTAGATTGACTACCAATCACTGCTGCCCCTTTGGAAAAAAGAGTGATTTTTGCAGAGAGAAACTAAGTCGGAGAGGGAGAGATACAGGGATATAGTCCTGAGGTGTGATTTTTTAATTGCAGCTGCCACCTTGCTGCTAACTAAGGAAAAGCAGTTCCTGGTAACTGAAAGTTTTCTGGTAGCTGTATTCGATGGGGGGGGGGAAAGGCTGATGTGCACGGAGCAGGAGAGAGACCTTGGGGTGATAGTGGCTAATGATCTGAAGTCGGAGAAACAATGTGACAAGGCGATAGCAAAAGCCAGAAGAATGCTGGGAAAAGGGAAGTGATTATCCCCTTGTACAGGTCCTTGGTGAGGCCTCACCTGGAGTACTATGTTCAGTTCTGGAAACCGTATCTACAAAGAGACAGAGACAAAATGGAAGAGGTACAGAGAAGGGCGACCAGAAAGGTAGAAGGTCTTCATCGAATGATTTATGAGGAGAGATTGAAGAATCTAAATATGTACACCCTGGAGGAAAGGAGGAGTAGGGGTGATATGATTCAGACTTTCAGATACTTGAAAGGTTTTAACGATCCAAAGACAATGACAAACCTTTTCCGTCAAAAGAAAATCAGCAGAACCAGGGGTCACGAGCTGAAGCTCCAGGGAGGAAGACTCAGAACCAATGTCAGGAAGTTTTTCTTCACGGAGAGGGTGGTGGATGCCTGGAACGCCCTTTCGGAGGAAGTGGTGAAGACCAGAACTGTGAAGGACTTCAAAGGGGCGTGGGATAAACACTGTGGATCCATAAAGTCTAGAGGACGTGAAGGAAGAGGGGGTGGCTTGCGGGAATGAAGGCTACTACCTGGAGATAATACCCTTATTCAATAAACATACACACGGTCAATGCGACGCCAACATTGCTCTAAGCTTCAACGGTAAGAGGAAATGTGAAAAAAAAAAAGAAGGATTTGCATTCACAAAAAAGTGGGGTGTAGCTTGCTTGTTACGGCGATTACTACCCCCAAACCAAATAAGTCTGATACTTCACTTCCAACGCATAGCCTGCCTGCTTCAATGGCAGGAGAGAAAATCTGATACTTCACTTTCAATGCATAGCCAGCATAGCTCTCTGCTTCAATGGCAGGGGAGAAAGTCTGTTACTTCACTTTCAATGCATAGCCAGCATAGCTCTCTGCTTCAACGGCAGGGGCAATGTAGAAAAGAGTATCTATATATATAGACAACAACCAACAAGGACTAAATTACATAGTCGAGTAAACAAAAGCATGAGTGTAGCTTGTTTATTGAGGCGTTACTACCCCTAACTAAGCTACATATTCAATTAGATGCAGTTCCACACTGCTCTCTACATTAATGGGTGGGGTGGAAGGGAAATAAAACTAAAAGGTACTAAGAGCCAAGCGTAACAAGTAAGAGGGAAAAAAAAAGTGCAAAGCTTGCTGGGCAGACTGGATGGGCCGTTTGGTCTTCTTCTGCCGTCATTTCTATGTTACTATGTTTCTATGTTTCTATAAGCTAATTATCCTGAAAAAAAGTACTTACCCAGTAGTTCTGAGACAGACAGTTGTTTTGTAGCAAGGGCAAGTATGGTGATTTTTTAAAAATAAACTTTGGTTTGTTTTATTTTCAAGTTATCTAAACAGTATTAGCACAGTCCTTACATCCATTTAGTGAAAGCAAATGGTAGATTTGGAAGATTTGTTGAAATTTTATTTAAAATAGAGAAGAAATTTTATTTCATTTTGTGACCATTCAGACAAGGCAAGTTGATTGTGGACCTACTGGAATACTGAAACATTCATGGATTTCGCAAGCATCAACAACTGTTTCATCAATCATCTAGACTGCAGAGCAGTGCGTCTAAAGTATTCAACAATCACAGGAGATGACACTCAGAAGTTAGGATAATATTCCAGTGAGAATCATCTAGATACTGCAGAGCAGTGCGTCTAAAGTATTCAACAATCACATGATGAAACTCAGAAGTTAGGATAATATTCCAGTGAGAATCATCTAGATACTGCAGAGCAGTGCGTCTAAAGTATTCAACAATCACATGATGAAACTCAGAAGTTAGGATAATATTCCAGTGAGAATCATCTAGACTGCAGAGCAGTGCGTCTAAAGTATTCAACAATCACAGGAGATGACACTCAGAAGTTAGGATAATATTCCAGTGAGAATCATCTAGATACTGCAGAGCAGTGCGTCTAAAGAATTCAACAATCACAGGAGATGACACTCAGAAGTTAGGATAATATTCCAGTGAGAATCATCTAGATACTGCAGAGCAGTGCGTCTAAAGTATTCAACAATCACAGGAGATGACGCTCAGAAGTTAGGATAATATTCCAGTGAGAATTAACGTGGGAACTTTGAGAACTAATTTTTAATTTGCCTGCACTCAAAAATGAGAGAGCAAGAGAGGGTTTTTCTTGTTCATAACCTACAGAAAGCTAATTTTTTCAACTTTTCTTCCATGCTCATAAAGTCTGCTTTACTCTAATGCCATGTGCGTCCATTTCCTATAGTGTATAGGAATCTAATATGTTATGTAAATGTGCATGTACTGATTTTGCTTATATTACTTACTATGGAAATATTTTGTGTTTTTTCATATTTCCTGCACCACCCTTTCCTCCCCATCCGTGGGAGAACCTTTACTGGTATGCGTGTGCTATATGTACCCATTCTAATTCACAGGCTGAGAAGTGGGGTTATTTATGTAGCCCCTCCTATTAGTAGGCTTTTACACAAGGAAAGGTTTGTCAAGGAATGTGACATAACTAGCAGAAAGCACCCACTTTACCTTGGGAAGTAACTAAGGATTCACATTGACTATGCAGGTTCATTTCAAAGAAAGAACTCCCTCATTGCAGTAGATTCATTTTTTAGGTTGCTTGAGGTGAAGGCAAGAATCCGCACAACCATTTGCTGCCAAAATGCATTTGGATAGTTGTTTGCAACTCATGGACTACCGGATATGATCGTGTCATACAGTGGGTCTGCTTTCACATCTGAAGACTTCAAGGAGTTTGTGCAAGAAAACTCATTAGAGCTGTCACCATTGCACCTTGCAGATTGTGCAGTCAACAAAACATACATTAAAGAGAATCATTGAAGGTGACTGGACTACTAGGCTTGTGCATTTCCTCATCTTGTAACATGTCACGCCTTGTCCAACTATGGGATGCTGCCTTAAAACATGCTTAGACTTTTCAACTCTGACCTCACTGTGAAATTGCAACTTAAACAGGAAGAGGAGTACACTCAATTATACTACAAGACCCTGAGTTTGCTAGAAATTATGGGGCTGGACCAAAATAGTCTCTATTTCCATCACGATAACTGGACCTCTGCTTTTTACGGTCCAGATCATTGATGGACAGATTTGGTTTAGCCACATTGATGAAATGAAAGGTCACTTGTCTTCAAACATTATAGGGCTTCATGAGAAGTTCCTAATACAGAGCACACTGTCATCTCAAAGGCAGCAATTCTTCCTTTAGCTCCAGACATACTCACCCTGCCAAAGCCACCAACATGTGAGTATGATACTCTCTGTTTATCAGAGCCTGATGTATGGACTTTAGAAGCACTAGTTAAGCCTGGGGACCTGCAGAGACTTCAGTTCCCATGACTGGACGATCATATCACCTAGAGGGTAGGGGGCACACTAGTGGTACGGCTTGTTCAAGGTTTCTGCCAGACCTTGTTCCTGACTTTTGTCTTTTCTGGTTCAGTTCCTACTTAAATGAATGCTTGTGTACATATTAAAAGTTTACTATCTCCTGGCTCTACCTAATATGCCACACAAACCTGAATATCTGCCATTCTACTTTAGCTAAAAACTATTTTGGGTTCGATAAGCCCTAAGATTGCTCTCGTTTTTGTAGGAACCTTCTACCAATTCACATACAAGAAAGACATCGTGGATAGAGTGGTTACCCTGAGTATCCCAAATGTCAGCTTGAGTAAGACGGGAGTTTACAGTGCTGGCTTCATGGGGGATAGTCCACTGGTGGGAGCATTCTTCAGACTGATAGTAAGAGGTAAGCTATGCTATGCTTTCTGAATGGGGTGTGTCCTGGCATTCTGGGAGGGGCTTGGTAACATGGGATTGTGTCCTGTGCTTTCTGGGAGCAGCATGGTGACTCAGCAGTGTGTCTTGCACATCTTGGGAAGAGTGTGATGATGCTGGAGGAGGGACATGGTGATACCATACTGTCTCCTGTGCATCCTGAGAAAGGTATGATAATACTGAAGTGTCTTTTCTGATCAGGCAAGGTAATGCTGGGGTGGGATGTATAGTCGTTGCATCATTCGTTTCATTTGTTTTGGCCATTTGCATGTATCTCCCAATAGGAAGGTATGCACACACAACTGATTGTTCACGCATGTTTGGGTAGGCGCCCACATGCACTCATATAAGTGGTTTTGTGCACGTTCATGCAGATCGCAAGATATGTGCACAACTGCCGAAATGAATGAAACGAATGGCCTTAAGCAATGAATGCACATCCCTAACTGGGAGGGGGATGGTGTTGCCCGAGCATGTCCTTGCTTCCTAGATGGAGGGTGTGCTTTGATGCTGGAAGCTACTTCAGAATTTGGGGATGTGATTACACTGAAGGGTGCCTCTAGTTGCTGAGAGAACATGGTTTATACCAGGGGTTCCCATCCTTTCAGGAAACATGGACCCCTTTTCAGCTTCAAAAAGTTTCACATACCCTCTCACACCTCTCTTTAAGCTTTGCATGCCATAACAAGAAAAGTAATGATATGCGCTCCAGAATAATTTATAATGTATAAAACTTTGATCTAAACTGAATATGTGGGGAGGGCAATTTCCAAAGTGATATAAAAAATTACCCTCGTAATTGAAGGTTGAGGCCATTGCACCTTCCAATCCAGCTGCAATGGGGAATAGGAAGTGAGTTCAAAAAAGTTCCAGATTGGCAGAAAATCAGCACCGGACCTGCTGACCTGCAGTCTAATTTTCAAAGGGAAACTCGGGCTGGTGGGGGAAAGCCAGTGCTTTTGTTCCTGGGTACTTTTCATCAGATTTGAAGCAGGTGAAGAGCACATGAGAGAAAGTGTGCATGAGGATTTCAGAATTAAATCTCTGCAGGTACTTTTACCCTCCGTGGCAGGGGAGAGTCATTCTCAGAAGGGCCTTTTGACCTAGGTAAACAGATGTTTACCCACATCCCTTCCTGAAAGCTGACCCCTTTTGACCTAGGTAAACAGATGTTTACCCACATCCCTTCCTGAAAGCTGACCCCTTTTGACCTAGGTAAACAGATGTTTACTCACATCCCTTCCTGAAAGTGACCCCTTTTGACCTAGGTAAACAGATGTTTATCCACATCCCTTCCTGAAAGCTGACCCCTTTTTGGACGGCTTTCTTATATACTTTTATTTTCTTTTATGATTCTACAAACACATACAGAAAATGATAGCCACAAAATAATTTAGAAAAAGCAAAACAATAGCCTCTTTTTTTTTTCCCACTGGGGAGAAGGCTAATGAGATCTCCGTGTCTGAGTAAGTGTGCATGTAATATCACCATATCCGTCCTCATCCCTGATCCCTGGCAGTCATCCTTCCCTTCTTCTCTCCTCTGTCCCTCCAGTAAGGTTCCTGGGGTCCTCTCCTTCTCTCCCATCCTCTCTCTTTCTCCTCCTTTTCTTCGCTCATTCCTTCTCCCCTCATACTATCAGTGCCAGTCCCATCTCCTCCTTTCTTCCTTTGAGTCGTTCTGCTCACTTCTCTCTCTCTCTGGCAGTAGTGGGACATATTTCTCCCTACTCTGGTAGCCCAGCTTTCCTCACTCTCTCACAGCTCTTCCCCACATCCTCAGCAAGTGCACAGCCATGTACCTAAATATTATCAAACCGTTACGAACACAAATGAAACTAAGCTTAAATATCAGAAAACAGAAATCATCCTTTTAGAAAGGAAAGTTTCAAATCTAGATAAAAAAATTAATAGTATCCCAAGGCAACCTCTCGATTAACCCAGGAGATAAAGTATGAGACCTTAGAGTCTGGATTGACCCAGAGCTCAATTTAAAAAACATATATCTATTAAAATCAAGGAGGGATACAGTAAACTCTTGATGCTTAGGCGATTAAAACCATTATTAAATCCAGATGATTTTAGAAGAGTATTGCAATCCCTGATATTTACTGGTACAGATTATTGCAATTCATCCTCTATTCGTCCTCTCCAGATTTTACAGAACGCAGCTGCATTGCTTACCCATTGAGTATGGGGTTCAGTATAAAGCTCTTTGTATTCTACACAAAGCAATTTATGGCGAGCAAGTAGACTGGATGAACGCGGTCATTTGATTGCCCCCTCTGCAGCGAAACTTAAGGTCTGCGAATGAAGGCTTGCTTTCAATCCCCTCAGCGACCTCTGCATGACTCACCCTTCTTAGAGCAATTTCACTTGCAGGACCAAAACTATGGAATGCTTACCTGTAGACTTAAGATTACAAGCAGAACTCAAAACGTTTAAAAAGACGCTTAAAAACCTGGCGATTTGAGCAGGCTTACACAATAGGTAATGGATAACTTTTAGCTTCCAGTTTATTTTTTAAGTACCACAGTTTTACAGCTTAATTTTATATGCCTATACTTTATTTTTTATTGGTTATTAAACTGTTTTATGGCTAAGAAGCTTGTATTGTTTTATTTTATTTTTATGTCTTATTCAGTTTTATGACTAATAGTTCATCTTATGTTATTTTTATTGGCTGTTTTTTGGTATGAAATGTTTGTAAACCGTTGGATGGCTAGTTATACGACGGTATATAAAAACCTAATAAAGAAATAAGGTTTCATTTACGCTGCGTCGGGAAGGGAGAAATTCCACAGCAAATGCTTGTAGCTTTGATTCTTGCTGTTTAAATTTAAGGATTGGTAAAGTATCTGAGGACTTTTGCACAAGATATTCCTTTTGGATTTTTTTTCCTTCCAGACACCTCATTTCATTTATTCCTTTCCTGGTGAAGGTGACGAGGCTGCAGTTCTAAAACAGCTGCACATAGATGTTTTGGATGAATTACAGTTTCAATTCCAGACCATATCATAGTATGGAGTGCTTCTCATATCCTAGGGGAACGGGACAGCAGTGGCAGTTACATCGTAGTCCTTGTAGACACAATGGCCACTTTTCATATCCCTGATCCTAATGCATCGCTTTCATGTCTCCTGATGGCCGTGTCCTATGAGGATGCGGAGGATGGGCTTCATCTTGGCTTCCCTTGACCACTGGCATCCCCCAGGACTCATCATTGTCAGCAGTGTTGTTTGTGCAGATTGGCCTTGAGGAGATGTTGTTCTCGGCAGGCCTGGGCCTACACAATTCTCTCTCTGTGCACGCTGCAGTTAATGTAAAAACTACTTTAGGTTTTATTTCCATCTATATGACTGCTATTAAGAGTTTATCACTCAATCTGTTAAAAAAACCCGAGATTTATTTAACAATTTTTATATACCAACTTTCCATGCGAGCATATCAAATCGGTTTACAGTAGCTAATAAATATTCATTTAATAATATTTGCATTTCCAAAAGAAGAAAGGAAGCAGATCTCCTCCATTATCATCGTATTCCAGGCTTGTCCCTCTGCCTTTGTTAGTGAATTAAACAAAACCTAGGGATTACTTTTGACTCCAAAGCTTTCATCCAGTCTCACATTAAAAGTCATCCAGCAGTCGTGCCCAAGCCTAAATCATTCCTCAGAGCAAATGATTTCAGAGCGCTCTGCAGTCATGAGTAATCTCTCAATGAGATAGGATTAGTTGCCTCATGCGTGGAAGGCCCTGCAAGTCACTCACTATTCTGCAGGCACAAGGTCTTACGTATTCCCCTGTTTTATACTCAATGCACTACCAAGCCCCTCTAGATATGAGTTTCCTTACAGGAATGTGAGGTCTGCTCGCCAGTGTTTACCCCACATCTGCAGTCATTAGTAATCCCTCAATGAGATAGGATTTAGTGCCTCATGCGTGGGAAGGCCCTGCAAGTCACTCACTATTCTGCAGGCAAAGGTCTATGTATTCCCCTGTTTATACTCAATGCACTACCAAGGCCCCTCTAGATATGAGTTCCTTACAGGAAATGTGAGGTCTGCTCGCCAGTGTTTACCCCCACATCTGCAGTCACAACTAGCACCGGCTGGAAGCAGCCAGGATAGGTCTTCAAGAAAGCACTGAAACTCGCTTATTTAAGGAAGCATTCATTCTAGCTTTCTACATTTGATTCTGGCATTAGGCACCTAGATTCCTAATTTTACTAAATGATGTCTGGTAATTATATTCCTTGCTCTGATTATTTTCTTAAATAATGGTCCTGTCCTAAAGGCTTTTGTACTATGTGATTTTTAATTGTATATTATTTATTGTAACCGTTAGGACCTCTGATTCACAGGATATACATTTTAAAGAAATAAATATATAAAATAATGAAAGCATGGACAGATTGTGGAGCAGAGCACCTGGCAGTGTATTTGTCCTGCTGTGGGATGCTCCTCCGTTCTGACCTTTACCGCAGTCTCCTAACTCCTGTGTCTGTCTGTCCTGCTGTCGGATGCTCCTCCGTTCTGACCTTTACCGCAGTCTCTAATCCTGTGTCTGTCTGTCCTGCTGCGGGATGCTCCTCCGTTCTGACCTTTACCGCAGTCTCTAATCCTATGTCTGTCTGTCCTGCTGTGGGATGCTCCTCCGTTCTGACCTTTACCGCAGTCTCTAATCCTATGTCTGTCTGTCCTGCTGTGGGATGCTCCTCTGTTCTGACCTTTACCGCAGTCTCTCCTGTGTCTGTCTGTCCTGCTGTGGGATGCTCCTCCGTTCTGACCTTTGCCGCAGTCTCTAATCCTGTGTCTGTCTCTCCTTGTGCAGGATGTGTGGCTGGGAAGTGGGGTCCCTCCTGCCTGAAGGACTGCTTGGACTGCTTGAATGGGGGAATCTGCCATGACGTCACGGGCGAGTGCGTCTGCCCCCCAGGCTTCATGGGGACTCGCTGTGAGAAGGGTAAGTGCCAGCGAGGATGCAGGTGCAGGGTGGAAAGCCTGGCGGCCATGCTGGCACCTGAGCTGCATTATGGCGCACAATAGTGGATGAGCCCCCAATGTAACACTGGGCTCTCACTTATTCCTCCTGTCTTTTATTTCTGTATTGATGGAAAGTGTGTAGCAGATTGCGGCTAGGATCAGGTTTCTGCACCGGAGCGCATTAGGACTGTATCTGCCCGGGGGACTTTTTTATACCGGCCCACTGGCGGAAGCAGCGGCTGTCAGCGGGTCTGACAACCCATGCTAAATTTTACCAGCGTCTGTTATCAAACCTGCTGACAGCCACGGGCATCGGAAAACAGATGCCGGGTTCAAAAAAGGTTTGGATAAGTTCTTGGAGGAGAAGTCCATTAATGGCTATTAATCAAGTTTACTTAGGGAATAGCCACTGCAAATAATTGCATCAGTAGCATGGGATCTTCTTAGTGTTTGGGTAATTGCCAGGTTCTTGTGGCCTGGATTGGCCTCTGTTGGAAACAGGATGCTGGGCTTGATGAACCCTTGGTCTGACCCAGCATGGCAATTTCTTATGTTCAATGTTGAACACAGGTAGAAGGTTTTAGACTTGCGTGACTGCCCAAGAATCATTTACATAGGTTGTCATGGGAACAGCAGGATGTGACCCATTTGCCCTCACTCTCCAGATAGTCCTTTGTTCTGTTAAACTCTTACTGGTCACGATAATTACCACATCTGTGGCTGAGTTTATAGAAACGCCTGAGAACAGTGCCTGAAGCTCCCGCCATTGCTTCCTTTTTTGTGACCAATGAATAGGCCTCAGCTTTCTGGCACCTGCCTTTATAGATATCCAGGGAAATTCTGCAAGTCGTGCTCAGAGAGTCACTTATTGCTCATAAAAGCAGAGGATTCTGGGGATTTCCTTCTCCATGTCGGTTTTCTGTTCAGGCCCACTTCTCAGATCATAAGAACTTAAGATTTGCAATGGGTACAGAGCAGAACTAGAATTGTTTATATTGTAACACAACATGCAAAACAAATATGTAAATTCAGATTCATTAATAACAAAATTAACTCCTTCACTGCCAAGCACTTTGTGAGTAATACAAACTCCTACAAAAAATAATAAAAGAACATCTAGAACCTTGCCATACCAAAACAGCAGCAGCAATGCAAACATTACACCAGGCCCTAGAACACTAATACACCACCTACTGGGCAAACAAGCCAGGCTGCTCCAAAACCCTACACAGAAACTACACGCTAGCCGAAATACTGCACCTCTGTCACACATGCGCATCACTGACAGAATAAGAAACTATAAATTAGAAATAGAAACACGCAGACAAGATTGAAATGGAAAACCTAAGAAACCAGACTCTGTGAATGGTGGAAAACTGAAGAAGAAGTAAAACACAAATATATAAGAAATGCACATTCCCAAGGATGGAATATTTCAATCGCTGAAAGTCAAATTTTTTTTTTATCTTTGTTGTCTGATCTTATTTTTCTAATCAGCTGGTCACAGTCTCTTTTTTTTCCCCTTGTCTGTCTTTACCTAATTCCTTTTTCAGGTCTCTTTTTTTTTATTCTTTGTTTCTTCTCTCTTCTCCTATCTTCTTCTTTCCTTCCTCCCTCACAGACGTTCCCGCTCCCACACACTCTCTCTTACCCAGGTTCTCACCTATACACTCTCTCTCTTTTTCTCTCTCTCTCTCTTTCATACACACACACACACAAATGATATCACTCTTACATGATCTCTCTCACATGCAGGCTCCCACTCCTACATGCTTGCTCTCTCTCACATCCACAGGATCTCACACCCACACAGGCTCTCCCCTCCACATGCTCTCTCTCTCAAAAACACAGGCTCACTCCCACATGCTCTCTCTCTCTCTCACACACACACACACGCTTCTTACTCCTATGTTCTCTCTCATGCGCATACACACATACACACACAGGCTTCTCACTCCCATACTCTCTCTCAAACATAGACACAGGCTTCTCATTCTCATGCTATCTCTCAGGCATACACACATACACATACACACAGGCTTCTCACTCTCATGCTATCTCTCAGGCATACACACACAGGCTTCTCATGCCAATGTACTCTCTCAAAAAACATATAGGCTTCTCACTTCTGCAGTCTATCAGGGCTTTCTCTCTCTCCTGGGCCTCCATGCTGTGACAGGCTGCCTTCTTGGGCTGCAAGGGATGAGCTCCTCGATGGGCCTCCTCTTCTCAGTGCCACACAAAGCTGATTGGATGCGCCTCAGCGCAACGTGGGAGAGCCTTGGCCCACCCATTCTCACCTGTGGCTACGCCCCTGGGAGACGTTGCTTACATGGTCATAGGTAATTCCTAATATACTCACCAAGTTTTATCACTTATTAAATTTTGGAGCTAGTCCCAGTATAATCGAGCACTGGAATGAAGATTTGAATCTCCAGTTAGACGGCTCTGATTGGCAATTGATCTGATGTTCCATCAGTAAGTTATCAATCTGTAATAAGATCCAGGAGTCGCTATAGAGATTGCTACATCCCTCCTATTTCTCGAGTCCCCTGGGTTGGAGGCATTGTGGTGCACCGGGGCGTTGCACACGTGGTGGGGCTGGAAGGTGGTTATGGAGATTATCAGGAGCTGTGTTTGCTGGACAGATGGGTGGAACAGGATTGGTTGCACATTTATTGCATGTGGGGAGAATGACCGTAGCGGATTTTTGGAAGACCTCCCCCTATGTGCCCTTTTGGCAGACCATGATTTCTGATCTGGACCACATTACTTTTGCTCTGAAAGGTAAACGCCAAGGTTATGATGCTGTATGGGGAAAATATTGGTCCTGGTGCAATCTGAACATCTAATGGTGCATTAATTCCTTTTGACTTATGGAGGTCCATTTTCAGCAGGCAGGTTAGTGAATAAGTTAGCCGCATAACTTGTCCTGAATATTTAATGGGATACATGTCCTGCTGAATATAAGCAGCCTAAAGTTATTAGGCTACATGTAACTGGATAACTTAAAACCTAATTGGCCATGTTTGAATATAGCCGGTTAGATTTTTAAGTTCTCTGGCCTCCAGTGCTACTTATCTGAATATCTTCAAAGATGGAAAAACACTGCTACCTATGTAAATGGGCTTATGGCTCATTTCACTTCTTCCTCTCTCCAAAACAGAGATGGGACCTGGTCAGCCCCCACAAAATCCTCTAACTATCATTACATGGCCCGGCCCGCCAACCCCGTTACTGATATCAATAATGTTTTAATTCCCCTTCCACCCTGGACCCCGTCTCTATTTCCCCTGACTTTCCAAATCCTGCCAGCAGCGAGGTATTACCTGAGCTGGTGCTTCAGCACTGACACAGCCTGTCAGAGGCAGGCTCAGCGCCGGAGACTGAACAGTGAGGCAGGGAAGGGGCCTTAGATTTGTCAGGAACTGGGGAAGCGAGAGCCTGTTCTGATGGGATGGGCTGCGCCTTAGCTGAATGCAGCCTGGCTGGCGGCACCGAGAGTGAGCAGATTCCCTGCCAGCAATGCTGGCCTCAGCTGGACTTGTGCAGGATAAGGATGAAGCAGCTCTAACCTCTTTGCTTTAAAGCCTGTAGAGAGGGGAGATTTGGACGGACCTGTCAGGAAGTGTGCAGCAAAGAGCACAACTGCAGCGGCCTGACTTTCTGCCTGCCAGACCCGTACGGCTGTTCCTGTGCCTCCGGCTGGACTGGATTCCAATGCAATGAAGGTAAGTCTGGTTGGCAGCCCTCGCCTTTCCCTCTGATGTGTGGGACTCTGTCCCTGAGAATTGTGCAAGATTTATCCTACTCACTCTTGTGTGGGAAGCCTTGCATTTTCTCTCTCAGCTTTGGGGAATGTGAATCTCTCATCTCTTTGTACTTTGCATAGTGCAGGAGGAAGATATTTCTGTATCTTCTGGCTTTTTGGACTTTCCAGTTCAGATTTTCTCTGCATATTTCTCTTTCTAATTTGTACTGCCTTATTCTGCAGTTAGGATAATGTGTGACTGCGGTGAGGGATTGTGCTAGTGGTTATGTAAGGACCCTCTATGTCCTTATCAGGAGAATGCGCCTCTCGCAGAGGTGAGAGTAGATAGGCAGAGGGACTCCCACAGTGGGTGAGGGATTGTGTTAGTGTGTATGTAAGGACCCTCTATGTCCTTATCAGGAGAATGCGCCTCTCGCAGAGGTGAGAGTAGGGAAGCAGGGACTCCCACAGTGGGTGAGGGATTGTGCTAGTGTGTATGTAAGGACCCTCTATGTCCTTATCAGGAGAATGCGCCTCTCGCAGAGGTGAGAGTAGGTAGGCAGAGGGACTCTCACAGCGGGTAAGGGATTGTGCTAGTGTGTATGTAAGGACCCTCTATGTCCTTATCAGGAGAATGCGCCTCTCGCAGAGGTGAGAGTAGGTAGGCAGTGACTCCCACAGCGGGTAAGGGATTGTGCTAGTGTGTATGTAAGGACCCTCTATGTCCTTATCAGGAGAATGCGCCTCTCGCAGAGGTGAGAGTAGGTAGGCAGAGGGACTCCCACAGTGGGTGAGGGATTGTGCTAGTGTGTATGTAAGGACCTCTATGTCCTTATCAGGAGAATGCGCCTCTCGCAGAGGTGAGAGTAGGTAGGCAGTGACTCCCACAGTGGGTGAGGGATTGTGCTAGTGTGTATGTAAGGACCTCTATGTCCTTATCAGGAGAATGCGCCTCTCGCAGAGGTGAGAGTAGATAGGCAGAGGGACTCCCACAGCGGGTGAGGGATTGTGCTAGTGTGTATGTAAGGACCCTCTATGTCCTTATCAGGAGAATGCGCCTCTCGCAGAGGTGAGAGTAGGTAGGCAGAGGGACTCCCACAGTGGGTGAGGGATTGTGCTAGTGTGTATGTAAGGACCTCTATGTCCTTATCAGGAGAATGCGCCTCTCGCAGAGGTGAGAGTAGGTAGGCAGTGACTCCCACAGTGGGTGAGGGATTGTGCTAGTGTGTATGTAAGGACCTCTATGTCCTTATCAGGAGAATGCGCCTCTCGCAGAGGTGAGAGTAGGGAAGCAGGGACTCCCACAGTGGGTGAGGGATTGTGCTAGTGTGTATGTAAGGACCCTCTATGTCCTTATCAGGAGAATGCGCCTCTCGCAGAGGTGAGAGTAGGTAGGCAGAGGGACTCCCACAGTGGGTGAGGGATTGTGCTAGTGTGTATGTAAGGACCTCTATGTCCTTATCAGGAGAATGCGCCTCTCGCAGAGGTGAGAGTAGGTAGGCAGTGACTCCCACAGTGGGTGAGGGATTGTGCTAGTGTGTATGTAAGGACCCTCTATATAAGGGGAGATGTGCATTTCTGTGAGAATATTCCTTCTTCACAAAGTGTGAAAGAGTCCAGGTAAGAGCAGTCACACCTGGGGGTCCTGCTGTGTAGCACCATAGGGAAGACCCCATGCTAAGAATGAACACTGGATGTGTTTCCTGGTCTCACTGTCCCCGTCCCCCTCGCATGCTTCCTGCCTTTAGTTTGCAGAGATGTTAAGCCCAGGATGGGCCTGGGTTGCAGAGGAACGGATCCAGCATGGATCTTGCTTATTTTCCAGCTAGCAGGAGAGATTGTTGGGACGGCTGCAGAGCTGCTATTCTCACACCCCAAGAGAAGGGGAAGACAGCTGTTATGCCTGGGGGGGGCATGATGGCAAGAGTAAAGGGAAGCAAAATATAAAGGGTGTGGAAGCTGCCAAGCAGTGTCCCTTGCAAAGGGAAAGATAAATGATCTGAAGCTTGCAGTGCAGGATTGTCATCTGTCAAAGTTAAATACATGTATTTTATTTTTTACCAGTTGTCATTAGAAACAATTAAAAATTCAGCAAAAATAATTCCCATCAGTAATCATATAATGAATGATAGGCCCATGTGTCTGATACCGTGGATTCAGGCTCCGTGGGCTGCAAGACCTCAGGAGCTATGTGTCTGATACCGTGGGCTCAGGCTATGTGTCTGATTCCGTGGTCTCAGGCTATGTGTCTGATTCCGTGGTCTCAGGCTATGTGTCTGATACCGTGGGCTCAGGCTATGTGTCTGATACCGTGGGCTCAGGCTCCATGAGGCTGCAGTACTTACTTGGCAGTCAGGGGCTGGTACATAAAAGGGTGAGTCTCGGCACAGTGAGTCCAGCTATGTACAAATGGTGATGGTAAGACTTGTCAGTTTCTCAGTAATGTCTGAAAGACTCTCTTTTCATGAGTTGGCAGCGCTGCTCCAGGGGGAGGAAAAAGGAGAAAATATGTCTTCCCTGTTAATTTCCTTTCATTTACTTCTGCTCCACCAGGGCACATCTTCTCATCCAGCACATATGGAGGCAGACCTCTATATCTATATATATATATATATATATATATATATATATATATATATATATATAAAATGACATCACTAGAATATGTGAGTTCAGAACCAATTCAGTCAGTTTACTACTTTCAAAGCCAAAAAACTAACAATAACGTATCAGAAAGCAAATGATAGAACAAGAGACAAAAATTAAACTCATTTGCAAATATAAAACTTGCAGTGCCATTGCCTAACAAGCTGAGGATAATACAATAACAAAACTATTTTATTTAAAATTGTTTCTTGAAGGAAGCCAAGTCCATTTGCAACACCCAGTAGATATGAAAATAGCTAAATATAATTTTGTGCAAAACTCTTAAACTTATATAGAATGTGTGGGGTTGTGGACTGGTGCAAGACGTAATTTCCTCTTCCTTCTGCTCTACCAATCCTGAACCTATGGAAAATAGCAAAGCCCATCTAAGGGTGGGTGGATGACAATCCCATCTTCAAGACAGAAGATCCAAAAATGGCATCTTTTCTAGTGAGAAGATCCAACCTATAATTTATTTGTTTTTTATATGGCATATCACATCGGTTTACAGATAAACTCGTGGAATAATATGACAACGGTGTCTTATTATTACATAATAACAGAGAACCATAATTAACAATTAGGAATTTATGTTTGATATACATTGAACAGTGTGGCTTAATTAACAGCTTGGAACTTGTGTTTGCTATTTATTAGAAAAGTGTAACTTAATTTACAAATTGGAGGTTCTTTGCATTGCATAGGGAGGTTAGGAGGAGAGGCATGAGGAGGTTGTAGGGACTGGAAGGAGTAGGGGAAGGGAAGGGTGGGTACGGGTTGATCAGGTGGTGTCATTAGGGCGCAGGTTGGAAGGCTTTTTGGAATAGCCAAGTTTTTAGCATTTTCTTGAAAGACTGTGTAGAGGGTTCTAAGCTGAGTTGTGTGGGTAATTTGTTCCATAGTGTGGGGCCGGCTATTGACATAACGTGTTCTCCGGTTGAGGTCCGGTGAGCCAGTTTGGAGGAGGGAATTGTCAGCAGGCCGGTGTTCTTGGATTGGAGGTCTCTCTGCGAACACGTTGCCTTGCAAGTGTTCCCAAGGACGGTCATGTGGCCGCTTTACAAATCTCCACTGGATTTGCTGAGCATCTTTCAGCCCACGATGAAGCTTGTGCCCGAGTTCACCTTCATCTGAATCCAACTTCTTTCTCTTTTGAGATTTAAAAACCTCAGCAGCTGAAGAATCACCCTGTACATGCCCTGCAATATCATCTCGATCTCCTTGTAAGGCATGAAATGCTTGATGTAAAAACTTGAAAAAATCCGGCGAAAAGGCACCAGCGCTGGTACAGGGAACTTCCTGTTTAGCCTCAGAGAGAAAATCTAACCCCGGAATTAATTTGGGAGGTCTCTGGTTTAAATTGGGAGCTGCCCTTGCTGATGGCGCACCTGGCAAGGCAATCAAGATGGCCGCCATGACTGAGTCAGCTGTTAGAATGGATGCTGCTATCAGCTGTCCAGCGGCTGAGGCAGTGGCGTAGCCAAAGGTGGGACTGGGTAAGCTGTGGCCCACCCACTTTGTGCTCAGGCCCACCCACTCAAAGTTACCCAGCACCTGAGAAGAGAGGCCCGATACAGGGCCATTGTGAAACTCATCCCATGTGGCCAGAGGCCTGACCTGACCTTCGCAGGGCTGTGTCAGAGCTCATCCCACATGGCCCAATAAGAAAGGCCCAACCATCAAAGGGCCATCATGGAGTTCATCCTGTGCGGCCCGAGAAGAGAGGCCCAACCGTTGAAGGGCCATCGAGGAACTCATCCCATGCAGTCCGATGCCCAAGAAGAGCCCCGATCATTGCAGGGCTGTCTCAGAGCTCATCCCATGCGGCCAGAGAAGAGAGGCCCAACTGTCAAAGGGCCATTGCGGAGTTCATCCCATGCGGTCCGACGCCCGAGAATAGGCCTGACTGTCGCAGGGCCATCCTAGTGCTCATCCCACGCAGCCAGAGAAGAAAGGCCCGACCGTCAAAGGGCCATCACGGAGCTCATCCCGCGTGGCCCTACGCCTAAGAAGAGCCCTGATCATCAAAGGGCCGTCGCAGAGCTCATCTTGCATGGCCCAAGAAGAGAGGCCCGACAGTTGAAGGGCCAGTGCAGAGCTCATCCCATGCGGCCCAACACCCAAGAAGAGGCCTGACAATTGCAGGACCATCATGGAGCTCATGCCGAGCAGCTCGAGAAGAGGCAAACCATCTCAGGGCCATTGCGGAGCTCATGGCCCGAGAAGAGAGGCCTGACCATCACAGTGCCATCGTGGAGCTCAACACGCATGGCAGAGCCTGTGTGTGTATGTGGGAGTTGAAACCTTCGTGTAAGAGTGGGAGCCTTTGTATGTGAAAGAGAGCATGCAAGAGTGGGAGCCTGTGTAAGAGAAAGCATTTGAAATAGTACATGTGAGAGAGAGTGTGTGTGTGTGTGTGTGTGTGTGAAGGAGGAAAGAAGACAAGAGAAGGCAGAAAAAACAGAATAAAAGAGACCCTGAAAAAGGAACTAGGAAAAGACAGACAAGGGGAACAAAGAGACTGGGATCAACCGATTAGAAAAATAAGATCAGACAGCAAAGTAAAAAAAAAAAATTATTTAGATTTTCAGCAATTGGAATCTGTCGTCTTTGGGAATGTGCATTTCTGATTTGTTTGTATTTTGCTGTTTCTTCAGTGTTCACAGAGGCTGAGGCTGGTTTCTCAGGCTTTCCATTTTAGTTTTGTTTCTAATTTGTAGTTCCTTATTCTGTATTAGGTAAGGCTCTGTCCATGTTGCACGTGTGGGACAGAAGTGCAGTATTTTGCCTAGTGTTTGGTTTCCCAGTAGGGATTTATAGCAGTTCGGCTTGGTCTGTAGTGTATTGGTGTTCTAGGGCTTGCTGTACTGTTTGCCTTTGCTGCCTTTTTAAAGATAAGGTTGCTGCTGTTTGAGTCCTGAGAGTTAATGCTGTTATGGTTTGGCATGGGAAGATTCTGGGTCATATTTTTATTCTGTTTTGTAAAATTTGTCTTACTTCTCAAGGTGTTTGGCTTTGGAGGGAGTTTGTTTTGCTGTCACTGAGGTGGCACCAGCATTTGAATATATATTTTTTGCATGTCCTAGTTCTGTTCTGCACCTCTTGCAAATCTTAAGTTCTTATGTTGATTATTATGATTATTGCTGTTTTATTGTACATATATTCTCTGCATTTTTGGAAAGAGGATTCATAAAAGAATGCATTTATATTTGTTTTATTTCTTAACTGGATCTGATGCTTCTGTTAAACTTCCGTTACTTTTTACATGATATGTATTTATAAACTGCAATAAATATAAAATACATTAATATAGATTAATAAGATATTTTTAATACTGGTAAGTGCTTGAAATAATAGAATTAAAATATTTTAAAGCAACACTCATGATAAAACTACTTGGAAATCCATTGTCAGATGCACTCTGAGGCATTATTTGTTGATAAGAGTACAAACAGTAAGGCCTACACTTGTGTGTCAACTGCCCACCCATGTTAATCTTGGGTCCCCCCAAAAATTCATTTCTGGCTACGCCATTGGGCTGAGGCTGCCCTAGAAAGAGGCTTTTGCTTACCTAAAGCCTCCAGAAAAGTTGCTTTCTTTAGTGATGCTGAAACCTTCATCAAATCTGGCGATTCAGATTTACTGCGGAAAACGGAGCATAAGCTTCCTTCATTGGAATTTGCGCTTCTGACCTCAGCGGCAACCTTTAAAACAGCTGCAGAAAACTGCTTCCAAAGTGCAGGTAACTCAATCTAATTTGCAAGAAAAGGAGAAAGAAAACTCTAATTATTGTCCCCAGGGCTCTCGTCACTGCAGGAACGTGGCCCACATTTCTAGCCATTTTGAAAATAGTAAGAAGGCTGAATCTCCTAAACAAATCCTTATAGCAAAAAAAAAAAAAAGGAAAGAATAAAAGCTGAACTGCAAGCTCGCATCCGATGGCTGGAGGCAGAGAACACTGGCTGAATTGGTTCTAAACATCACAGATATTCTGGTGTCGTTTAAAATATATATATATATATATATATATATATATATATATATATATATATATATATATATATATATATATATATATTTCTATATAGAAGTCTGCCTCCATATGTGCTGGCTGAGAGGATGTACCCTTAGAGCAGAAGGTAGAGGAATTTGCACTTTATCTAAAGGTGGGATAGCTTGGGATATTCACCACTAATGATTTTTGTTTGGGCTTCCTCAGCTTGCATGAGTGGTCTCTATGGTGCAGACTGTGGCCTGGAGTGCCACTGTCAGAATGGGGGCACGTGCAACCGCTTCAGTGGCTGTGTTTGTCCTTCAGGGTGGCATGGAGAGCACTGCGAGAAGTCAGGTAACCCCTTCCTAAAACTACATAGCAAGTTTGTAGGAAACCCATCATCCAATGTGCATGTAGAATAATCCTGACTGTATCCAGGGCTCAGCTTCCATCCTCTGCAGAACTGCAGGATAGTTTCGCTGTGCAGAACAATCTGCCTTCCCCATACATTGCACGGCTGTACGCTAGAGCTGCAGAACGTAGCATTGTGGGGGTAAAGGGCTGGGTGGAGATTCTAGGAAGATGCAGCTGGGTAGAGGAACTGAGGGTGAATTGTTAGCTGGAAGCCCACAGGAGAGAGAGTGAATGGCTGGGTGCAGGTGCTGGAGGGGAGGGTAAATAGCAGAATGGAGGGCATGGGATGTGTGTGGTTGGGTGGAGAGGGGGCAGTGAATGGCTGGGTGGAGGGAGTGAGGCTGGGTGGAGGTACTGGGAGTGCTGTACGTGGGTGCAGGAGTTGGGATGTGTGTGGTTGGGTGGAGAGGGGGCAGTGAATGGCTGGGTGGAGGGAGTGAGGCTGGGTGGAGGTACTGGGAGTGCTCTACTTGGGTGCAGGAGTTGGGATGTGTGTGGTTGGGTGGAGAGGGGGCAGTGAATGGCTGGGTGGAGGGAGGGAGCGAGGCTGGGTGGAGGTTCTGGGAGTGCTGTACGTGGGTGCAGGAGTTGGGATGTGTACAGCAGGGTACATTACTGGGTGGAGGTACTGGGGAATTGTACCTGGATGAAGGTGTTGAATTGGGTGCAACAGGGTAGAGGCACTAAGGGATGACCAGCTCTTCACACCTCCTCCAGATCGCATCCCACAGATACTGGATCTCCTATCAGAAGTGGAGTTTAATTTGAATTCGAAACCAGTGATGAGTTGCACTGCTACAGGAAACCCTCCCCCAGTGCGGGACAGCATTGAGCTACGCAAGGCTGATGGCGCTGTACTGATGGTACATTCCTTGTATCCACTGCTCTCTCCCTTCCTCCCCCCCCCCCCCCCCTTTACTCTGTGGCCCTCTTCTCCCATTTGTACTGGTTTTTTAATATCCCTTTCCCCGCCTTCTTCCCTTATTGCTCTCTCACCCCTTATTTCTGCATCATGACTGCAGCCTTTCTGCCCTCCCTATTATCCTTCTGCCCCCCCCCCCCCCCCCCGGTCCCTATCACAATGTACTGACTGCAGCCTCCCACAGTCCCCCCTCCCTCGCAGCACCACCGTGGTCCATGTCTCGCTGTAATACCTGCTCTCACTTTCCTGCTCTCACAGGCCAGTAAAGCCATCATGGTAGCAGACAGAACGACCTCTGAGTTTCTTCTGCCTCCTCTCACTGTCTCTGACAGTGGCCTCTGGGAGTGCCGGGTCTCCACCACTGGAGGGCAGGACAACAGGAAGTTTCAAGTCACTGTGAGAGGTGAGGAAGAGAATGCAGGACAAGGGCAGCTGTGATAGTGAGAGAGGAGAGAGGAAGGGAGTCAATAATCAGGAGAAGCCAGAGGGACCATAGATGGGAGAGGGAGGAGGGAAGCAAGGTGGGAGACAGGTATAGACGGGACAAGGAGGAGGGAGGGAAGGCAGGAGGTAGGAAGAGGAGGAATAGAATTTTCATTTTACATTTATTGAATTTATTAATCGGTTAACACAAAAAGGTCTAAGCGATTTACAATGTAAATAACATTCATAATAAAAAAATAAATAAAAAATTGTAAACATAAAACATATAAAAACATTCCATTAACTAACAAACAAGAGGAGGAGGGAGGGTAGTCGGGAGATGGGTATAGACAGGATGGGGAGGAGGGAAGGAAATCGGGAGACAGGTATAGACGGGACGGAGAGGAGGAAGGGTAGTCAGAAGACGGATATTGATGGCTTGGGGAGGAGGGAGGGTAGTCGGGAGATGGGTATAGATGGGATGGGGAGGAGGAAGGGAAGGCGGCAGACGGGTAACAACGGGATGGAGAAGGAGGGAGGGTAGTCAGGAGATGGATATAGATGGCATGGGGAGGAGGGAGGGAAGATGGGAGATGGGACAGGGAGGAGGGAGGGAAGGCAGGAGAATGGTATCAATGGGACGGGGAAGAAAAGAGAGGACAGGATTAGGGTTGGTGTGGAAACTGATGTGCCTGATGCACATCATGGTTTGAATTTGTCTCTCAGAACTGTGATGATCTCCACCTCACGTACCCATGAGCTGGAGCATGTAATTATAATATTAAGTGTGTTTGGATAACACCTTTTAATGTTCATTTAGTGCCCCCTGTGCCCATGCATCCCCCCAAGCTGCTGGAGAGGAAGAGTCGACAACTTAAGGTGTCTCCATTTGATAGTTTCTCTGGTGATGGACCAATAACCTCCGTCAAGCTTCTGTACAAGCCCAAGGAAAACATTTCACACTGGTCATCCATCATAGGTAAGCAAAGAAGAAGAGGAGAGGTCTATATGGACACAACCAGGTGTGTTTGACTCCTTCATAGGTAAGCAATGTGGAAAAATGGAGAGGGGGGAGGGATCCATATAGAGAGAACAAAGATTCTGTCCCTCCCCTATCCAAGGAAAGCGGTGTGCAAAGAAAGGAAAGTGTCTAGAGAGAGAATGAGGGGAGCTGTAAAGAGAGGAACATGTCTAGAGAGGAGAATGGGGGAGCTGTAAAGTGAGGAAGGGACTAGAGAGAGAATGAGAGGAGCTGTAAAGAGAGGAGGGACTAGAGAGAGAATGAGGGGAGCCATAAAGAGGGAAAGGGTCTAGAGAGAGAATGAGGGAGCTGTAAAGAGAGGAAGGGGACTAGAGAGAATGAGGGGCGCCGTAAAGAGGGGAAGGGTCTAGAGAAGAGAATGAGGGGAGCCGTAAAGAGAGGAAGGGACTAGAGAGAGAATGAGGGGCCGCCGGTAAAGAGGGGAAGGGTTCTAGAGAGAAATGAGGGGAGCCGTAAAGAAGAGGAAGGGGACTAGAGAGAGAATGAGGGGAGCCGTAAAGTGAGGAAGGGACTAGAGAGAGAATGAGAGGAGCTGGTAAAGAGAGGAAGGGACTAGAGAGAGAATGAGGGGAGCCATAAAGAGGGAAGGGTCTAGAGAGAGAATGAGGGGAGCTGTAAAGAGAGGAAGGGACTAGAGAGAGAATGAGGGGCGCCGTAAAGAGGGAAGGGTCTAGAGAGAGAATGAGGGGAGCCGTAAAGAGAGGAAGGGACTAGAGAGAGAATGAGGGGCGCCGTAAAGACGGGGAAGGGTCTAGAGAGAGATGAGGGAGCCGTAAAGAGAGGAAGGGACTAGAGAGAGAATGAGGGGAGCCGTAAAGAGGGGAAGGGTCTAGAGAGAGAATGAGGGGAGCCGTAAAGAGGGGAAGGGTCTAGAGAGAGAATCAGGGGAGCCGTAAAGAGGGGAAGAGTCTAGAGAGAAAATGAGGGGAGCCGTAAAGAGGGGAAGGGTCTAGAGCAGGGGTGGGCACTTCCGGTCCTCGAGGGCCACAAACCAGTCTGGTTTTAAGGATATCCCTAATGAATATGCATGAGAGAGATTTGCATGCACTCTGCCTCAGTTGTATGCAAATCTATGTCATGCATATTCATTAGGATATCCTAAAACCTCGACAGGTTTGTGGCCCTTGAGGACTGGAATTGCCCACCCCTGGTCTAGAGAGAGAATGAGGGGAGTTGTGCTTTGCAGAATGTCAGCTATTCTTTCTGTAGGGGAAGTGTTCTGGACTGAGGGTCTCTTCTCTTGGTGCGTGTGTGTGTGTGTGTGTGCTTCTTTAGCTGCTGGCTTATATAAGGCAGAGGTCTTTCAAATTTAAAATATCCCATGCTGGGTCAGCATCCTGTTTCCAACAGAGGCCAAACCAGGCCACAAGAACCTGGCAATTACCCAAACACTAAGAAGATCCCATGCTACTGATGCAATTAATAGCAGTGACTTTCCCTAAGTAAACTTGATTAATAGCCGTTAATGGACTTCTCCTCCAAGAACTTATCCAATCCTTTTTTAAACACAGCTACACTAACTGCACTAACCACATCCTCTGGCAACAAATTCCAAAGCTTAATTGTGCATTGAGTGAAAAAGAATTTTCTCCAGTTTGTTTTAAATGTGCCCCATGCTAACTTCATGGAGTGCCCCCTAGTCCTTATATTATCCGAAAGAGTAAATAACCGATTCACATCTACCCGTTCTAAACCTCTCATGATTTTAAACACCTCTATCATATCCCCCCTCAGCCGTCTTTTCTCCAACCTCTTTAGTCTTTCCTCATAGGGGAGCTGATCATTCCCCTTTATCATTTTGGTTGCCCTTCTCTGTATCTTCTCCATCACAATTATATCTTTTTTGAGATGCGGTAACCAGAATTGTACACAGTATTCAAGGTGCGGTCTCACCATGGAGCGATACAGAGGCATTATGACATCCACTGTTTTAATCACAAACTTAGGCCTGAATTCTCTATTCTCGCACAGAATGGTGAATCCAGCTGTAACGGGGTGTGCGGGGCGAGCCTGAGAAAGCCGGCAGCCATCGCACCACCGCGGGGTTATCGCTCCGGCTTTCGCACTCAATAGCGCTACTGTGAAAGGAGGTACTATTGGGTGCGCTACTGACAATGATAACGGTGCTTACCTTATCGCCGCCAGCGAAGATATCGCCATGTCTGCCTCCTCGCTGCCCCGGCAAGCTATTGCATGCGAAAAGGGACTTTTAGCATGAAAAAAGTCCCTTTTCGCGTGCGATAGGCTTAGAAAATGACCCCCTTAGATTGTAAGCCCTTTGGGGATAGGGAAATACCTACAGTACCTGAATGTAATCCACTTTGAAGCGCTGATAAAGTACGAAAAGCGGAATATAAATCTAAAATTAAATAAAATTAAATCACCATTCCCTTCCTAATAATTCCTAATATTCTGTTTGCTTTTTTGACTGCTGCAGCACACTGAGCCAACGATTTTAAAGTATTATCCACTATGATGCCTAGATCTTTTTCCTGGGTGGTAGTTCCTAATATGAAACCTAACATCGTGTAACTACAGCAAGGGTTATTTTTCCCTACATGCAACACCTTGCACTTGTCCACATTAAATTTCATCTGCCATTTGGATGCCCAATCTTCCAGTCTTGTAAGGTCCTCCTGTAATGTATCACAGTCTGCCTGTGATTTAACTACTCTGAATAATTTTGTATCATCCGCAAATTTGATAACCTCACTCGTCGTATTCCTTTCCAGATCATTTATATATATATTGAAAAGCACTGGTCCAAATACAGATCCCTGAGGCACTCCACTGTTTACCCTTTTCCACTGAGAAAATTGACCATTTAATCCTACTCTCTGTTTCCTGTCTTTTAACCAGTTTGTAATCCACGAAAGGACATCGCCTCCTATCCCCTGACTTTTTAGTTTTCTTACAAACCTCTCATGAGGGATTTTGTCAAACGCCTTCTGAAAATCCAAATACACTACATCTACCGGTTCACCTTTATCCACATGTTTATTAACTCCTTCAAAAAAAGGAAGCAGATTTGTGAGGCAAGACTTGCCTTGGGTAAAGCCATGCTGACTTTGTTCCATTAAACCATGTCTTTCTATATGCTCTACGATTTTGATCTTGAGGATAGTTTCCACTATTTTTCAGAGCAATGAAATCATGCTCACTGGTTTATAGTTTTCCAGATCACCCCTGAAGCCATTTTTAAATATTGGGGTTACATTGGCTACCCTCTAGTCTTCAGTTACAAAAAATGATTTTAATGATAGGTTACAAATTTTAACTAATAGATCTGAAATTTCATTTTTTAGTTCTTTCAGAACCCTAGGATGCATACCATCCGGTCCAGGTGATTTGCTACTCTTTAGTTTGTCAATCTGGCCTACTACATCTTCCAGGTTCACAGTGATTTCGTTCAGTTCGTCTGACTCATCACCCCTGAAAACCATCTCCGTAACTAGTATCTCCCCAACATCCTCATTAGTAAACACGGAGGCAAAGAATTCATTTAGTCTTTCTGCAATGGCCTTATCTTCCCTAAGAGCCCCTTTAATCCCTCTGTCATCTAATGGTCTAGCCGACTCCCTCATAGGTTTCTTGCTTTGGATATATTTCAAAAAGTTTTATTATGAGTTTTTGCCTCTATAGCCAATTTCATTTCAAATTCTCTCTTCGCCTGTCTTATCAATGTTTTACACTTAACTTGACAATGCTTATGTTTTATCCTATTTTCTTCAGATGGGATCCTTCTTCCAATTTCCAAAGGATATTTTTTGGCTAAAATAGCCTCTTTCACCTCACTTTTTAACCATGACGGTAATCGTTTTGCCTTCCTTCCACCTTTCTTAATGCGTGGAATACATCTGGTTGCACTTCTAAGATTGTATTTTTAAACAATGTCCACGCCCGTTGTACACTTTTAACCTTTGTAGCTGCACCTTTCAGTTTTTTTCTATTTTCCTCATTTTATCAAAGTTTCCCTTTTGAAAATGTAGTGTTAGAGCTGAAGATTTACTTATTGTCCCCCTTCCAGTCATTAGTTCAAGTTTGATCCTGTTATGATCACTATTACTTCCACTTTTATGAATAGTAACTACATTCACCCCTCTGCAGTCCTCTGGAACTACTCCAGCGGTGCTGCCAGGTCATCTCTAAGTTCCCTTAAAATCCTTAGATGTATCCCCTCTGGCCCTGTCGCTTTATCTACTTTCCTCTAAGCACAGTCTTCTGAAAATGTTTTTATTTATTTTATTTAACATTTTTATATACCGACATTCGTTAATAACATCACATCGGTTTCCATGGAACAAAAATGCAGCATAAAGGCTTTACAATAAAATGGATTTTGAGCCAGAGAGGGGAGATACTAAATTTAAAAAGTTAGGAGGTAGGAAGGGGGAGATAAAGGGGGGGGGGGAATTAGTATAGGAAGGGGGAGGGAAAGGACAAAACTATGAGAGGAAGGAGGGGGGAAGCTGTAAATACATAGGGAGTGTTAAGAATATTACAATAATCACCTTAAAATTATGCACAATCAGTAGATATGATACTAATGTCGAGCGGAATATGTGAGATACTGGTAAGACGCAGGTGATATGTACTGGAATAAGTAATAATACATAACAAGCAAGAGAATTTACATTTTACAAATAAATCAGAACGTACAAAGCTTTGCGTGGTACAGGAGGGCTTTGTGGAAAACTGAGGGATGTAGGGTTATGAGGGTATCAAGGGTAGGCTTGCTTGAACAACCAAGTTTTGAGTTTTTGCTTACATTTTTTTGGACACAGTTCTTGGCGTAAATCGGTGGGCATGGAGTTCCATAGCGCCGGTCCTGCAATGGATGGTGAGCTGCGTGTGTAGTGTTGCTAGATATTGGGTTCTGATGGAGGAGTGAAACTGTAAGGAATCGTTGAACCAGTGCATTCTTGGGTTGTGGATGGCTTTGTTTACGAGTGAGAGGGTCTTGAGGTGGATCCTGGAGGCGATAGGAAGCCAGTGGAGTTGTTTAAGAATAGGGGTAATATGCTCTCTTCTGCGGGTGCTGGTCAGTGTGTGTGCGGCAGCATTTTGTAGCAATTGTAGAGGGGCGATAGTGCTTTTGGGGAGGCCTAGGAGTAAGGTGTTTGAGTAGTCTAGACTGGATGAGAGACTGTAGCACTGATCTGAAGGCGTTGAGGTGCAGAAGGGGCTTTAGTTTTAGTGAAATAGCATTCTCTCAAAATCATTTGAGCTTTACCTCACTTCCGATCCTATCTGTGTCCATTTTGTTGCCCTACTCCTGACTCTTCTTCAATGAACACCAAACAGGAATAACATTTATAGATTTATTAAAAAGGCTACAAAGCAGTTTACATAACATAAATAAAATCAGACAGAAGCACAAAATTTACAGCAAGTAATTCAATGAAGCAAATGCTTGTGAAAACAGCCAGGCTTGCTCATTTTTCTGTAACTTGCTAAATTGTTTATTCATTTTATAGTTTTTGGTAATGTGTTCTGAAGACGTGGGCCCTTTATTTAGTTTCCACCAGGTTGTCGGAAAGTGTTTCAAGCAGATTTAATTGTGACAAACATAGGGGCCAATGCAAAAAAAAAAAAGCACGGAAAGGGAGGGCACCGTGCTATATTGTAATGAGGGGGGGTCTCGTTAGTAAGGAGGCACTAGGGTTGCTTGTGCGACCTTAGCGCCTCCATGCTAATGCGACCCCGCGGTTATGAATACCGACGCTGATAAACTCTGCATTGGTTTTCATAACTGCAGTCCGCCAGTTTATCGGCATCGGTCTTCTTAATGCAGCCGGCCGGTTATGAAACGGACGCCAGGCATATCAGCGTCGGTCTTCTTAACGCAGCCGGCCGGTTATGAACGGACGCCAGGCATATCAGCGTCGGTCTTCTTAACGCAGCCGGCCGGTTATGAAACGGACGCCAGGCATATCAGCGTCGGTCTTCTTAACGCAGCCGGCCGGTTATGAAACGGACGCCAGGCATATCAGCGTCTGTCTTCTTAACGCAGCCGGCCGGTTATGAAACGGACGCCAGGCATATCAGCGTCTGTCTTCTTAACGCAGCCGGCCGGTTATGAAATGGACGCCAGGCATATCAGCGTCGGTCTTCTTAACGCAGCCGGCCGGTTATGAAATGGACGCCAGGCATATCAGCGTCGGTCTTCTTAACGCAGCCGGCCGGTTATGAAACGGACGCCAGGCATATCAGCGTCGGTCTTTTTAATGCAGCCGGCCGGTTATGAAACGGACGCCAGGCATATCAGCGTCGGTCTTCTTAACGCAGCCGGCCGGTTATGAAAACGGACGCCAGGCTTATCAGCGTCGGCATTCATAACTCAGCCGGCCGGTTGTGAAAACGGACGCCAAGCATATCAGCATCGGTCTTCTTAACGCAGCCGGCCGGTTATGAAAACGGATGCCAAGCATATCAGCGTCGGTCTTCTTAACGCAGCCGGCCGGTTATGAAAACGGATGCCAAGCATATCAGCGTCTGTCTTCTTAACGCAGCCGGCCGGTTGTGAAAACGGACGCCAAGCATATCAGCGTCGGTCTTCTTAATGCAGTCGGCTGAGTTTTGTTTTTTTAACTTTTAAAAGAAGTACAGAAAAGGTCCAGGCAGGCGTTAATAGCTGAGCGATAAATGTGCGTCTGAAACACGCGTTGGAGGGAATGAGTAACAGCCTCTAACTTCAGCTCCAGCCCTGCCTTTGCTTGTAGGGTTGCTGCCGTTGGTTGGCACTGCTCTTCCCTTCAGATTCCTTCCTCCACCTTTTCCCTCTCTGATTTTGCCCTGTATCTGAAGCTTGTCTGGTTAAGGACATTTACCTGCCCTATATTTCTTTTTTTCTTTTGTTTTTTGTAATCTAGATCTCTTTGGGTTATCACATTCCCCTCATCTATCTCTGTATCCCCTAACCCCTCATCTATCTCTGTATTTCCTAACCCTAACCCTTTTGTTCAGTAACTGTGGGGCCTTGGGTGAATTTTATCAGCAAACTATTCACGTTTTGAGCTGTTGATTTGAGATCTGTGTTTAGTTAAGAGCAGCATTCAGTATTCAGCCAGAGAATTAGGATTGTGAAGTTTCCTTCAGGCCCTTTCTTTCGTTCTAAGAATTTTCTTTAATTCATTTGTGTACCATGGGTTGTTTCTTTTCTTAGTAGTTTTTATTTCCTTTTTAATAATTGGGCTTAAATCATCAGCTAAAGCCTTACTTACATCGTACCATTCCTGAGTAACTTCATCTGCATTATTTAAGTTTATATTGGCTAAGGCGTCAGGAAGCTTTTCTATAAGGTCATCTAAACTGATCGGCTTACGAGAATTACTGAAAGAATGGGTTGTACTATCATTGACAGTATTTATTTATAATCTAACATGAGATGATCAGACCATGGGACTGAAAGAATGGGTTGTACTATCATTGACAGTATGCTTTATAATCTAACATGAGATGTGACCATGAGACTGAAAGAATGGGTTGTACTATCATTGACAGTATGCTTTATAATCTAACATGAGATGTGACCATGAGACTGAAAGAATGGGTTGTACTAACATTGACAGTATGCTTTATAATCTAACATGAGATGTGACCATGGGACTGAAAGAATGGGTTGTACTAACATTGACAGTATGCTTTATAATCTAACATGAGATGTGACCATGAGACTGAAAGAATGGGTTGTACTATCATTGACAGTATGCTTTATAATCTAACATGAGATGATCAGACCATGGGACTGAAAGAATGGGTTGTACTATCATTGACAGTATGCTTTATAATCTAACATGATCAGACCATGGGACTGAAAGAATGGGTTGTACTATCATTGACAGTATTTATTTATAATCTAAAATGAGATGTGATCAAAAAATGATCAGACCATGGGACTGCTTGGCAAGTTGGATTAGAAGGCTCATCTGTTTGTTGGTTAACAAAAATTAAATCTGAGTTGGCTTATTTAGGATTTGAGTGAAACCTACGACTGTGGGAATTTATCCATCTGAATATTAAAATCACCTAAGACTAAAGCAGGAAGGTCAGTAGAAATGTTACTAGCCAAAACGTCTACCAAAGGAGAGCCATCATGCTGGACAGTGCACTAAACACGGCTGAAGCCAGGCCTACTTCCAGTGGGGGCACAGTATCCATCCTCAGTTGTTTAAGTTTGAATTCTTTTTTTGTGATTACCAAAATACCTCCCCCTCTACGCTTAACTCTAGGAGTAGAAAACAAATCATGGGAATTAGGTGTTAGTAAGTTTGTTGGAACTAAATCAGTGCATTTTAACCATGTTTCGGTTACACAGCGAAAAGAAAGTGAAAATTATTCAAGTAAATCATAGATTATTGGAAGTTTTTTGGTAATCGCCTGAGCATTAATTAATAATAGGAAAAACATTAACCATCTCACCAGCAGGTGAGATGGTTAATTAAATCCTGCAGATGTGGCATCACAGGAGAAGTAGGAGCAGCCATTCTAGTGCTTTATCTGCCCCTCACCTCTGGCTCTGAGTCATCCTGCCAATTTATTTATTCATTTTCAAATATTTATATTCCGCCTATAGCGATAAATTGTGTTAGGCAGATCAAAATTGGAACAACATAATCATACATAATACATACATTAAATTAAAACAACTATAAAACATAAAAGCAATAACAATATAAAAGCAAAATAAAAATTCCTACATGAACATCAAACAGCAATGTTTATCCCTACAATTTGAGTGCCTGCAGAAGCTTACCCCTAATAGCTTACCTCTTCCCCACCCCTCTGCTTTCTTTTCAACTCACCCCCAGCACCTCGCTAGTTATCCCCTTTGCAACATAAGCTCCGTCTCAATATTTCTCCCCATGCCTTCCCTATCTCCTCCTCCTCCTCCTTATTTCCCCTTCCTTACTCTAACATTCTCCTGTCACCCCCCTTATTCCCTCCTCAACATTTCCTCCCCTACATCTTATCCTTGTCTGTGAGAAGCCCCCTTCTATATTTATCATAGTAATGATCCTTGTAAATAATTACCTATAGCCAAACATTTAACCATTTATTGTATGTTTCTAAATTATATTCTCTTGTAAATAGTTGATGCTAAGATCCCAAATTTGTATTTCTTGTAAAATGTTCACAGCTCACCCTTTGCTTCCCTCCCCCTTCTCCCTTCCTTTGTGCTCTCCTCCATATCCGCTGCTTCCATGTTCATTGTAAAGCATGTTGCTGAATTTCTGTTCCTTGTTAACCGATTGTGATGTTCCCAACGTACACCGGTATATAAAAACGGTTAAATAAATAAATACGTGTGCCTTCGATTGCTTCTGAATACACGGATATCATTGACAGCATGCAGGGCCCTTGCCTGCTTCTCTCAGCCTCTCTTGGCTGTACAGCAGTGAAAGAAAAAGCGCTGCTTCTAGGGTCTCTCAAATTATGGTCGGAGGAGCTATAAGTTTGCTCGCTCCTCAGAAGAGAGCTTCAGGCAGCATCCTCCAGTCCATTTTTTCCACTGTGAGTCTGTGATGGTGCAACTGGGATGACTGAACCAGCACCATCACAGGTCCCTCAGCTGCTGACTGCCCCCTTGGTTGTGCCGCCCTGTGCAGTTCCGCAGTTTGCACACTCACTAGCACCAGGCCTGGGAGCAGGAAGGTTTCAATCAGCCTCTGTCCCCTCTCACCCCATTTGTTCATTCCTGCAAGTCTCTCATTTTTTCCTTTTCTCTCGTGTTCCCTCTTTTATGGGTAGTGGGAAGTTTGAATAGGTATATTGATCCCGAAAACAATGAGATTATTTATAGGCTGTGATACCTTTTATTGGACCAACAGAGCACCTGTTCACAGATGCTGTAGGAGCACATAGGTACCTCCTTAATTGATCTATATGTTTGTAGGAGACCTATATCCTCATGAACTATATCATTTTTTTATTACTCTTACATTGCTCTAATAAAAACAAAAATACAGGCCAGCTGCCTCAGACAGCACCCAGGGACACACAGGAAGAGCTGGACCCTCTCTGCTCTGTCTGCCCAGGGCTCACGGCTTTTACCCAGCACCAGTCCCTTTTCCTCCTCTGCATCCAAATCTCACACGGAGAAGCAATGTGGTCCCGTCTCCCCCACGGACAGCTGATTAGATGACTGGAGAATTTTTACAGCACTCAGATCAGAGTTTAAATAAAGTCAATGAAGAAATAGGCAGCAGAAAGATTAATGAATCTGTGACCTCACTCTCCTAGCACAGTCTCCAGTTCTCTACGGAAGCAAATTTCCTTAATACATGATCTCCTTCTCTTCCCGAGAATTCAGACTGAAGATAGCTCAGGCCTCCTTCCATGCCCAAACGTCTCACATCATCTCCCCGCTGCAGAACGGTTAGAATAACGTCCCAGTGCTTTAGCAGAATGTAAGTCCCGCTTCTCCTTACGAGAGTACCGGGGGCGCTCGCCTCCTGAGTCAGCAGCAAGCACAGTCCTTATCCCCACAGAATGGAAACACCTTCCCTGCTCCCGAGGGCACAAAAAACGTCTTTTACAAAAAGGGGAAAAACCATCCAGAGACAGGAAGGGAGGAAAAAGCTTCTTTCCCTCGCACACAACAGATGTTTTAAAGCTGAAAGCCCTGTGCATCGGTTCCCTGACAGGTCTGTCCCCTGGTGGAGTGAGGGATAGCGCATTGGTGCTCTGCCAGAATCTTCCCTTCCCTGCATCTCACCATCCACGCGGATGCCCCAGTCCTCCACACCAGAGAGTCACAAGGGAAGTCTTCAAAAAATGGAGTAAAAGAGCAAAAAGCAATAGCAAGTAGGTCAGCTTAACAATCTGACCGAGAAATAGGAAAATTAGGCCGTCCTTGTAAAAAATGAATAACAGAAGACCGAGAGCTGCTGCCTTCAGGAAACCCAAACTAAATCCACGCTGCCAAGATGGTGCCTGGTGGTGACAAACAGCTAGAGCGCACCTTCTGCAGCTCCCACTGGGGGAAACGCAGACCCTCCCCCTGTTTCAGCCTCCTCACTCCTCCTGGTAAGGAAAGCAGGGGTTCATTCATGGTAATTCAAGAATCAGCCCTAACACCCAGAGTAGAGACAAAGAGCTCCGTATTCAGCACTGTTTGGTGAAATGGCAAGATCTGAAAACCCTGCGGGCTGGATAATTATTTCTCCAGCCAGCTTGGTGGTGCAACAAGATATACGTCTGCTTCAGGTGTTGTAGCCTGAAATGTCGAGGGGGGTCACACTCAGTCTTGCAGCTAAGTCCCAGTTCAGTTTCCTGTCCTTTCCACCTTTGGAAACCTCTTCGCTGATGCTTACAGTAAGGGTAGGTGCAATGAACGGACAAGCTGCTTACATGTTCCCAATTAAAACTTTACCAGCAAGGCTGCTGGGAAGTCCGGTGCCTGGGTCTGGGGTCATGGGTCTCCATTTCACAGCACTGCTGGCCCTTGTCTATGAACACAGCAGCAGTTGCATTACAAAGGCCGCTGGGTACCGTGGACTTGTTAAGCCAGGAGTTCTGGTTATGTTTGCAGGAGGACAAGTTGTGCATGGATATTACAGACCTGAAATGAATCCGTCCTGCGCCCAGGAGACTCGGGGACGTTCAGACTTCACAGTGCACACGAGCACTTAGCACAGTGAAGGGATCCAATCTTCATATCATTTTCTCCCTATCTTTAGAAACATGTCACTGCTAAAAACGTTTTGATGGGATTAGCAGAACCTGTTGCTACTTAACTACTTAACTATTTTAAATGGTTGAATATTTCCTGTAATTGAAGGCAGTGTTTTTGTACAGATGTGCAGCCTCGTGCACTGGGAGTCTCTCTCTATGGGAGACGTGCAGCCTCGTGCACTGGGAGTCTCTCTCTATGGGAGACGTGCAGCCTCGTGCACTGGGAGTCTCTCTCTATGGGAGACGTGCAGCCTCGTGCACTGGGAGTCTCTCTCTATGGGAGACGTGCAGCCTCGTGCACTGGGAGTCTCTCTCTATGGGAGACGTGCAGCCTCGTGCACTGATTAAGGCATGGAGGAGCAGCTGAGTAGCGCAGTCCCATTGCTGCTCCTGGTGACCTTAGGGAAGTCACTTGATGCTCTGCCATAAGTAAAGTTGTGAGCCCTCTGGGAATAGGGAAATCCACTTTGAAGAGAGAACAAGAAATTAAATAAATATACTGTAATTAGTTCAATCTAATCAATTTCTGCCCCAGTTCTCTTCTCTCTGTGAATGGGTCCTGAAATAAATGTCCCAGGTGGGTGAGGACCCTGAGGTCCAGATGAACCTCCCAGTCCTTATCCCTCCCAGTCCAGGCTGAAGGCTCAATGCTGACGCCAACTTAATCTCTCAAAGCCACATGGATGGAAAGTCGTCTTCCCGTTTGCTGAACCTCAGGGCAGGAAGGGCAGTGCAAGCCTCAGACGGGCCCCCTCCCCTAACTTCCTAACCCAGGGCTCAGGTTATGCCTATTAGTGCAGATCTAGATGCTCTCTAGCCAGGTACATTTAGGGGAGATAGACTTATCTGCCTAACTTTAAAGAGGCTTTGCCTGCACCACCAAACATCTCAGCTAAATTAGCCAGATTAAGATTATCTGGCTCGCTGGCCAGTGGCTGAAGATGGAGCTCTACATCGGGGAACCAGCCGCTATAATAGAAGCAATTTCTTCTCCTCATCCCTCATCCCTCATTCCCGTTCTTTCTGGCCAGAGCGCACCTCAGCGAGACGTTCCTCACTCATGCATGAGGAGTGCACACCCAGCCTGATAACTGAGTCTGTGTCTGCACTGCAGCCTCTGATCTGGCATGTGACTCTTATTTTTTCTCACAGTGCTTTCCTCATTCCCGTTCTTTCTGGCCAGAGTGCACTTCAGTGAGACGTTCCTCACTCATGCATGAGGAGTGCACACCCAGCCTGATAACTGAGTCTGTGTCTGCACTGCAGCCTCTGATCTGGCATGTGACTCTTATTTTTTCTCACAGTGCTTTCCTCATTCCTGTTCTTTCTGGCCAGAGTGCACTTCAGTGAGACGTTCCTCACTCATGCATGAGGAGTGCACACCCAGCCTGATAACTGAGTCTGTGTCTGCACTGCAGCCTCTGATCTGGCATGTGACTCTTATTTTTTCTCACAGTGCTTTCCTCATTCCTGTTCTTTCTGGCCAGAGTGCACTTCAGTGAGACGTTCCTCACTCGTGCATGAGGAGTGCACACCCAGCCTGATAACTGAGTCTGTGTCTGCACTGCAGCCTCTGATCTGGCATGTGACTCTCTTATTTTTTCTCACAGTGCTTTCCTCATTCCTGTTCTTTCTGGCCAGAGTGCACTTCAGTGAGACGTTCCTCACTCATGCATGAGGAGTGCACACCCAGCCTGATAACTGAGTCTGTGTCTGCACTGCAGCCTCTGATCTGGCATGTGACTCTCTTATTTTTTCTCACAGTGCTTTCCTCATTCCCGTTCTTTCTGGCCAGAGCACATTTCAGCACATTTCAGACGTTCCTCACTCATGCATGAGGAGTGCACACCCAGCCTGATAACTGAGTCTGTGTCTGCACTGCAGCCTCTGATCTGGCATGTGACTCTTATTTTTTCTCACAGTGCTTTCCTCATTCCCGTTCTTTCTGGCCAGAGTGCACTTCAGTGAGACGTTCCTCACTCATGCATGAGGAGTGCACACCCAGCCTGATAACTGAGTCTGTGTCTGCACTGCAGCCTCTGATCTGGCATGTGACTCTTATTTTTTCTCACAGTGCTTTCCTCATTCCTGTTCTTTCTGGCCAGAGTGCACTTCAGTGAGACGTTCCTCACTCATGCATGAGGAGTGCACACCCAGCCTGATAACTGAGTCTGTGTCTGCACTGCAGCCTCTGATCTGGCATGTGACTCTTATTTTTTCTCACAGTGCTTTCCTCATTCCTGTTCTTTCTGGCCAGAGTGCACTTCAGTGAGACGTTCCTCACTCGTGCATGAGGAGTGCACACCCAGCCTGATAACTGAGTCTGTGTCTGCACTGCAGCCTCTGATCTGGCATGTGACTCTCTTATTTTTTCTCACAGTGCTTTCCTCATTCCTGTTCTTTCTGGCCAGAGTGCACTTCAGTGAGACGTTCCTCACTCATGCATGAGGAGTGCACACCCAGCCTGATAACTGAGTCTGTGTCTGCACTGCAGCCTCTGATCTGGCATGTGACTCTCTTATTTTTTCTCACAGTGCTTTCCTCATTCCCGTTCTTTCTGGCCAGAGCACATTTCAGCACATTTCAGATGTTCCTCACTCATGCATGAGGAGTGCACACCCAGCCTGATAACTGAGTCTGTGTCTGCACTGCAGCTTCTGATCTGGCATGTGACTCTCTTATTTTTTTTTTCAGTTGACAATGAAAACATCACCCTGACAAACCTGAAGCCTTTTACCAAGTACCTGGTGCAGGTACAGTTGTCGCGTCCAGGACAGGGAGGAGAAGGGATCCTGGGGCCGTCAGCGTTGCTGGAAACAGATTGTCCAGGTATGTGTGCAAAGTCCCTAGGGGCAATTCAAACTTCAAATTCAGTACAGCAATGAAGAGAGAATTTCCAAACCAGCTTTAAATACGTTCAGTACCCGAGTGTAATCCCTTTGAAGTGCTGAAAAAATGTATATTCTGCGAAAAGTGGAATATAAAAATGTAAAATAAATAAATGAAACATGATGAGGGGTCAATTTTAAAAAGATTGAGGCGCTCCGTATTCAAAAGACATTTAGACGGCTAACTCAAAATGTACCTGTCTAAATGGCAAATCAGTCCAGACAAGTGGGTTTTGCCTCCCTACCAGCAGATTGAGGCAGAGAATAAAAACTTTTCAGGCACTGCCATGTAACAGAGAGTGCATCCTGCAGCCCCTCAGTGTTTCTCTGTCTCCAGCAGATGGAGGCAGAGAATAACAACTTTTCAGGCACTGCCATGTAACAGAGAGTGCCACCTGCAGTCCCTCAGTGTTTCTCTGTCTCCAGCAGATGGAGGCAGAGAATAACAACTTTTCAGGCACTGCCATGTAACAGAGAGTGCCACCTGCAGTCCCTCAGTGTTTCTCTGTCTTCAGCAGATGGAAGAAGTGCAAATCCTGCAGTCTGAGAAAACAAATAGAAAGAGACAGAAAAGATAGAAGAGCTGCTTCCTGAGATATTAGGCATCGTCGTGGGCCATCCCTCAGGTCGAGCCGGGTGAGTGGAGGATTAGAGACTCTGACCTGCTTTATCCCACCGCACCCAGGGGACTGAAAGCCAGGAGTCCTGGTTCCCTCCGTCCGCCTGAAGCCTTCTTGCACTCACCTACAGCCAAGAGCAGCAGGAAAGTTCCCCTTTTGGTACAATTATGGCTGATTTTGGGCTGACTCTGTTTCCTTAAAAGAATGAAAGACAGAAGCTCAGCTGTGTCACGCTGTCGGGGAAGAAGGACGCAGGAAAAGACGAGGGTTCAGGGCAGCTCGCGCCACTATTCCCCATTTTTTTCTCCATCACACGGCAGTGAGGCTCGGGCTCCAGCCTCAGAGCACAGGAAGGAATGAGGTGCCTGCGACGTTAGGCGTAACTCGGCCATGCTCTGCTCAGAATATGCCGCTGGCAGCAGGAGATTCACATGGGCCCAGCAGAGAGGCTCCTGGGCAGGCTGAAAGCGTGACTGGCAAGAAGTGTGGGTGCCAGATTCCCCTTCCCGCTGATGGGGGATCAGGAGTAAGGGTGTCTGAAAAGGTCATAGCAGGTGACGGGAATAGTGATATGGAAGATTTGCCATGGAATGTTTTGCACAAGTGAGGAGCAGGAGCTATGTGGCCCCAGGGCCTGAAACCTCAGAAGACCTCAGAGAGATCTAAGGTGGCCTCGGCTGGAGGGTTGGGGGCCTGCTCCGCTGTCTGGTCCTGGACCGTCCCATGGGAGACAACTGCTCTGTGGTTTTGGGAGGTTCGGATGGCCTGCACAATGATCTGGGAGATGATCCAGGGGACGGACTATGGAGGTTCCGGTCACAGAAGGGGATGACCCTAGGGTGGTCCATCTATTCCACAAGGAGGAATTGGGAATAGTTATTCCCCCAACTTCTGGAAGAGCTGAAGATTAAATTTGTCCAGGAGGATATGGATAATGAAGGAGTGGATCCCGTCCTGCATGGGATTTTCCATTGCTGACAAAAGTGAAGACGTTGGTGAGATGGGAGTGGGATACTCCAGAGGCAGGCTTCACCGTAGCCAGAGCAATGGCAAAGTTATATCCTTTGATAGAGGATACTTTGGAGCTATTGGTGTTACCCAAGGTGGATGCTTCAGTGTCGGTGATGACCAATAAAACAACCATTCCTATGGCGGGGTTGGCCGCACTGAAGATTGCCTGGGACCAAAAGCTGGAAATTAATTTGAAAAGGATGTTTTGAATTCTTGGTTCTACGTCTTAGACCTTTAAGCAGAGAGCTTGTCTGCGCTGGGTGCAGAAGGCGCATGAGAAGGGCTCTTCCCCGGCAGCCAATTCAAGAGAGGCCTATGTGGCGGATGTGCTGAATGATTTGGTTTGGACATCTGCCAGGAGCATGGTCTCGGTGGTAGCAGCACACAGGCTCCTCTGGTTGCGTAATTGGTTGGTGAAAGGTTGGTCCAGTTTGCACCAGTATAATCTTCCTTTTAAAGAGCTGGAGCAGCTGGTGAAGCATTCGAGGGAGTCGAAGGGGAATAGAAAACTTTCCCTTCACGCTCTCGCTTCAGGGATATGAGGAGATTTCAATCCCAACAAGGCTGCTTCATTTTCAGGGAAGCAGAGCTCGGGAAGGCAGCGGAAAACAACCCGAGGTAATTCCGGTCAGGGAGCCTCACAATGAAATTAGGCTGGTCCACTCTTCCGAGGATGCCGTCAGCAGGAGACCAGCCCTCTTTTACGAGGAGTGGACAAAGATAATGTCTGGGAGGTTATAAGAGACAGCTTCACTTGAGAATTTTCGTGACTGCTCAAAGAAGCCTTTCTAGTGTCCCATTGTGCATCCCGCATCAAACAGAAGGAGATTCGGGATACGTTGCCAGGCTTCAGAGGCTACAAGCAATTGTCGGTACCACTAGAAGAACGCAGCCAAGGGAGGTACTCTGTTTACTTCGTACTGCCCAAAATGGAGGGCATTTTTTGTCCCATGCTGGATCTCCAGAAGGAGAATGCGTCTGTATGCGTTCCGCGTTTCTGCATGGAGACATCGAGGTATTAGCAGGGTCCGCAAAGGAGAGTTTCTCGCATCATTGGATTTAACAGATCTGCACGTTCTCGCCTGTGGCATAGCTACTGGTGGGCCAGGGTGAGCAGAGCCCATTCAGACCCACCCAAATGTTTTTGCAAGACACTGCAGCAAAAGTAGTGCAGCATCAGCAATGGAGAAACAAATCAATAAAGGGGTGTTAGGAAGAAAGAAGAGTTATCCAACTTGTGCTGTGCAGAGACCATGGCAGGAGTCGGGCAATCAGCAGGAGCATGGGGCACAACTGAGCAGGTTTGAGTGGCCAGGGCTGCACCGCGCAGGAACCGCACTCGCATTGCAGAGGTCAGAGAGGAGCATGGGGCACAACTGAGCAGGTTTGAGTGGCCAGGGCTGCACTGCGCAGGAACCGCACTCGCATTGCAGAGGTCAGAGAGGAGCATGGGGCACAACTGAGCAGGTTTGAGTGGCCAGGGCTGCACCGCACAGGAACCGCACTCGCATTGCAGAGGTCAGAGAGGAGCATGAGGGCAGCCCCGCAGACTGCACAAGCCTGACAGGAGTAAGTAAAGCGTCAGGTGGCGCGGCACCAAAACCCCACACCACAATTATCTTCTCAAGACAGGAGAGGAGAGGAACTCGGAGGAAGTCCTTATTACTCAGCAGGGCTGAATGCTAAGAGGGTAAAGCACTCGTCTGGCAGTAGTGAAAGAGGTGAAGCCGAATGGAGGAGGGGAAAAGAGTGAGGGGAGGGGGGAGGAAGGGAATGGGGCCAGAGATGTGCTGCAGAGGGGGAGGGGGGTCAAAGATGTGCTTGGGGGGAGGGGGGAGTGAGTGTGAGGAGGAGGCTGGAGATGGACTGGGAGGGGGAGAGGAGGGGGAATGAGTGTGAGGGGACAGAGAGCTGGACTGGGAGGGGGAGGGGGAATGAGTGTGAGGAGGAGGCTGGGGATGGATGGGGAGGGGGCGAGGAGGGGGAGTGAGTGGGAGGGACAGAGCTGGGTGGGAGGGGGAGAGTGAGTGTGAGGAGGAGGGTGGAGATGGGCTGGGAGGGGGAGAGGAGGGGGAGTGAGTGTGAGGGGACAGAGCTGGGTGGGAGGGGGGAGTGAGTGTGAGGAGGAGGCTGGAGATGAACTGGGAGGGGGAGAGGAGGGGGGAATGAGTGTGAGGGGACAGAGAGCTGGACTGGGAGGGGGGAGGGGGAATGAGTGTGAGGAGGAGGCTGGAGATGGAGGGGGAGAGGAGGGGGAGTGAGTGTGAGGGGACAGAGAGCTGGGTGGGAGAGGGAGTGAGTGTGAGGGGACAGAGAGCTGGGTGGGAGGGGGAATGAGTGTGAGGAGGAGGCTGGAGATGGAGGGGGAGAGGAGGGGGAGTGAGTGTGAGGGGACAGAGAGCTGGGTGGGAGAGGGAGTGAGTGTGAGGGGACAGAGAGCTGGGTGGGAGGGGGAGTGAGTGTGAGGGGAGAGAGCTGGGTGGGAGAGGGAGTGAGTGTGAGGGGACAGAGAGCTGGGTGGGAGGGGGAGTGAGTGTGAGGGGACAGAGCTGGGTGGGAGGGGGAGTGAGTGTGAGGGGACAGAGAGCTTGGGTGGGAGAAGGAGTGAGTGTGAGGGGACAGAGAGCTTGGGTGGGAGGGGGAGTGAGTGTGAGGGGACAGAGAGGTTGGGTGGGAGGGGGAGTGAGTGTGAAGGGACAGAGAGCTGGGTGGGAGGGGGAGGAGAGGGGGAGTGAGTGTGAGGGGACAGAGCTGGGTGGGAGAGGGAGTGAGTGTGAGGGGACAGAGCTGGGTGGGAGGGGGAGTGAGTGTGAGGGGACAGAGCTGGGTGGGAGGGGGAGTGAGTGTGAAGGGACAGAGAGCTGGGTGGGAGGGGGAGGAGAGGGGGGAGTGAGTGTGAGGGGACAGAGCTGGGTGGGAGGGGGAGGAGAGGGGGAGTGAGTGTGAGGGGACAGAGCTGGGTGGGAGAGGGAGTGAGTGTGAGGGGACAGAGAGCTGGGTGGGAGGGGGAGTGAGTGTGAGGGGACAGAGCTGGGTGGGAGGGGGAGTGAGTGTGAAGGGACAGAGAGCTGGGTGGGAGGGGGAGTGAGTGTGAAGGGACAGAGAGCTGGGTGGGAGGGGGAGGAGAGGGGGAGTGAGTGTGAGGGGACAGAGAGCTGGGTGGGAGAAGGAGTGAGTGTGAGGGGACAGAGAGCTTGGGTGGGAGGGGGAGTGAGTGTGAGATGTTTGTGACACAGGTGGGTGGTGTGGGGGATGACAGTTTCATCCTCAGTCTCTCTCCCTGTGCTTAGCAGTCTCTCCTCCTCGTGCTTAGCAGTCTCTCCTCTTCTCTCTCTCATTGTGGGGAGGAGAGGGTGTTCATAGTGTCAGCAACAGTGGTTGGCAAAGTAATATAGAAAGTGTTTAAAAGAAAAGGAATATTTGTGAGAATTACTTAAGTGATAAGTGTATAATAAAGGACAGTAATAAGGTGAATGATTAGGTTCTAGTGCTGGTCCATATTGCGTCTGATCAGTTCATGTTTCTGGCATATTTTCTTGCTAGAATTACTTTCTCTCCTGTTTTGTTGTGTTTTTTGTATTAGAGGATGGTATTTTGTTTATTTTTGCTAATGTATTTTTAGATATTTTATGCTTATTTTACTTTGATTTTTATTGCACTTCTTTGGATCATCTTTGCTTGAGGAAGGTGGTATAGAAAAATCAATGCTATGTTCTCCCAGGAGTTTTTCTTGCTCATTATCCTTTGGGAAGTGTTTGTCAGTTTTGGAAAAATCGCATCTCTGATATCTTTGTATTTTACACAGTGCAGGAAGAAAGGCATTTATTTTTCTCTAGTTTTCCACCTCAGGTAGCTTCTGGCTTTTTAGGCTTTCCAATTAAGCATATTTCTAATTTCTATTTGTGGTCACTTATTCAGTATTTGGTAGTCTCGCTGGTTTGCATGTGCAGTCAATAGTAGGTAATTTGTTTCTATGTGGGGATCTGTAGCAGTGCAGTCTCCTGTTTTTCTGTTTGCACCTACCAATAGGGCAGTGGCTACAGTAGTATACAGACTAGTACAGGGTTCCTTGTAAGTCCTGGGATACTGCCACGTGAGACATCTTTAAATATAATTGAAATGTTTCCATAACTATATATAAGGTTTAGCATTGTTAGCTGCTTGAAGTCATTGAGTTTAAAATATCTCGTATTATTATTTTTGTTTGTAATTTTCTTTTATTGTATTTTATTATTATGTTAACCGCTGTGAAGGCTACGCCGAGACAACGATATACTTTCTGTACATCAGGGTGTTCCATTGGAGTGTAGTATGAGGTCAGTATAGATGAGAGGGTCCTGGCAGGATGCAGTGCGTGGGGTCTCTATATGTCAGGGTGATCCATTGGAGTGTAGTATGAGGTCAGTATAGGTGAGAGGGTCCTGGCAGGGTGCAGTGCGTGGAGTCTCTATACGTCAGGGTGTTCCATTGGAGTGTAGTATGAGGTCAGTATAGATGAGAGGGTCCTGGCAGGATGCAGTGCGTGGGGTCTCTGTACATCAGGGTGTTCCATTGGAGTGTAGTATGAGGTCAGTATAGGTGAGAGGGTCCTGGCAGGATGCAGTATGTGGGGTCTCTATACATCAGGGTGATCCATTGGAGTGTAGTATGAGGTCAGTGTAGGTGAGAGGGTCCTGGCAGGATGCAGTGCGTGGGTCTCTATACGTCAGGGTGTTCCATTGGAGTGTAGTATGAGGTCAGTATAGATGAGAGGGTCCTGGCAGGATGCAGTACGTAGAGTCTCTGTACATCAGGGTGTTCCATTGGAGTGTAGTATGAGGTCAGTATAGGTGAGAGGGTCCTGGCAGGATGCAGTGCGTGGGGTCTCTATACGTCAGGGTGTTTCCATTGGAGTGTAGTATGAGGTCAGTATAGGTGAGAGGGTCCTGGCAGGATGCAGTGCGTGGGGGTCTCTATACGTCAGGGTGTTCCATTGGAGTGTAGTATGAAGTCAGTATAGGTGAGAGGGTCCTGGCAGGATGCAGTGCGTGGGGTCTCTATACGTCAGGGTGTTCCATTGGAGTGTAGTATGAGGTCAGTATAGGTGAGAGGGTCCTGGCAGGATGCAGTGCGTGGGGTCTCTATACGTCAGGGTGTTCCATTGGAGTGTAGTATGAGGTCAGTATAGGTGAGAGGGTCCTGGCAGGATGCAGTATGTGGGGTCTCTATACGTCAGGGTGATCCATTGGAGTGTAGTATGAGGTCAGTGTAGGTGAGAGGGTCCTGGCAGGATGCAGTGCGTGGGGTCTCTATACATCAGGGTGTTCCATTGGAGTGTAGTATGAGGTCAGTATAGATGAGAGGGTCCTGGCAGGATGCAGTATGTGGGGTCTCTATACGTCAGGGTGATCCATTGGAGTGTAGTATGAGGTCAGTATAGGTGAGAGGGTCCTGGCAGGATGCAGTGTGTGGGGTCTCTATACGTCAGGGTGATCCATTGGAGTGTAGTATGAGGTCAGTATAGGTGAGAGGGTCCTGGCAGGATGCAGTGTGTGGGGTCTCTATACGTCAGGGTGATCCATTGGAGTGTAGTATGAGGTCAGTATAGGTGAGAGGGTCCTGGCAGGATGCAGTGCGTGGGGTCTCTGTACGTCAGGGTGTTCCATTGGAGTGTAGTATGAGGTCAGTATAGGTGAGAGGGTCCTGGCAGGATGCAGTGCGTGGGGTCTCTATACGTCAGGGTGATCCATTGGAGTGTAGTATGAGGTCAGTAGGTGAGGGGGGTCCTGCAGGTCAGGGTGTTTCCTCAGAGCACAGGGGTGCATTATGATTCAGACCTTTAGATACTTGAAAGGTTTTAATGATCCATAGTCGTCAACAAACCTTTTCCATTGGAAACAATTTAGTAGAATTAGGGGCCACGATTTGAAACTCCAGGGAGGAAGGCTGAGAGCCAATGTCAGGAAGTATTTCTTCACAGAGAGGGTGGTGGATGCCTGGAATGCCCTTCCGGAGGAAGTGGTGAAGACCAAAACTGTGAAGGATTTCAAAGGGGCGTGAGATAAACACTGTGGATCCCTAAAGGCTAGAGGATGGGAATAAATAAAAAAGTCTTAACTAACACGGAGCGGCAGTTACTACCCTTAACAGAAACATGGGGTAACCTGCAAGGAGTGGCAGTTAATACCCTTAACAGAAACATGGGGTAACCTGCACAGAGCGGCAGTTACTACCCTTAACAGAAACATGGGGGTAACCTGCACGGTGCGGCAGTTACTGCCCTTAACAGAAACATGGGGGTAACCTGCAGGGAGCGGCAGTTACTGCCCTTAAGAGCAACATGGGGGTAACCTGCACGGAGCGGCAGTTACTGCCCTTAACAGAAACATGGGAGTAACCTGCACGGAGCGGCAGTTGCTACCCTTAACAGAAACATGGGGGTAACCTGCACGGAGCGGCAGTTGCTACCCTTAACAGAAACATGGGGGTAACCTGTACGGATCAGCAGTTACTACCCTTAACAGAAACATGGGGGTAACCTGCACGGAGCGGCAGTTACTACCCTTAACAGAAACATGGGGGTAACCTGCACGGAGCGGCAGTTACTGCCCTTATCAGAAACATGGGGGTAACCTGCATGGAGTGGCAGTCACTGCCCTTAACAGAAACATGGGGGTAACCTGCACAGAGAGGCAGTTACTACCCTTAACAGAAACATGGGGGTAACCTGCACAGAGAGGCAGTTACTACCCTTAACAGACACATGGGGGTAACCTGCACAGAGAGGCAGTTACTACCCTTAACAGACACATGGAGGTAACCTGCACGGAGAGGCAGTTACTACCCTTAACAGACACATGGAGGTAACCTGCACGGAGAGGCAGTTACTACCCCTTAACAGAAACATGGGGGTAACCTGCAGGGAGCGGCAGTTACTACCCTTAACAGAAACATGGGGGTAACCTGCACGGAGCAGCAGTTACTACCCTTAACCGAAACATGGGGGTAACCTGCACGGAGCGGCAGTTACTACCCTTAACAGAAACATGGGGGTAACCTGCACAGAGCAGCAGTTACTGCCCTTATTAGAAACATGGGGGTAACCTGCATGGAGTGGCAGTCACTGCCCTTAACAGAAACATGGGGGTAACCTGCACAGAGAGGCAGTTACTACCCTTAACAGAAACATGGGGGTAACCTGCACAGAGAGGCAGTTACTACCCTTAACAGACACATGGGGGTAACCTGCACAGAGAGGCAGTTACTACCCTTAACAGACACATGGAGGTAACCTGCACGGAGAGGCAGTTACTACCCTTAACAGACACATGGAGGTAACCTGCACGGAGAGGCAGTTACTACCCTTAACAGACACATGGAGGTAACCTGCACGGAGAGGCAGTTACTACCCCTTAACAGAAACATGGGGGTAACCTGCACGGAGCGGCAGTTACTACCCTTAACAGAAACATGGGGGTAACCTGTACGGATCATCAGTTACTACCCTTAACAGAAACATGGGGATAACCTGCACGGAGCGGCAGTTACTGCCTTTAACAGAAAGATGGGGGTAACCTGCACGGAGCAGCAGTTACTGCCCTTAACAGAAACATGGGGGTAACCTGCACGGAGTGGCAGTCACTGCCCTTAACAGAAACATGGGGGTAACCTGCACGGAGCGGCAGTTACTACCCTTAACAGAAAGATGGGGGTAACCTGCAGTGAGTGCCTTGGGAAGCTTTCTGGACAGACTGGATGGAGCAGTTAGGTCTTTTTCTGCCCTCATTACTATGTTGTTATGTTCTGGTGGGTTAGTTCAGGCCCTGCCTGCTTTGAATATGAGAATCTGACTCTTTGATGTTAACAGAACCCACAGTGAAGCCTGTGATTGACGGATACTCAGTGGAGGATAAGCGGACAGTGCATGTGAACTGGCATCTTCCAAAAAGTGCTGTGAAAGGTCATGGGTTCATCGTGCGCCTCTTCCACCCGGAAACGGTCCTTGTCCACGAGGAGAATGTGACTTCCCTGCTGATCCTCTCTACTCGCATTCCCAACCTTCAGTACAACCTGGAATATACTCTAGTGCTCTTCATCTATCACTGCACCAGCCTGGGATTGCCCTCCGATCCCCTCAAAATCAAAATCAACAGCACAGGTAAGTGGTGTTAGATTTAATGAGGGGCCTGACCACTCTTTGTAAGCTGTGTGGCAATAACATTTTATCCAGATTTACACGCCTAAGATGTTGCTATTGAGAGTTGATGAGCAGGTAAGTTGTCCTGGTAATGGATGTAACTTTATCTGGATAATCAGCACCACTTAGCCACCGAATATACCCAGATAAACTTAACTGTATAACTGGAGCCAGAGCCAGACATCGCTCAACATGTGCACTTACCAGATAAACTTAGCCCTGATTCCAGCATGTCCCCAGACTCCTCGCTTTTTAACTGGATAACCTTTATGTGCATCATCCCCAGAAGTCCATATTCAGCCACTGGCCAGCGAGCAAACTATCCGACTGACCCTGCAGGGATATTCAGTGGTGTGGATAGGTTTATCTGGCTAACTGCAGGACCCTCAGAGGATTATGCCAAAAATTGGTGTTTATCCAGCTCCACTCTATAATGCCCCCTACCTGCCCCCGAGTTACCCAGATAACATTTTATCCAGTAAAAATGTTATATGGCTGTTGTGTTTGAGGCATTGTGGACCCTTGGTCGCAGTGGAGATGACACCGCCCTCGGGGAGGAGCCCTGTAGGGAACCACTGCGATTGGCTGACACAGTTAGCAGACGCAGAATGGACAGAGTCTTTATTGTACTGCTGTAATAGATGGTAAAGCTGGAAGGTAAGGCACTGATCCACGAGGTGCCAATACGCTCAACAGGCTCAGTAGTGTTGTCTCACCCAGATGTTCACGATAGGCAGGAGTCTGCAGAGTGGGTAACACCACGGCTGGTGGGTGGAGTCAGAGCGCCGGTTCATAGAGATACTCACGGAGAGCAGGCGCCCTCCTGATGGTAGAATGGTGGTACCGAAGGTCCGTGGTGCAGGATATGAAGCAAATAGGCCCTCGAGGAGCGAGTACCCAATAGTCCAGTATCCTGGAAAGAGAGCGGTTGTCTAGATTAGTGAGGCCCCAAAGAGTAGTAGGAAGCAAGAGACCCCCGAGGAGCGGGTGTCTAGAGCTTCTTCTAGAGCGAGGCCCTTAGAGGTATGAAGCGTCTAAGCTGGCAGCTTAGAGCAGGCAGACTAGTGAAGCAAATTCTTTGCTAACTCATTTAGGTAGCGGAAATGGAGGCTAGTTATACCCAGAGGTACTGACGTCATGCGGTGGGGCCGCCCCTGAGGTTCCCACCATGACATGTATTAGAGCATCAGAGATGTGCGCGCTCACACCCTAGGAGGCCACGGGAGTGAGCATGGCGGATGGGGATACCCATGCTGGTCTGAGAATGCCGAGGCTCATGGCACTCAGCACCGGAGACAGCCATCTTGCCCAGAGAGAGAGAAAGGGAAGAGAAAGAGGTAAGGCAGAGCGGTCGCAGTAGTCTGCGACTGACGGACGCAACAGTACCCCGCTTCAAAGGGCCCCCTCCAAGACCTCTTCCAGGTGGTCTGGCCTTGTGAGGGTGCCAAGTTGGAACTGGCGGTGCATCTCCTTGTTTGTATATTGGCCATTGGTTCCCAGGAGTTTTCTTCTGGGTCATAGTTCTCCCATGAAATGAGGTACTCCCATGTCTTGCCTTTTTACGCACATCAAGGATGTCATCTACTGTGTATTCAGTGGTCATCTTCTGTGTCTAGGCTGGTGGGCTTTGGTTCTTTTCTGGAGAACTCGGAGAGTATCACTGGCTTTAGTAGAGATACATGAAATGCATTGTGTATCTTCATTGATGGAGGCAGCTTTAGACTGTATGTTAGATTTCTTAATCGCCGAAGGATGGCGAAAGGTCCCACAAAGTGAGGAGCAAATCTTGCAGATGGAAGTTTGAGTCGGTATTTTGTGTTTAACCAGACCTTGTCGCCTGGCTGGAATTGGGGTGCCTTTTGATGATGGGCATCATAGGTCTTCTTTGCCTTTTGTCCCGCTTTAAGAAGGAGTTCCTTCGTCTGTCTCCAAAGCTGGGATAATTCTGCTGTGGTAGCCTGAGCAGCAGGAGAGGCTACTGTCAATGGAATAGGCAGCGGAGGTAAAGGTTGTCTCCCGTAGACAGGTTGGAAAGGGGAAGACCCCATTGAAAAAGCAGGATGTGAATTGATGGCAAATTCTGCCCAAGGCAGTAGTTCAGCCCAGTTGTTATGTCTAGAGTTGACATAGCAATGCAGGAATTGTTTCAGCGTCCTATTCATCCTCTCAGTCTGACCGTTAGACTGAGGATGGTAGGCAGAGGTTAGATCTAAAGCGATGTCAAACGTCTGACATAATGCTCTCCAAAACTTTGCAGTAAATTGCACTCCTCTGTCGGATAGGATATGTTTGGGCATCCCATGAAGACAGAAGATGTGTTTAATGAAGAGTTTAGCTAATACAGTAGCAGAGGGTAATCCTGGTAATGCTACAAAGTGTACCATTTTAGAGAACCGGTTGACTGTAACCCATATAGCCGCTGGAGAATGGCAGGTCCACTATGAAATCAGTAGTGATATGGGTCCAAGGTTCATCCGGAGATGGTAGAGGTTGTAATAAACCCCAAGGTTGACCGGGTGGTGGTTTTTGCTTGGCACAGACAGCGCAGGAACCCACATACGCTTGCACGTCCTTCTTCATGGTGGGCCACCAATAGTATCTTTGCAACATTGCTAAAGTGCGACTCTGTCCAGGATGGCCTGCTAGGTGAGAATCGTGTGCACATCTCAACTGTTTTTTCCTTAAATTTCTGGCCACCACCGTCTTCCCAGCAGGTACCATGTGGGTGGCTGCGAGAACCACTCTTGCGGGATCAGTTATATAACGGGGTTCATCTGGCATGTCCTGGGGTGAGAAGGAGCATGATAGGGCATCAGCCCAAGTGTTCTTTGATCCAGTGCGGTATTTTAGAAGGAAGTCGAACTTGTTGAAAAACAGGGACATCTTGCCCGACTATGGTTGAGTCGTTGAGCATGTCGAAGGTACTCTAGATTCTTGTGATCAGTGTATACTACTATATGATGTTGAGCGCCTTCTAGCCAGGGATGCCACTCTTCAAAAGCCAGTTTGATCGCTAGAAGCTCCTTGTCTCCTATTCCATAGGTTTCTCTCAGCAGGCAAGAACTGCCTAGAAAAGAAGGAGCAAGGATGGAGTACATTGGATTCGCTGTACTGACTTAGAACCGCCCCTACACCTACATCGGATGCGTCGCCCTCCACGATGAAAGGACGGTGTGGGTCTGGGTGATGGAGACCCGGCTTCTTTTGAAAAGCCTCTTTGAGCATCATGAAGGCTGAGATGGCTTCAGGAGACCAGTTGGCAGGGTTGGCTCCCTTCTTGGTCATAGCAGTTAGAGGGACTGTCAATGATGAGTAGTTGGTAAATCCTAAGAAGTGACGTGGTCTGTGGGTTGAGGCCAGTCCCGGATACTCTCAAGTTTCTTAGGGTCCATTTGAAAACCGTTCTTCAAAACGATATATCCCAGGAAGGGTACAGCTTCTTTGTGAAATTCACATTTCTCAAGCTTTGCGTAAAGGTGGTACTCATGCAAGCATCATAGGACTTATTTATTTTTATTTATTTAGAATTTTTATATACCGACAACCGTTTGCACATTGTATCGGTTTACAAGTAACTTAAAACTTTCCGGCAGTGCCTTTACAGGGAACAATAACTATGTATACAAGAACTTACAACTAATACAGAAATGGAGTAACTATTTACAGGTTCGATGGTAATTTACAGCGGCAATTTACAATTTCCCAGGTACGGTGGCATATAAACAATAAACTGAGTAGAGAGCTGGATAGACAATGGGAAGTTATGGGAAGTATGGAGGAAAACATTAGGGTGGAAAAATAGGTTTCAGTGAGGGGTGTTAACAGGAGGGGGAGAGTAGGGTGGAATAAGCAGCAAATCGAAGAGTTTGCATTGTGGGGAAGTAGCAGCGGATAGTACGAGGTTCTATACACAGCTCAGGGAGTCATCCGGACGGGGGTTAACATCCTCCTGATGACTTTGTAGACCCTGAGAAAAGATTAGTATATCATCAAGATATACTACTACGCATTGATACAGTAAGTCCCATAAGATGTCTTTCATCATATTTTGAAAGATTGCAGGTGCATTACTTAAACCAAAGGGCATGACGAGGTATTCAATGTTACCATCACGGGTGTTAAAAACAGTCTTCCATTCGTCTCCTTCACGAATACACACCAAGTTGTACGCTCCTTTTAGGTCCAATTTTGAAAATATTTTGGCCCCTTGGAGTCTATCAAACAGTTCAGATATTAAGGGCAGGGGGTACCTGTCCTTGATGGTAATTTCATTCAGACCCCTGTAGTCGATGCAGGGGTGTAAGGTGCCATCTTTTTTCCCTACAAAAAAGAAACCTGCACCAGCAGGGGATTTAGAAGGCTTGATAAAGCCCTTTTGTAGATTTTCCTGTATGTAGGTAGACATAGCTTTGGTTTCAGCTACAGAAAGAGGGTAGACTCTTCCCTTGGGAGGTTCTGAGTTTGGCTTCAGATTTATGGCACAATCGAACTCTCTGTGTGGAGGAAGCACGTCAGCTGTTTGCTTAGAGAAAACATCCTGAAAGGAAGCGTATTGTGGAGGTAAGCCAGGTAATGATGGAGTGGTAGGCATGCAAATGAGCGATGAAACTTCAGCAAGACACCAACCATGACAGTCTGGTCCCCACCGGGACAGTTCCAAAGTGGCCCAATTAAATTGTGGCATATGATCTTGAAGCCACGGCAGACCCAACACCACCGGATGCATGGCTTTGTCCAACACTAGAAAGAGAATTGATTTTGAGTTGAGGGTTCCAGTGCGCAAGCAATGACCTGGGTGATCATGAAACTTCTCTAGGAAGTGGTTCTCCATGAATGGACGACAATAATAGAGGCTTGTCTATAGGTGTGGTAGGAATCCTCAGATGTTCGACCAAGCGCTTCAGAATAAAATTACCTCCGGCACCGGAGTCAATGAGAGCGAGAGTCTAGAACTCGAGACCTCCATGAAGCAGGGATACAGGTAAAGATAATGGAGGAGTAGGAGAGGTAAGGCCCAGGAGAAGTCCTCCTGCAGATCCCAGGCCCGTCAGTTTCCCGGGCAAATGGGACAGGTTTGGACTGCGTGACCCGATTGGCCACAGTACATGCACAGGCCCATGTGCTTGCGGTAACGTCTTCCCTTAGAGGTCAAGTGGCTTCGGCCTAGTGCATAGGCTCTTCCTCCTCTAGGGGTGCAGATGGTGAACTGGAAGAAGTAGGCACAGGTTTTGGATGGTTAGCTCCCGCTGTAGACTTTCGTGGACTCTTAGCCTCTTGAGTACGATCGCTGATACGGCAGTCAGTTCTCCCTGCTAGTTCCATCAGGGTCTCAAGGGATTCAGACAATTCACGAGCCACTAGTTCGTCTTTTATGCGAGAGTTTGAGACCCTCTATGAATATGGCACATAGACATCTGGTCTCCCAATGCAGTTCGGATGCTAGAGTCTTAAACTCAATGGCAAAGTCTGTAAGTGGCTTGTTACCTTGCTGAAGGTTAAGCAAGGCAGATCCAGCGATGGTCCAGCAAGCCGGGTCATCAAACACAGACTTAAACATTTGTAGAAATCCTGATAGATCATTCAGGATAGGGTCCTTACATTTCCATAGCGGTGAAGCCCAGGCCAGGGCTCGTTCTTCGAGGAACGACAGGATGTAGGTGGTCTTTGAAGCCTCAGTGGGCTGTAAAGCAAAATGCATGCTGAATTGATTGAGGAATCCTCTGCATATCTTGGCTTCACCCGTGAAGCGGGTAGGTGTAGATAGGGGCACAGTGGTCTTAAGGGTTACCACTGGTGCCAGCAACTCCTTTACAGGAGGAGCTGAGGAGTTCAGTTGAGCGTATAACTGATTGAAGACAGTAGCAAGGTTCTCCAAAGACTTTTGTTCTGTAATCCGCTGGGCTAGGCCAGAAATGGCCTGCAGGGCTGCAAGCTGAGCCCAGTCCATGGAGTTAGCAATCTGTTGTGTTTGAGGCATTGTGGACCCTTGGTCGCAGTGGAGATGACACCACCCTCAGGGAGGAGCCCTGTAGGGAACCACTGCGATTGGCTGACACAGACACAAAATGGATAGTCTTTATTGTACTGCTGTAATAGATGGTAAAGCTGGAAGGTAAGGCACTGATCCACGAGGTGCCAATACACTCAACAGGCTCAGTAGTGTTGTCTCACCCAGATGTTCACGATAGGCAGGAGTCTGCAGAGCGGGTAACACCACGGCTGGTGGGTGGAGTCAGAGCGCCGGTTCATAGAGATACTCACGGAGAGCAGGCGCCCTCCCGATGGAGAATGGTGGTACCGAAGGTCTGTGGTGCAGGATATGAAGCAAATAGGCCCTCGAGGAGCGAGTACCGAATAGTCCAGTATCCTGGAAAGAAAGAGAGCAGTTGTCTAGATTAGTGAGGCCCTAAAGAGTAGTAGGAAGCGAGAGACCCCCCGAGGAGCGGGTGTCTAGTGCTTCTGCTGGAACGAGGCCCTTAGTGGTATGAAGCGTCTAAGCTGGCAGCTTAGAGCAGGCAGAGTAGCGAAGCAAAGTCTTTGCTAACTTGTTTAGGTATCGGAAGTGGAGGCTAGTTATACCCAGAGGTACTGACGTCATGCCGTGGGGCCGCCCCCGAGGTTCCCGCCATGACGTGTATTTGAGCGTCAAAGAGGCCACGGGAGTGAGCACAGCAGATGGGGACACTCATGCTGGTCTGAGAACGCCGCGGCACTCGGCACCAGAGACAGCCGCCTTGCCCAGAGAGAGAGAAGGGGAAGAGAAAGAGGTAAGGCAGATTGGTCACAGCCGTCTGCCACCGGACGCAACAATGACTAAGTTGGGGCTGATCAGTGCAGTGAGATTTTCAAATCCCAACATTTGTCTGCCTAAGTCCAAACTGAGCAGACAATGGGGCTGAATATCTGCCTCAAAATGTTTCTGCTCTGTGGCAAGAAATTTCTAAATCTTGATTAACAAACAAAGCCACGTTTTAACCTAAAATTCACTTAAATTTAGCCCCCTAAAAATTAGGCAATTTCAAAAGCCATTTACCTGGGTAAAAATGCTGAAACTTCCCCTCCCTGTAGCCGCGTGAAAGCAGAAGCAGGGATGGACGATGTGCAGACACTTACCTGGGAGCTCCGAGGCGGGGGTAGGGCAGGGAGTTAAAACACACACCTGCAATTCCTGATTTCCGCGTTGTTTTGCAAGGAAAAGCCTGAGCAGCTCTCTGCGGATGCCTCTTCCCTTGCTAGTTTGAGACCTGATGCAAAGTTCACAGGTAAAATATCTGAGCTATGAGGAATGGAGTGAAACTTGCCTCCTAACGAGCTAAATATAAGCCTGTGAATAATTTCTCTAGATTTCAGCTGCTACAATAGGTGCCTGGTGCTGGGAATCAGTAAACGTATTGTTGCTGACCTGACTCTGGCTCCTAAAGGCAGAGCCCAGTGAAAGCAGATAGCCCGGAGCTGGCCTGCATGGAGAAGGGCGATTCTGTATTTCTGTTACTAGAGAACAAGCCACAGCTCAGCCCAGGAGAGGACTCTGGCTACAATGGGAGTCCAGAGGGGGATATTAAGGTGAATGCACAGCTTGCCATAGGGGTGGGTAATCCCCAGTGGGGCACCATCAAAGTGCGTCATCAGGAGTGTTGGGGGTGAGTTAGAAGGGTGGGGCTTTACTGTCATATTTTTTATTTTAGTTAAGGAATTTATTAGATTTTACATCTCTGCCTCGTTTCTAGTGAAAGTAGGTTAAGGATGGGATGAACGTTAACATTTTATGAGGATATTACTGATTATTTGTGTATTTTTTAGATGATGTAAGCTGCTTTGGGTCACACTTTTGTAAGATGGTCTATAGAAATGAATGTAACTGCAGCAACACAACACAAAGTCTGCCCCTGACGGGGGCCTGTACTCAGCTGGATTCCTCGCGGGCAACTTATGGCACTGGTGGATCTGGCTATTTCCTTTCCGAAAGTCCAAGCCTTTAGTAATGGCTCCCTCTCTGGTCACCTTTCACCCCAACAACCAATTTCACTTCCCTAAAGCTTAAAAGGGGTGAAACACTCTAAACCCTTTATTAACCCCTGGGCTTTCTTCAGCCATCACTCAGTCACAACTTTATTTCCTTGTCTTTAGTTACACAACAGGCTTAAGAATTCAGTCCAACGCATCACAGAATTTAAGAAATTCCCGTTAGCTTCAATGCAGAATTTACTACCTGTTAGAGCATGGGACCAGGTTAACAACTCAAAGACGTATTTAAGTTTGTAACAAACATTTTCCATTCATCTTTAGTATCGGCTTTCACAGTTGGGGAACAGTAAGTTTTAAACATCTTGCAGGCGCACATGTACATGCATTTCCCGGCTCGCATGAATAGATACAGCCATTTTATTACATATGCAAATATATATGTGCAAGGTATAAAATCGGATGTACGCGCTTACATGTGCACACAACTTTTATATGAACGCGCGCAAAAGCCAGCTCTACCGCATAAGTGTGTGTGTGTGGGGGGGGTTTAAAAATAACGCACACCAACGCAATACTCCTTTTTCCCAGTTCATTCCCAGTTTGCCCAGTTAATGGATTGGACTTCCTAACCCTCATTATTATGTCGCCTCCCTTTTAACCCTTAAAACCCCACTCACTCGCCTAGTTTTTTTATTTGAATACTTACACACCGTCCATAACAGAAATAACATTATGAGGTAAGGAACCCTGGTGCACGCTTATGCATATAAATACTTTCACGCACATTTCAAGGTAACTTCCCGGATTGCCCATGCTCCACCCAGACCATGCTCACGCCCTGCCCCTTTTTTAACTTTTTGATTTGTGTGCATACCAGAAGATATGCATGTACTTGCATGTTTTTGATTTGTGTGCATATCGGGAGATATGCATGTACTTGCGCGCTTTTGACTTGTGTGCATACTGGGAGATATGCATGTACTCGCGTGCTTTTGATTTGCATACACACCAGGAGATATGCATGTACTCGCGTGCTTTTGATTTGTGTGCATACCGGGAGATATGCATGTACTCGCGTGCTTTTGATTTGTGTGCATACCGGGAGATATGCATGTACTTGCGCGCTTTTGACTTGTGTGCATACTGGGAGATATGCATGTACTCGCGTGCTTTTGATTTGCATACACACCGGGAGATATGCATGTACTTGCATGCTTTTGATTTGTGTGCATACCGGGAGATATGCATGTACTTGCGCGCTTTGACTTGTGTGCATACTGGGAGATATGCATGTACTCGCGTGCTTTTGATTTGCATACACACCGGGAGATATGCATGTACTTGCGTGCTTTTGATTTGCATACACACCGGGAGATATGCATGTACTTGCATGCTTTTGATTTGTGTGCATACCGGGAGATATGCATGTACTTGTGTGCTTTTTAAAATCCGTGCAGCACACACCAGCCTGAAACGCAAGCATATCTCCCTGCTTTAATATACGTAGGGCTTTTAAAATCAAACTTTAAGATTCCACAAAAATACCCCCCTATGGGCTCATTCCAATGTGCTTCTTTAATCAAACCTGCAGTTTCTTCTAATGGTCATTTAGTTAATAATCCTATATAAACTGCAAACTTTCTAAACCCAACACACAGCTCTTCTTATAACAATATTAGTTAGAATTTCTCTTCAATAGTAGTATTAATCCATTATGCAATTGCTTCTAGCAGATAACTAAGAGAGTCCCATTAGCTGCAGGCATTCTAACTAGTAAACTCCAACCCTCCTAACATGCAGCTTTTCCTACCAGTCTACCAATTAGGGAAGTTCTGCAAACTGCAACCTTCTGAAGCAGTGCTCTTGGTCTAAACGTATGGTTTCTCTTAGTAAAACCACTCTTCAGCAAGTCTCTGTTAGTTTCAAACACTATAAAGCAGTATTCTGGGACTAAACACAGTTTTTCTGGCAGGAAATTCCTTAACAATACTTTAATTTGCTGTGACCAGTCTGTAGCAGTGCTTATGAACTGAACCAAATTTCTTTTAGGGGCAATTACTCAAAAATAAACCCAGGAGCAATGTCAGTGCTTCCCCCTTCTATTTTCTATTATCCTTTTAGGGACATTAGTTCTACTTTTGGAAAATCCTGCTGTTACATGTCTCTGGTTCAAGGAGGAACTTTTATATCTAAAACATTTCCCAAACAAGCCTCCTTGTATCCTTCTGTTTGATGAGAATTTAGATCATTACAGAGTCACAAAAGAACCGATTAGAAAAAGAACCTACAATTCCTACATTCATAAGCTTCTCAATGCTGCACAGCTATGCTTAGTCTCCCTGCTCTGTTTCCTTCAGCATAAGTGTTTAACAGACTTGTACATAGATCAGTTTGTTTTTTTTCTAAAGCCAAACTTCAGTAGTTAAGGTAAGACAGTCTCTTCCTGGATAATCCTTGCATTTAATTTAACTGTTAGCAGTGGTTTGAACAGTCTCAATCTCAGTCTGAGCCCTCCTCCTCCTCCATAGCTGGGCTGGAGAGGATCTGTAAGGAACTCCTCTGGTGCTACTGCAGACATCTCATATACATTGAAGTAGCTGCCAAGGGAGGTGTGACTGGCTTTCAGCCAAAGTCAGTCAGCAAGGAATTCTGGGTAATGTAGTCATAAACTACAGTGATCTCAATTTCTCAGCCCTGTTATTCTCAGACAATGAAAACAAATACTGCGTTTCTAAAGGCACAGTCACTTTTCCATGCAGGAACTAATACCAAACAGGGGTGGATTGGCCTATCAGGAGATCGGGCTTCCCCCGGTGGGCAAATGAGGTTGGTCACATGATACCAGGCACCAGCATTTCCTCTGCTGTGTTATATCCCTGTGGTTTGGGGTGCAGAAAGAAGGGCTGGAAGAAGCCTTTGGCACCAGAAGAAGATGCTGTGGGCTGCCGCCAGAGCCAAGGACTGTGGCAGCTGAAGAAAAAATAGAACCTACGGGCCACCACTGGAGCCCAGGTGGGAAGTGGCTAAAAACTGTGGAGAGGCTGTGAGCTACCACCAGAGCCCAGGGTGGTGGTAGCTGAAGATGGGAAAGAGGCTGCAGGCCACCACCAAAACCCAGACCAGCAGCAGCTGAAGACTGCTGAGAGGATGCAGGCTGTCACCAGAGCCCAGTCCGGCAGTGGCTGAAGATGGGAACAACTTCAGAGAAGTTGCAGGCCTCCATTCCCATGCTATAGCGCCCACGGCTTTCAGGACCTCCCTTTACCCACCATCACTGCAGCAATGAAGAAGCAGGCCCGGAGAGCCTGATCTTTGTGTGGATGGTGCTGGGTTAGACATTGATGCCTTTATGCCCGAGATTGGGAAATGGTGTGTCTGCATGAGGTGTTGGGCTAGGATAGGCAGAGGCTTCTTAATCCCAGAGGTTGGACACTGGTGTCTGTGTGTGCTGCTGGGATAGGCAGCAATGCATTTATCCCAGATGTTGAACACTTGTCTCTTTGTGTTGTACTAGGATGGGCAATGGTGTCTTTCTGTATGGTGTTAGGATAGGCAGAGGCTCCTTTATCCCACATGTTGGGCATTAGTGGCTCTGTGCATGATGCTGAGATCAGTAAAAGCTCCCTTATCCCAGATGTTGGGCACTGGTGTCTCTGTACATGATGTTGGGATAGGTAAAGTCTCCCTTATCCCAGACATTGGGCACCGATGTCTCTGAACATGATTTTGTGATAGGTAAAGGCTCCCTTATCCCAGACATTGGGCATTGGTGTCTCTGTTCGTGATGTTGCGATAGGTAAAAGCTCCCTTATCTCAGATGTTGGGCACTGGTGTCTCTGTGTGTGATGTTGGGATAGGTAAGGCTCCTTTATCCCATACGTTAGGCATCAGTGGCTCTGTGCATGATGCTGGGATAAGTAAAAGCTCCCTTATCCCAGACGTTGGGCACCGGTGTCTCTGTGCGTGATGTTGGGATAGGTAAAAGCTCCCTTATCTCAGATGTTGGGCATTGGTGTCTCTGTACATGATGCTGGGATAGGTAAAAGCTCCCTTATCCCAGATGTTGGGCACTGGTGTCTCTGTACGTGATGTTGGGATAGGTAAAGGCTCCCTTATCCCAGGCAATGGGCATTGGTGTCTCTGTGTGCAATGTTGGGAGAAGAAGCAATTTGTCTACAATGTTATTTACCATTTGTTTTAAAGTGGGATATTCAAGTCTGAGGAGTACTGGGCTGTGCGTTTTTCTTAGATTCTACATGCAGGCTGATGCTGGTCTGATGAGAGCACGACATGAAGTTTGTCGAGTACATATTCATCCCCCTGATGCAGGATTAGCCGAAACATTGGCTGATGTTGGGGCTGGGGTTTGCCGACGGACATTAACATGTTGCATTTATATCCTGCTGATTGTTCCCACCTGTTTATATGCAACTAAAAAACTTGTGGGAAAAATTTTCTTTTCAGGTCGTTTTAGGTGAGGTGAATCATTGAATTGACTGGACTATGTCTTATGATTTATGACATGCTGTTCATATGCATCTATTACAGTACTAATTTCTTATTGCCTCATTCTACACTTTTTGTCACCTTTCCTCTCTATTTATAATGTGTTTCATTTGATAAGGTTGTAGTTGCTCCTTTGTGTTTGCTTGTTGAATGGATCTGTACCACATCCAGCCATAGTTACTTTTGTGCCAGATGCTGGGGTAGAGATTTATTCATTTATCACGCATAAAGAGAAATTCCTGCTGAGCAGGGTACAGTATAATACAAAACATTAAATTATAAACAATCTCTTAATAGGTGTTGGGATGAATGGTTCTATGCCAAATATTGGGAATAGGTTAGACTATAAGTGATTTAGGAATGTGTATTTTATCTAATCAAACCTTGTTGTTCTACAAACCCCCTTTTCTTATATGCCAGGTCCATCATCACCCCGCAATCTGCAAGCAGAAGCTATCTCGAAAAATGCTGTGCAGCTAACTTGGCTGCCTCCAGATGACCCTAATGGAGGTGTTATCAAATATACCATAGAGTGTCAGCGCTTAGCGGCCCATGGTGAGCAACAGTGGATAGACACCATGAATGAGAATGAGACCAGAAGGATCATAACGGGGCTAAATGCCAGCACAGAGTACCAGTTCCGAGTCCGGGCCAATTCCAAAGGACCTGGAGAATGGAGCCAGCCTGCAAAAGTGGTAACTGCCAGTGATGGTAAGAGACAGAATAATGGGCGCTTACAGAAGAGAGACAATTACGTGATAATGGGATGCGGGATTGGGGGGAAGGAACAATGGAGATTCAATGACAGTGGTGCACTAAAGGGAGAGTAATGGTGCAGACCATCTCTTTTACCATTACGTGAACTAGGCAGGTGGCAAAAATGCTGCATCAAGGAAGGCAGAAGCAGGTGGGAGCAACATGGTTGGTGGGGTTGCTCACATCCTATCAGTGGAAGAGCAGGAGATGTAGCTGAGATCAGAGAATCAGGACTTGGCAGGAGAAGTGGTGGGAACCTGCTGCTCCTCTGTTCCCCTCACAGCTCTGCCTCCTCTATGCCAACAGCATGGTCAACACAAAGGAAAGCTACTTCCTCCTGCAGATCTCATACATTGTGTGGCCTTTCTCTTTCAAAACCAGCAGCTACTCTCACTCCTTCCTTCTGATAACTGCTGTCTCTGTCTGTCTCTTCACTCAGGACTACAGAGCCTGGCGCCCAGTATGGAGAGTCGAAATCCCCGATCCTCTAAAGAGGACCATCAGCTGCTCCTAGCTATCATTGGTTCTGTCTCCCTCACCTGCCTCACCATCATTTCTGCTCTATTGGCTCTTTTCTGCATCAAAAAGAATTTTTTTCAGAGACGACGCACATTTACCTACCAGTCTGGATCTGTAAGTACAGCTTTATATCCTAAACCTTAACCCCAACCCTAACCCTAATTCCTTGTACATACCCAGATCAGTCCAGACTCCTGGGTTATGCCTCTCTGCCAGCAGATGGAGACAGAGAGAGTCTCACTGACACTGTACATAACCCAGTGTGCCTTCCTCCCAGGGGTTTTTGGGTCTTAGTGGGTCCTTCCCTTTCTGGTAGAGGTGGATAAGCTGAGGGTTGGTGACTCTTTTGAACGCTCGCTCCTTTCTTCCGTGGCGTGTAAATCTGGTGGTCCAGATCCCTCCCCTTCACGAGGCTGATGAGGCAGCTACGGGCTCAGGGAACTGTTTTTGTTTCTTAGTCGGTCCATCTTTTAATTTGGCTGATTTGTCTTTTTTTCTGCTGGCAGCTCTGTCTTCCATTCTAGGGAGTGGGTATTGTAAGTCTGGTTCTTTTCTGATCTGCCATGCGGCCTGCGCTCCTGGAACATGAACCTCTGCACCAAAGGAAAGTAGTGGTTTCTATTGTATTTATTTGTTCTCAGAGAGTAAAAAAAAAAAAAAGAAAGAGAAGAAGGAGCTCGTTAGAAGAATTTGTGCATCATTGGGGTTCCAGGGGGGAGGGAAGCTACGTCAGCAGCTCAGGGAGCTCAGCGATGGGGTTTTTGAGCAGCTTCTCTGCTCCGTGGCGCGGAGGGACTGTTCCCCTGCTTCCCGTTGAGGTGCGGGGAGGAACAGCGTGTGTCTGCATCGAGCATAACCACATCGGTAGAACAAACCTCACGGATGATGGGGTCTAGTGTTGAGGCTTTCCCCATCAGCCCAAAAATGGTGGCCATTTTCGATTCCTCGCAGTGTCGGTGGGAGCGGCAGGGGAATCCCCTGGTCACTAACAGCAGCAGTTTCCTGTCCTGCAAAGGAGCAGACAGGCACTTGCAATGAGGAGAAGTAGAGATCTTCTTCTGGTTTTAATTTGCTTATGCGCAAAGCATGTTTAGCGAGATGCTGGCTCTTGGCCCCAGTATCCATGGATTCTTGGCCAGTCCAGAGGCCTAAGCTGTTGAGAAATTCTTCCAGCCAATGATTTTCAGTGCTGGATATTAAATGGATCCAGGCCTAAGCACGCTGAAGGGTGCACGCAGGCTTTATTTAGCCATGTGGTAGGCCACTGCAGCGGTTCTTTTCTTGCATGCCTAGGCGTGTGCACACATTCTCACTGCCTGGCGGTTGCATGTGCTGGGACCTGTGCATGTAAGACCATGGCCTAGATTTGAGCGTATATGTCTGCAACCTAAAATTCAGCACATATTTGTGCAGGGTCTTGAGATCCCTTCCTACAGATGTCTGATTCAGGGGTATCTTTATGCATGGTGCCTTCTTGTCTGCCTGAAGCTAGAGTGGCAGACCTGGAGGAGCTGAGGCAGACAGAGAGGTATATAGATGAGACCTTCAGGGACATAGTAGCCAAGTCCCAACTCCAGACTGGCAGCCCTGGTGCTGCCTTGGAGGAAGGAGGTCTCATGATTGGAAAGCATCAACCTGGTGCAGCAGGAAAGGGTCCTGTAGCAAGGACCTGCTCTCCAGGTGATGCATTGTCCTTTCGCACCAAGGATGTGTCTCCCAGGGCTACTGCCCAGGAGGGAAGGGTTAGGTCGGCCGTCATAGTTGGTGATTCAATTATTAGGAATGTAGACAGCTGGCTGGCTGGTGGGCAAGAGGATCGCCTGGTAACATGCCTGCCTGGTGCGAAGGTGGCAGACCTCACCCGTCACCTAGATAGGATTTTAGACAGTGTTGGGGAGGGGCCGGCTGTCGTGGTACATGTGGGCACCAACGACATAGGAAAATGTGGGAGGGAGATTCTGGAAGCCAAATTTAGGCTCTTAGGTAGAAAGCTTAAATCCAGAACCTCCAGGGTAGCTTTCTCTGAAATGCTCCCTGTTCCACGCGCAGGTCACCAGAGGCAGGCAGAGCTCCGGAGTCTCAATGCGTGGATGAGACGATGGTGCAAGGAAGAGGGATTCAGTTTTGTAAGGAACTGGGGAACCTTTTGGGGAAGGGGGAGTCTCTTCCGAAGGGATGGGCTCCACCTTAACCAGGGTGGAACCAGACTGCTGGCGCTAACCTTTAAAAAGGAGATAGAGCAGCTTTTAAACTAGAACAAAGGGGAAAGCTGACAGTCGCTCAGCAGCGCATGGTTCGGAGAGAGGTATCTTCAAAGGATACTAATGATGCATTAGAATTAGGGCATCCCGACAGTGAGGTTCCAATAATTAGAAAAGTAGTCCAAGTGCCTGTAACTAAAAACTCACCTGAGCTAAAAAATTCTAACTTATCCCTATCAATTAAAAAGCAGAATGAAAATACAAACAAAAAACAAACTTTGAAATGTTTATATGCTAATGCCAGAAGTCTAAGAAGTAAGATGGGAGAATTAGAAGGTATAGCAGTGAATGATGACATAGACTTAATTGGCATCTCAGAGACATGGTGGAAAGAGGATAACCAATGGGACAGTGCTATACCGGGGTACAAATTATATCACAATGACAGAGAAGAGCATCTGGGAGGCGGGGTGGTGCTTTATGTCCGGGATGGCATAGAGTCCAACAGGATAAAGATCCTGCATGAGACCAAATGCACAATTGAATCTTTATGGGTAGAAATCCCTTGTGTGATGGGGAAAAGTATAGTGATAGGAGTATACTACCATCCACCTGGCCATGATGGTGAGATGGTCAGTGAAATGCTAAGAGAATTGGTAGTGCAGTAATAATGAAAGATTTCAATGACCTCAATATTGATTGGGTAAATGTATCATCGGGACATGCTAGAGAGAGAAAGTTCCTGGATGGAATAAAAAACAGTTTTATGGAGCAGTTGGTTCAGGAACCGACGAGAGAGGGAGCAATTTTAGATCTAATTCTTAGTGGAGCACAGGATTTGGTGAGAGAGGTAACGGTGGCAGGGCCGTTTGGCAATAGTGATCATAATATGATCAAATTTGAATTAATGACAGAAAGGGGGACAATAAGTAAATCTACGGCTCTAGCACTAAACTTTCAAAAGGGAAACTTTGATAAAATGAGAAAAATTGTTAGTAAAAAAACCTGAAAGGTGCAGCTACAAAGGTAAAAAGTGTGCAAGAGGCGTGGTCATTGTTTAAAAAAAAAAACCATTCTAGAAGCACAGTCCAGATGTATTCCAAACATTAAAAAAGGTGGAAAGAAGGCAAAACGATTACCGGCATGGTTAAAAGGGAAGGTGAAAGAAGCTATTTTAGCCAAAAGATCTTCATTCAAAAATTGGAAGAAGGATCCAACAGAAGAAAATAGGATAAAGCATAAACATTGGCAAGTTAAATGTAAGACATTGATAAGACAGGCTAAGAGAGAATTTGAAAAGAAGTTGGCAGTAGAGGCAAAAACTCACAGTAAAAACTTTTTTAAAATATATCCGAAGCAGAAAGCCTGTGAGGGAGTCAGTTGGACCATTAGATGACCGAGGGGTTCAAGGGGCACTTAGAGAAGATAAGGCCATTGCGGAAAGATTAAATGATTTCTTTGCTTCGGTGTTTACTGAAGAGGATGTTGGGGAGGTACCCGTTCCAGCAAAGGTTTTCATGGGTAATGATTCAGATGAACTGAACCAAATCACGGTGAACCTAGAAGATGTGGAAGGCCTGATTGACAAACTGAAGAGTAGTAAATCACCTGGACCGGATGGTATACACCCCAGAGTTCTGAAGGAACTAAAAAATGAAATTTCAGATCTATTAGTAAAAATTTGTAACCTATCATTAAAATCATCCATTGTACCTGAAGACTGGAGGATAGCAAATGTAACCCCAATATTTAAAAAGGGCTCCAGGGGCGATCGAAAAACTACTGACCAGTTAGCCTGACTTCAGTGCCAGGAAAAATAATGGAAAGTGTTCTAAATATCAAAATCACAGAACATATAGAAAGACATGGTTTAATGGAACAAAGTCAGCATGGCTTTACCCAAGGCAAGTCTTGCCTCACTAATCTGCTTCACTTTTTTGAAGGAGTTAATAAACATGTGGATAAAGGTGAACCGGTAGATGTAGTGTACTTGGATTTTCAAAAGGCATTTGACAAAGCTCCTCATAAGAGGCTTCTAAGAAAACTAAAAAGTCATGGGATAGGAGGCGATGTCTTTCATGGATTACAAACTGGCTAAAAGACAGGAAACAGAGAGTAGGATTAAATGGACAATTTTCTCAGTGGAAGGGAGTGGACAGTGGAGTGCCTCAGGGATCTGTATTGGGACTCTTACTGTTCAATATATTTATAAATGATCTGGAAAGGAATACGACGAGCGAGGTAATCAAATTTGCAGATGATACAAAATTTATTCAGAGTAGTTAAATCACAAGCAGATTGTGATAAATTGCAGGAGAACCTTTTGAGACTGGAAGATTGGGCATCCAAATGGCAGATGAAATTTAATGTGGACAAGTGCAAGGTGATGCATATAGGGAAAAATAACCCATGCTATAGTTACACAATGTTGGGTTCCATATTAGGTGCTACAACCCAAGAAAGAGATCTAGGTGTCATAGTGGATAACACATTGAAATCGTCGGCTCAGTGTGCTGCAGCAGTCAAAAAAGCAAACAGAATGTTGGGAATTATTAGAAAGGGAATGGTGAATAAAACGGAAAATGTCATAATGCCTCTGTATCGCTCCATGGTGAGACCGCACCTTGAATACTGTGTACAATTCTGGTCGCCGCATCTCAAAAAAGATATAATTGTGATGGAGAAGGTACAGAGAAGGGCTACCAAAATGATAAGGGGATGGAACAGCTCCCCTATGAGGAAAGACTAAAGAGGTTAGGACTTTTCAGCGTGGAGAAGAGAAGGCTGTTACGCGTGCCGTCCATGGCAGACCCGTGGCACGGCCCCTCACCTTGCTACAGTGACTCCATCTCCTGGTTCCTCCTCGCTGGCGGCGGTGGGCAATCAGCTCCATCCTCGGACCTCTCCTGGTGCCTTCGGCCCCGCTGCAGTCCCCGGCATCCCCGGTCCAGCCACCTCGTCCATTGCTTCTTGTCGGGCCTCTCCGCGTGGCCCGCAGAGAGACGCTCCCTCTCAGCGCCGCACCCCTCCCTAGGCGCATGCGCACGCTTCATTGTTGCTTAAGTAGGGACCGTGGCGGGAACCTAGCCGCGGCCCCAGATGATGACATCAGCAGAGCTACTGTATTTAAGCGCAGGCTTTGCTCCCTAGCTTTGCCTTTGCAACAGGTCCCCTCGCTGGTCAAGTACTCATTGCCTCCTAGAGATTCGTCTCTGCGTTCCTGCTCCTCATTGTTCCTGGTTTCTGTCTCCTCGTTCCTGCCTTGTTCCATCCCTTAGATTGCTTACACGGACTTTAACTCTGCTTCGCCTGACTTCGCTACTGCCTATCTCCAGACCCAGACCTCTGCTTCGCCTGACTACGCTACTGCCTATCTCCAGACCCAGACCTCTGCTTCGCCTGACTACGCTATTGCCTATCTCCAGACCCAGACCTCTGCTTCGCCTGACTACGCTACTGCCTATCTCCAGACCCAGATCTCTGCTTCACCTGACTGCGCTACTGCCTATCTCCAGACCCAGACCTCTGCTTCACCTGACTACGCTATTGCCTATCTCCAGACCCAGATCTCTGCTTCGCCTGACTACGCTACTGCCTATCTCCAGACCCAGACCTCTGCTTCGCCTGACTACGCTATTGCCTATCTCCAGACCCAGATCTCTGCTTCGCCTGACTACGCTATTGCCTATCTCCAGACCCAGACCTCTGCTTCACCTGACTACGCTTTTGCCTATCCCCAGATCCAGACCTTGCATCGTTTGACTACATAGAAACATAGAAACATAGAAACATAGAAATGACGGCAGAAGAAGACCAAACGGCCCATCCAGTCTGCCCAGCAAGCTTCACACATTTTTTCTCTCATACTTATCTGTTTCTTTTAGCTCTTGGTTCTATTTCCCTTCCTCCCCCACCATTAATGTAGAGAGCAGTGATGGAGCTGCATCCAAGTGAAATATCAAGCTTGATTAGTTAGGGGGTAGTAGGGGTACTAAAGTAACCGCCGCAATAAGCAAGCTACACCCATGCTTATTTGTTTTAACCCAGACTATGTTATACAGCCCTTATTGGTTGTTTTTCTTCTCCCCTGCCGTTGAAGCAGAGAGCTATGCTGGATATGCATCTAAAGTGAAGTATCAGGCACATTTGGTTTGGGGTAGTAACCGCCGTAACAAGCCAGCTACTCCCCGCTTTGTGAGTGTGAATCCTTTTTCTTCTCCCCTGCCGTTGAAGCTATGCTGGGTATGCGTGAAGTATCAGTTTTTCTTCTCCCCTGTCGTTGGAGCAGAGAGCTGTGCTGGATGTGCATCGAAAGTGAAGTATCAGGCACATTTGGTTTGGGGTAGTAACCGCTGTAACAAGCCAGCTACTCCCAGCTTTGTGAGTGCAAATCCTTTTTTCCACATTTCCTCTTGCTGTTGAAGCTTAGAGTGATGTTGGAGTCACAGTAACCATGTGTATGTTTATTGAATAAGGGTATTGTGTCCAGGCAGTAGCCATCATTCTGGCGAGTCACCCACTCTTCATTGGCGGCCTCTTGACTTTATGGATCCACAGTGTTTATCCCACGCATTCATCTGTCTTCATGTTCGAACCTCAGCCTTGCTTGCCACCACTTCTGGATTGCCACCAGCCCTGACTCAAGCCTGTACCTTGATGCCTCTCAAGCTTATTGCCTGGATTTGGTTCATTCAGGCTTCGGCCTGGTCTTGCTCGGGCGCCCCCTGTCTGCTTCCATTCCATTGGCGCCCGAGTCTCCAGGACCCTACCTCGTCCAGCATAAGACTGTACCATCATTCGCCTGCTGTCTCTGGGCTGAACCGATCTCCATATAAACTTCACACAGAGGCCCACCTAAGTCCAGCCGGCCCCAGCACTCAAAGGCTCAATCTGCGGGGAACGAGGGCTGGTAGTTGTGAAGCTCCAGCTGGCCTCTGTTCATCAGCCCACTCCGCCTGTGTGGCCAATCCAAGTCACAAGTACCTGGCAAGTACCCAAAAACGAAGTCGATCCCATGCTACTGATGCTAGTAATAGCAGTGACTATTCTCTAAGTCAACTTGGTTAATAGCAGGTAATGGACTTATCCAAACCTTTTTTGAACCCAGCTACACTAACTGCACTAACCACATCCTCTGGCAACAAATTCCAGAGTTTAATTGTGCGTTGAGTGAAAAAGAATATTCTCAAATTTGTTTTAAATGTGCTACATGCTAACTTCATGGAGTGCCCCCTAGTCCTTCTATTACCCAAAAGTGTAAATAACTGATTCACATCTACTCGTTCAAGACCTCTCATGATTTTAAACACCTCTATCATATCCCCCCTCAGTCGTCTCTTCTCCAAGCTGAACAGCCCTAACCTCTTCAGCCTTTCCTCATAGGGGAGTTGTTCCATTCCCCTTATCATTTTGGTTGCCCTTCTCTGTACCTTCTCCATCGCAATTATATCTTTTTTAAGATGCAGCAACCATCTGGTTCAGGGAGTCCAACCTGGTTCCTGTTTGCCTTAGAAAGCGGGAGTTCTAATTGTTGCCCGTTGTTCATCTTGGCTTGGGTACAGGTCAATACTGAGGGACTGCAGGTGGCGCTCTCGGTTATGTAGCAGTGCCTGAAAAGTTTTTATTTTCTGCCTGCGTCTGCTGGTAGGGAGGCAAAACCCACTTGTCTGGACTGATCTGTGTATTCCAGGAATGAAAATTAGGAGGTAAGATCTAATTTGCCTGTCTAAGCCCACCCTTATCAGAAATATGTATGTATGTATTTATTTATTCATTTGATGTTTTTACTATACCAACATTCGTTGGTTTACAATGAAACATAACAGCAGCAGCATTGCTTTACAGTGAAATCCATATTGAAAACAATGAACAATAGATAAAGTTCAAAGGGGGGGGGGAGGGAGGACCAGGGGGAACTGGGAGGGCAATTATAGATGTTGGAATTAAGTTAACTATAAATAGCGATCACAACTTGTTTACAAAACGTATAGATATTAACATAAATGCAGTGCGTTTGATCATTTTAATAAATGCGTTAGTACTCCGCTGTTACCTTTATGTGAGCTCGCCCCTAACTCCATCCCAGCCTGGATTATTCAGCTCATGAAGCTCTGAGATGTCTCTCACTCTTCCTCAGGGTGAAGAAACCATCCTGCAGTTCAGCTCCGGCACTCTGACCCTAACTCGCCGCCCCAAACCTCAGACTGAGTCTCTGTCCTACCCCATCCTGGAGTGGGATGATATCACTTTTGAAGACATGATCGGGGAAGGAAATTTTGGGCAAGTCATAAAAGCCATGATAAAAAAGGATGGCCTGAAGGTGAATGCAGCCATCAAAATGCTGAAAGGTAAGCTGGGGTAGAGGAAAGGGACATTTACAGACCTCTGGCACTTGTGGGACCTTAATCTGCCAGCTGTGGGCTGTAGCGTCCCATCTGTGGAATCAGAGACGTCTGGGATTCCCTTCAAGGGGTTCTTCTTAGGCAAAATTATTTATTTATTTGCAGGTGTTAATATTCCACAGTTCATTACCAGAAAACTGTCCCAAGTGGATTGCAACAATTAAATCTACAAGTATAGTAAACAGACATTATATATAGTTATAATAAAAATCATATCACTTAAAAGCAGTATTAAAAAGGAAAGTTCTCAGACATTGATAATGTGCAGTCCCGTGTATATGAAATGGAATAGAGATCCCCAGGACTGGCGCTATCTGAGAGAAGGCAGGATGAGAGGCTTGTTGTAGACGCACCTCTCTGGCACCAGGAATCACCAATGGAACGTAACGTTTGTTGTGCACAATACCTGTGTATAAACAGGGCATTCACCATACAAATATTTACATTTTGACTCAATAGGCAGCTAATATAGCTTTTTTAAAACTGGGGAAATGTGAGCAGATAGTGGGCAAACAGTGATTACCAGACAGCAGCATTCATCAGTAACTTTAGTGTCCGCGCTGTTCATTACCTGAGGGCTGCGTCACTCAGGGAGTTCAAAGAATCATTACCTGAACTTTCAGGGAGGTCACGATCTGCCTAACAGTGGCTTGTTCAACCATCCTCTACTACTAGAAATGTTAAAATACCCTGAAACTTACCCCGCCTTCTCCTCCCCAGAGATGAAACAGTTTCAAAAGCATAACAGTTATTAAGTAGCTTAGAGATCTTATAAGAATTGGCAGTATCTGTTTATTTCATGCATTCATACAAAAATCAAGATAGCGGAAACCGAAAGAACGAGATTGTGTTTCCTTCAGGGAGTAAACGGAGAGGATTACAGAATATACTGCTTCTCGTGCCTTGCTGTTTGCTCATGGTTTTACATGTGCATTACCCTTATATACACTGTTAAACATGGCTCTCATATGCTTCTACCCCTCCCCTTGCTCATCCCCTACGTTTGCTGGTACGTTTCCTTCCTTCATGCGCCTCTCAGACACCACACAGTCTGCTTCTCAGTACTTTGTTTAACTTTCTTGGCACCTTCCTTATCTCACATTCATTTCTGCACTTTCACGCCATTCCCAGCCTTGGGCTGACAATTACATTTTTTTCCCTCTTCAGGCCTTGTTATTCCAATTAGTAGTCAACATGAGGCATTTTTCTTAAAGCAATAATTAACCTAAATCTTCAGCACCTAGCACTTCGGAAGTCCCATAGAGAGGGTGTTGCAGTAATCTAAACAAGATAACACAAAGGCCTGCCTGCATCGCTGTCCTAAATTCATTCCTAACAAGCTCATAGTTTCATCTCCAGAGTTTCCTCAATTTAAAAAAAGCCCTTCTTCAGCACAGCTTGCAGGTGCATTGTAACTGCAGAATCTAGGAACCCCCTAAATCCTGAGCTGATTCAACACCTGCAATAGTAATTCCCTGGTAATTGTTTCTGCAACACATGCAAATAGTAACAGTTCCCTCTTTAACATTAACTCGCAGTCCATTCTGATTCATCTGTAGCGTAAGAATATTTACATCAGAAGTAATCATCTGCACCAATTACAGTAAATAACGACAGCAAATCAGCAGCATAAAGATGAAAAAATTCCTTCATTTCTTGTAATAATGCAGATAGGGGATAGACAGGGCCCTTGTGGGGCACCCATTGCAATGTCAACCAGTCAGATACATCCAGATCCACCCTTACTTGATATGATCGACCCATCAAGAAGGAGCAAAGCATTCTGCTACTTTTTCCCCAAACCCAATTTCCACAAGTCTAGTCAGTAATGTTGTATGCAAGACTGAATCAAACGCAGCAGGGCCATCCTGGCCCTGCTGTCTACAAATGAGGTAAGAGTTTCCAGTATTCAAGGAAGAACTTAGGAGCAGGGCTTGAGATAAAACGAAACCTATGATTAGCACATGCAGCCGACGGTCTCTGGAGCTGGAGCCTGAACCCCCATCCCTGGCACATGGCGAGTGCTGGAGAATAAGCAGCCCTGAAGTAATAGGAAGGAATCCTGGTCAGGATTATGGGACTGTCTGATCAGCGCATTACAGTTTACTTTCATGCAGGAGTTCTCACAAGGGTTGGTGGTCTTGTGTTTGGCCACATTAACAATTTTACCGTAAAATACTAAGTGATCAATATTCAAAGCCTTTTAGATGGATAACTCACAAGTTATCTGTCTAAATAGAAAGTTTATGAATATTGAACCACTGATTTGGAAGGAAATGATCTTGTAGCTAGGATATGCTCTCCAGGTGATGTTATCCTCTTCCACCAAGGATGTGTTTTCAGTGGCTCATGACTTGGAGGGAAGCGTTAGGATGGCCATTGTAGTGGGTGATTCAATCATTAGAAAGGTGGGTGGCTGGTGTGCTTTAGGATCACTTTGTAACTTGCCTGCCTCATGCACCACCTAGATAATATTTTAGAGAGTGCTGGGGAGCAGCTAGCTGCGTGGCAAACATCGGTACCAATGACATAGGAAGGTGCAGAAGGGACGGTGTCCATGAAATGAATGGGGTCATCCCATGAATGAAACACATCCTATTCGTTTCATTTGTTTCATCTCTCATTCGTTCATATGGGCCATTGATGTCTCTGGGCCATAGGAATCAATGGCTGAACAGGTGCACTACTAGTCTGCGGTTACAAAGTGAAACTAATGTAAAAAAAAAAGCAGCCAGCCAGCCCTTCTCTGAGAGTCATGCATGACCTTGCAGCCTTGTCATAGACTGCTGGGCAGTAGGCAGAGACCACAAATCAGAGTGAAGCATTTTTCTAACCCAGCTTATTGCTGCTTCTCTTCTGGCAGGCTGGAATTTTTTTCTCAGGTCTTTCATTAACTGAGTGTTCTCTCTGGTGAGTTGCCTCAGCTCATGTCCACTTGAGTCATCTGCATTGCAATCTCATGTGTCTTAGCTGCATCCATTCGGTTCTCTGAGCAGCCTGGGCTTCAGGGAGTGGGTTCTCTGCTTCCACTACCATGGCTTGCTTTTGTAATTGCCGGACCTGTTCCTTTAATTGAGCAACGTCTTCTGCAAACTCAATCTTAGCTTGCTCACTCTCTTTTATTTCTAGCTTCAGCATCTCCAGCTGCTGGTTCTGGTTTTCCCTCTATTGCGGGAAGCCTTCTCTGCATCCAGACTTTCTTGTAACTCTGCTTCCTGGGCTTGCAGCTCTTCTACCTGTTTAAGAGCCCTGATCTTCTTTTCTTCTGCTCCCCTGGCCCTCATCAATTCGAGTTCTTCAGTGAGCTGACTGACCCTCACGTTTAGCTCTGTTTGGACTCTCTTGTTCTCCTGAAGTTTAGCTTGAAATTCCTGCATCTTTCCTTCAGTTTTTTCCACTCTTTTGTCACCATTTCAAGGATTGCCTTATGCTGATTAATGAAATCTCTCAGAAACGTGGTGAACTGTCTCCTTTCAGATTGCAGCTGGCTCAGAGCTGCCTTACTCTTTCCCATAAAGTCTCTGCCAATTGATTGGGGAGGTCCTTATTGCCACAGACCTTCCCTTGCATTTTCCTCTCTCTAACTCCCTTAGGTCTTGAACTATCGTTGAATCCTGTAGGACAGAGAATATTTTCTCTTAAATTTATTTTTCTTCTGCCTTTTTAAGTCCAGGCTCCCTTTTTCCCCCACTCTCTTCATCTCTCCTGTGTTACTGTCCCCAGGTTCAGTAACTATGAGGTCTCCTTCTGTCAGGTCCCCCCTTTGGTTTCTTCCTGCGTACCCACATTCCTTTCTGTAGCCTCATTATTTACTGGGGCAGAGACCTCCATGGCTTCCATTCCCCCACTGTACTTCCTATACAGTGTTTCTAGTGGGTCCTTAGGGCAAGGCCCCCTTTCATAGCCTTTCTTCTCACAAATTAGACAGGGGAGACAATCCTCAACAATTTCACCTACAACCTGTTCAGTCAGACTTCAACATAGCGTTTCCCAGCCTCCCGTCTTCCTGCCTCTACACTTGCATAACGTCCCAACCTGTTCAGTCAGACCAACACCACCTGCAACATAGCGTTTCCCAGCCTCCCGTCTTCCTGTCTCTACACTTGCATAACGTCCCAACCTGTTCAGTCAGACCAACACCACCTGCAACATAGCGTTTCCCAGCCTCCCGTCTTCCTGCCTCTACACTTGCATAACGTCCCAACCTGTTCAGTCAGACCAACACCACCTCCAACATAGCGTTTCCCAGCCTCCCGTCTTCCTGCCTCTACACTTGCATAACGTCCCAACCTGTTCAGTCAGACCAACACCACCTCCAACATAGCGTTTCCCAGCCTCCCGTCTTCCTGTCTCTACACTTGCATAACGTCCCAACCTGTTCAGTCAGACCAACACCACCTCCAACATAGCGTTTCCCAGCCTCCCGTCTTCCTGCCTCTACACTTGCATAACGTCCCAACCTGTTCAGTCAGACCACCAACACCACCTCCAACATAGCGTTTCCCAGCCTCCCGTCTTCCTGTCTCTACACTTGCATAACGTCCCAACCTGTTCAGTCAGACCAACACCACCTGCAACATAGCGTTTCCCAGCCTCCCGTCTTCCTGCCTCTACACTTGCATAATGTCACAACCTGTTCAGTCAGACCAACACCACCTCCAACATAGCGTTTCCCAGCCTCCCGTCTTCCTGCCTCTACACTTGCATAACGTCCCAACCTGTTCAGTCAGACCACCAACACCACCTCCAACATAGCGTTTCCCAGCCTCCCGTCTTCCTGCCTCTACACTTGCATAACGTCCCAACCTGTTCAGTCAGACCACCAACACCACCTCCAACATAGCGTTTCCCAGCCTCCCGTCTTCCTGCCTCTACACTTGCATAACGTCCCAACCTGTTCAGTCAGACCAACACCACCTCCAACATAGCGTTTCCCAGCCTCCCGTCTTCCTGCCTCTACACTTGCATAACGTCCCAACCTGTTCAGTCAGACCACCAACACCACCTCCAACATAGCGTTTCCCAGCCTCCCGTCTTCCTGCCTCTACACTTGCATAACGTCCCAACCTGTTCAGTCAGACCACCAACACCACCTCCAACATAGCGTTTCCCAGCCTCCCGTCTTCCTGCCTCTACACTTGCATAACGTCACAACCTGTTCAGTCAGACCAACACCACCTGCAACATAGCGTTTCCCAGCCTCCCGTCTTCCTGTCTCTACACTTGCATAACGTCCCAACCTGTTCAGTCAGACCAACACCACCTGCAACATAGCGTTTCCCAGCCTCCCGTCTTCCTGCCTCTACACTTGCATAACGTCCCAACCTGTTCAGTCAGACCAACACCACCTCCAACATAGCGTTTCCCAGCCTCCCGTCTTCCTGCCTCTACACTTGCATAACGTCCCAACCTGTTCAGTCAGACCAACACCACCTGCAACATAGCGTTTCCCAGCCTCCCGTCTTCCTGCCTCTACACTTGCATAACGTCACAACCTGTTCAGTCAGACCAACACCACCTGCAACATAGCGTTTCCCAGCCTCCCGTCTTCCTGCCTCTACACTTGCATAACGTCACAACCTGTTCAGTCAGACCACCACCAACACCACCTCCAACATAGCGTTTCCCAGCCTCCCGTCTTCCTGCCTCTACACTTGCATAACGTCCCAACCTGTTCAGTCAGACCAACACCACCTCCAACATAGCGTTTCCCAGCCTCCCGTCTTCCTGCCTCTACACTTGCATAACGTCAGGCTCCTCTGCTCCCCAACCCAGTCTCACCATGGTTTTCCACCACCAAATCTAGTTTTGGCAGTGCTACCTGCTTACATTCTTCCTCAGCGTGGCTCTGTCATGCCGTGCATAGTTTTGTCGGGCCCACCCTGGCTCCATCCACTTCTCCGTCTGCTGTACCAGGCTCCACAGTCTTCCCTTTAGGCCCCGACCTAGGGGAAGAGAAACAAACTCTAAGGGGCCGATGCAATAAATATACGCAGTCAGCGCCCGCTTTCTTAACTCACCCCAGGCGCCCCCAAGGGGGGGGCACCATGCAATATTTAAATTAGGGGGTCACGTTAGTAAGAAGGTGCTAGGGTTGCTTGCATGCCCCTAGTGGCTCCTTGCTAACGAGAACCCGATCAGCATCGGTGGTCCCACCGGTTAGGAAAGTCAACACCAAGTTTATTGGCGTCGGTTTTCCTAAACGTCGCACAGTCATCAGGAAACGATGCTTGTCATTCGAGCGTCTGTTTCCTGCATCCAACTGCCAGTGGGGGGGGGGGGTGTTTCTATTTTTTAACTTTTATTTAATTTTGTTTTTCCTCCTACTTAATATCGCAACAATATTAAATAGGAGGCAGTACAGAGAAGCAGTTTTTTCTGCTTTTCTGTACTGGTTTAAGGAGCGCTCAGCAATTAACGCCTGCTTTTGTTGTACATCAAAATGGTGCTGTCCACTGGGATGAATACGCTGAAGTTAATTAACTCTAGTGCGACCCCCCCAGAGGAAGCCATCATTTGTAGTTAAAGAGCCAAAGAAAGAATAAGAGCTGAAGTGTAGTTCCCAGGCCTGGGCTCTGAGGCCTTGTCCTAACCCTTGGCAGAGGCCCAGGCATCAGGTCCCGACCTCCGGGTCGGGTCATGGTGTTGAGCTTGGGTCCGGGCTGAGGCCCTGGCGCCAGGACACGGCCTCTGGGACTGGTTGCATCATTGAGCCTGAGCTCAGGCTCCAGCCTCGGCCAAGGCCCAGGGGTCAGGACCTGGCTTCTGGGTTGGGTCGTGGCATCGGGTCTGGGCTTGGACTCTGGCCTAGGTCAAGGCTCAGGCAGTGGGTCCCTGCCTCTGGGTCAGATCTCGACATCAGGCCTGGGTCCAGGTTGAGGCCCTAGTATCAGGACCTAGTCTCTGGTCAATTCGCAGCATTGGGCCTGGGTCTGGGCCAAGATCCTGGTGTCAAGACCCGGCCTCCAGGGCCAGGCTGTGGCGTCAGGCCTGGGTCCAGGTTTCGGCCTAGGCCAAAGCCTCAGCCTACGCAAGTCCTAGGCTTTTACCTACTCCTTGCCGGTGGGATCCCCACTAGGACCTGGTAAGTGGGGGCTGAGGGGGATCATGGCCCTGGAACTTTTTCAGGAGGCTGGGAGGGAGGCTTTCATTTCATTTTTTGCCTGTTTTTATGTTTTGTTTTTCTTTTTCAATTGCTTGATTCATTTTTTTTCACACAAATGAAACAAATCAAGCAATTCACGAACCGAAATCTGTGGAGAAAAATCCTCCCGAAAATGAACAGAATAATGAAAACAAATTTATTTTCTCCTCTTCATCCCTAGTTAGGTAACCTTACTAACAATAAGGCATAGTAATGCCTTTCAGGGCTGCACCTGCCCTTATTTGACACCAGGAAATCACCTGCCCCAGCTATGCTTACCAGAGCGAAGGAAACATAGGTGTCTTGATCTCTGCACAGCTTACACCATCAGGATTGCTCTTGCTGCTTTCTATGCCTCTAACTGGCTCTCCCTGGTCAAATCTGGTCTGGTCTTTGTTACTTCCTGATCCTGTAGGGTATTCACTGGCTCCATGCCATGTTCCAAGCCCTCTGGCTCCTCCCTGTGTACCCCCTGCCTCTAGGGACAGAAACGCACTTGCTGTTGGAAGGTGACGTTCTGTCCAGATGCATTCTTACTGCACAACTGATGCTCTCTTTCTTTTCTTCGGTGAAAAGGCAAAAGAAAAAGTTAAAAACTCCTGCTTCACCAGCACTAACTCACTTATACCTCTAGCTACACGAGTGGAGCTCCCCCCCCCCCCCCCCCCCCCCTGCTTGCAATGCTACATTTTAACCTACTTTTCCTCTCAGGACCCAGGTCGCTCTTTCCTGCATTAAAACAGACTTTCAGTGATCTGTGCACTCTTCTGCTCTGTGCTCTATTTACTTCACTGTGCTCCCTGAGCCTCACCCTTTAAACTCTTCAGTGCTCTTCTGCCCTACTGTGCTCTGTTTAGAGCCACAGGTGTTCTCTACCCAATTTTCTGTGTTCAAACAGAAACATTTTGCAACTCCTTTACTTCGTGTGCTCCTTGAGCCATAACCTTGTAAAATTGTTCTCAGTGCTGTTTGCAAAAGCTTAGCAGCACTGCCTCTGGCTCAAACTGCTTCGTTGAGCAGGATTCATGCAACAAACTTTGGAAATTTGAGTTTCTCTTTGTGCTTAGCTTAGAGAGAAATCCCACTCCTGATACTATATGTGGGATGATTGAGCAATTTTCTTAGGCTGAAGGCAGAAATCACACTGACTCCAGTCTTTTCTTAACAGATTCTAAGTTTATTTACACTTCTCAACATACAATCAATAGAAGACTGCTTTATTCAGTCACAGCTTTATTCAGGACAGAAATCTATTTTAGGAGCTGCCTTCTCCTAGAGTCACAGGGCCTCTTGATCCAAGCTGGGCTTTGCCTATTAACCTCCCCTGCTGAGACCCGCCCGCAGTTCTCTTCCTGCCTAGCAAGGTCCCAGCCACAGAGATATTTCCCTTTGTGGGATTTAAAGTGGCACCTAGGCTTTTGCCCTACATGTTAAGAAGGGTACTAAGGCCACTCCTTCACACCCCTCTACAATGATCCCAGCCTGGTTTTCTCTCCCTGTTTTGGTTGCACTGGGGTGTTTTGTTTCCAGAATAAAAAATGTGAAAAAAAACCCCCAAATGAAACAGATTTCTCCTACCACTGACTTACTGCTTCATGCCCAGCTGCCATATCCCTAATTCCACCATAGAGAACTTGCTGACTCATGCCCAGCTGCCATATCCCTAATACCACCATAAAGAACTTTCCTTCAAAAAAGACCTAAAATCCTGGCTACTCAGCCAATCTTTTAAAGTCTGCACTCAATGAACTTATAGTATATTAACATAGCCTGCTATCTTTCAATATCTCCTTCAATCAATCTCCCTGTTTCATGACGCAGATGTCCTCTGTTTTCAATGTTCCCAGATATCTCTGTTCACCTACTCAGGGTTTCCACCCTGTGTTATCCTGTTATACTCATTCTCCTTGTTATGTCTTTGCTCATTATTGTTAATTTTTGATATTCTTAAATTTCAAACATCGTTCAATGTAACACGTTGTTCTGTATGTAAACCGGAGTGAAGGCAACTCTGCTATACCTCGGTATATAAAAAATGCTAAATAAATAAATATCCCAAATACCCCCATAGAGAACTTGCTGACTCATGCCCAGCTGCCATATCCCTAATACCACCATAGAGAACTTGCTGACTCATGCCCAGCTGCCATATCCCTAATACCACCATAGAGAACTTGCTGACTCATGCCCAGCTGCCATATCCCTAATACCACCATAGAGAACTTGCTGACTCATGCCCAGCTGCCATATCCCTAATACCACCATAGAGAACTTGCTGACTCATGCCCAGCTGCCATATCCCTAACACCACCATAGAGAACTTGCTGACTCATGCCCAGCTGCCATATCCCTAATACCACCATAGAGAACTTGCTGACTCATGCCCAGCTGCCATATCCCTAATACCACCATAGAGAACTTGCTGACTCATGCCCAGCTACCATATCCCTAATACCACCATAGAGAACTTGCTGACTCATGCCCAGCTGCCATATCCCTAATACCACCATAGAGAACTTGCTGACTCATGTCCAGCTGCCATACTGCAGAGGTTCCAGTCCTTATTAGTTCCACCTTGGGCCTTGAGGTCTGGTGGAAAGTCCGTTCTTTATTTCTTAGTCTGCCCTCAGGCCAGATGGTGCAAGTGCTTTCACTATAGGGCTCCCCATGCTCCTCTTTTCTAACTGTCATTGCAGGAATGCTACTTAATTTCTTGCAAAGAAAAGCAAAAGCTTTTTTCTTCAATAAGCTTTTTCTTCTGGTTCTACCTGATGGATGTCCTGCTTCTAAGATTAGTCCCCCTGGTGTGGGATTAGAATGTCTTTATGACTTAGTTTTTCACTGTCTCTTGTCTGCTTTTATTGCTTGCTTTTGATTTTATTTTGTATTAATTTATCATATTAATGTTTTATAATGCTATTGTATTATTGTAAGATTAATTCTGATTTGATTGTAATCCGCCTTGAAACCATCTTTGGAAAAAGGCAGAATATCAAATATTTGTAGATACATTAACACAATATTTATTTATTTATATGTTATTTTTATTGTATTATACTATTTTTGTTTTTATTGTATTTTGCTGAGAACAAAGTTTTCAAATCATAGAAATACTTCAATCCCCAATACTGCTTGTTATTGTGGTCCTAAAAGAATGTTTTGAATTGTATGTGCTTTTTTTTCTCAGAATTTGCATCTGAAAATGACCACAGAGACTTTGCTGGTGAGCTGGAGGTGTTGTGCAAACTGGGACATCACCCCAACATCATCAACCTGCTGGGAGCCTGCGAGAACAAAGGTGAGATGCCAGACGAGGGATTGATTTCTTTAATGAGGTGGGGGATCAGAAAGATGCAGTAGGTTTGGCACTGTTAAGCAGGTGGGACAGTCTGGGGATAGGTCGGACAGTGGTAAGTTGGGTGAAGAACAGCTTGAATGGTGTCTGCTAATCACAGCATGATGAGTGGGGGTCCCCCAGAGCTTGGAACTGGGACCACTTCTTGTTATTAGTGACATAGCAAAGGGAGTTGAGCTTACAAACAATACCAAAATGTGCAAGACAGGAGTCATGCTGGAACAGGTGGAAAAACGTGGGGAATAGTCAAGGATTTGGAAAGTGTAAAATCCATTAATCAGGTTTCAGTTAGCAGGACATGAAGATGTCAAACAAGAAAGGGATATGGGAGTAATCAGCTCAGTATAACAGAGCAAGCAGGAAAGCCATCGGAAAAGGGACGGATACATTGCCCTTGATAAGTCATGTTCCTTCAGAAGGACATGGCGTGAAGAGAGCAGCTTAGGAAAAGATCACTAAAATGCTGAAGAGCTGCAGCACACAAAGCCTACAAAGAAAGACTTAAGATACTTAAGGCAATTTTCAAAAGCCATTTACCCAGGTAAAAACACTGACAGCTCCTTACCCTGTACAGGCAGGGATAAACCGCAGGCAGATATTAACCTGTGAGGAAAGCACGTGAGCACAGTTCTGCTTTCTCAGAAATCCGCAGAATCGTGTCTCTCTTCGCTGATGATATCCTATTTACTTTAACATCTCCAGAGGAGTTGTGAATATCTTACAAGGGGGAAAGCCGACAGTCACTCAGCAGTGCATGGTTCAGAGAAATGTATCCTTTAAGGATACTAATGAAACAGGAGAGTTAGGGCATCCCAACAGAGAGGTTCCAATAAAAGCAAACATAGTCCATGTGCCTATATGTAAAAAAATCACCTGAGCTAATGATTTCCAAATTATCCCTAACAACTGAAAAGCAGGTTATTATTACAAACAAAAAACACACTTTGAAATGTCTGTATGCCAATGCCAGAAGTCTAAGTAGTAAGATGGGAGAGTTAGAGTGTGTAGCAGCAAATGATGAGATTGACATAATTGGCATCACAGAGACCTGGTGGAAGGAGGATAACCAATGGGGCAGTGCTATATCAGGGTACAAATTATATCGCAATGATAGGGAGGATCAACTTGGTGGGGGTGTGGCACTTTATGTCCGGGAGGGTATAGAGTCCAACAGGATAAAGATCATACAAGAGACTAAATGCTTAGTAGAATCTATATGGGTAGAAATCCCATGTGTGCTGGGTAAGAGTATAGTGATAGGAGTATACTACCGTCCACCTGGACAAAATGGTCAGATAGATGACCGAGAGGTTAAAGGGGCTCTTAGGGAAGATAAGGCCATTGCAGAAAGACTAAATGAATTCTTTGCTTCCGTGTTTACTAATGAGGAGGTTGGGGAGATACCAGTTCCGGAGATGGTTTTCAGGGGTGTGAACCTGGAAGATGTAGGAGGCCAGATTGTCAAACTAAAGAATAGCAAATCACCTGGACCAGATGGTATGCATCCTAGGGTACTGAAGGAATTCAAAAATGAAATTTCTGATCTATTAGTTAAAATTTGTAAACTATCATTAAAATCATCCATTGTACCTGATAACTGGAGGGTGGCCAATGTAACCCCAACATTTAAAAAAGGCTTCAGGGGCGATCCGGGTAACTATAGATCAGTGAGCCTGACTTCAGTGCCGGGAAAAATAGTGGAAACTATTCTCAAGATCAAAATCGTAGAGCATATAGAAAGACATGGTTTAATGGAACAAAGTCAGCATGGCTTTACCCAAGGCAAGTCTTGCCTCACAAATCTGCTTCACTTTTTTGAAGGGGTTAATAAACATGTGGATAAAGGTGAACCGGTAGATGTAGTGTATTTGGATTTTCAGAAGGCTTTTGACAAAATCCCTCATGAGAGGCTTCTACGAAAACTAAAAAGTCATGGGATAGGAAGCGATGTCCTTTCGTGGATTACAAACTGGTTAAAAGACAGGAAACAGAGAGCAGGATTAAATGGACAATGGTAAACAAGCAAGCCTATCAAATAGAGAAGGGGAAACAGTGAAGCAGGCGAAGTGAGAGGTACGAACAAATAATGTATGTAGCTGTATTTCTATCTCTGTTTTTACTTTACCTTCTCGTCCATCACCAGAAGGTAAATTTGACACTTATAAAGTTAGAATTATTTTTAAACTGGTAAATCCTGGACAGGATTGTATCACAAACCAATTATATCATTTAGAAATCTATGTACCAAACCATTATGGCACTTGTGTAAATTAATATATTTCAGCATCCTTATTTTATGTGCCCTATTGTAAACCGTTGTGACGGATCCTTCTTAACAACGTTATAGAAAAGATTTAAATAAAAAATAAATAAACAGTGGAGTGCCTCAGAGATCTGTACTTGGACCGGTGCTTTTCAATATATTTATAAATGAACTGGAAAGGAATACGATGAGTGAGGTTATCAAATTTGCGGATTATACAAAATTATTCAGAGTAGTTAAATCACAAGCAGATTGTGATACATTACAGGAGGACCTTGCAAGACTGGAAGATTGGGCATCCAAATGGCAGATGAAATTTAATGTGGACAAGTGCAAGGTGTTGCACATAGGGAAAAATAACCCTTGCTGTAGTTACACGATGTTAGGTTCCATATTAGGAGCTACCACCCAAGAAAGAGATCTAGGCGTCATAGTGGATAATACTTTAAAATCGTCGGCTCAGTGTGCTGCGGCAGTCAAAAAAGCAAACAATGTTAGGAATTATTAGGAAGGGAATGGTTAATAAAACGGAAAATGTCATAATGCCTCTATATCGCTCCATGGTGAGATCGCACCTTGAATACTGTGTACAATTCTGGTCGCCACATCTCAAAAAAGGTATAGTTGTGATGGAGAAGTTGCAGAGAAGGGCAACCAAAATGATAAAGGGGATGGAACAGCTCCCCTATGAGGAAAGGCTGAAGAGGTTAGGGTTGTTCAGCTTGGAGAAGAGACGGCTGAGGGGGGATATGATAGAGGTCTTTAAGATCATGAGAGGTCTTGAACGAGTAGATGTGACTCGGTTATTTACACTTTCGAATAATAGAAGGACTAGGGGGCACTCCATGAAGTTAGCAAGTAGCACATTTAAGACTAATTGGAGAAAATTCTTTTTCACTCAACGCACAATAAAGCTCTGGAATTTGTTGCCAGAGGATGTGGTTAGTGCAGTTAGTGTAGCTGGGTTCAAAAAAGGTTTGGATAAGTTCTTGGAGGAGAAGTCCATTAACGGCTGTTAATCAAGTTTACTTAGGGAATAGCCACTGCTATTAATTGCATCAGTAGCATGGGATCTTCTTAGTGTTTGGGTAATTGCCAGGTTCTTGTGGCCTGGTTTAGCCTCTGTTGGAAACAGGATGCTGGACTTGATGACCTTTGGTCTGACCCAGCATGGCAATTTCTTATGTTCTTAGTTTAGTGCAGCATCCAGATTCAAATTAAATCTAGAGAAATCCAAGTTGTTGAATATTTCGACATCTACCGAGGTTTCCTCTCGGTTAAGGTGCAGCTTCCCCTTCAAATGGGCTACTCGGAAGATCAGATATTTAGAGGTATACATCAGCAATACACTAGAGGATTTATATATATTCAGTTACAAACCCCTTCTCAAAAAAAGTTTTTATGAGTTGGATTCCTGGGTTGGGCTTTCCGTGTCGTGGTTTGGTGGAATTGCTTCTATAAAAATGAACGTGCTACTTCGTATCTGCTATCTATTTCCTTCATTACCGATCTACTTATTATCAGACATGTTAAAACAGTGGCAGCAGAGATTCTTTGCAGACCCCCCAGAATAGCCAGATAAGGGAGCGTTTTTTTGTCTTTTTTTTTTGCATTTCACATATGGGAACAACCAGAGTCTGCCTTCTTTTCCCAGTGGCTATTTCCCAAGTTACCACACCTGATCTAGCAGTTGAATACACGTTTTCATGCTATGCTGGACATTTGAGTAGATAATGTAGACTGTGATTAGTGTTAGTGTAGTAAGTCCTTCCTGCAAGGCTGTGATGAAGGAGCTCAGGAGTGAGGAAAGCCTATAGAGGAAGACAGGAGCTACCTCTGGGATTTGTTCTCTCTGTTAATAATACTTTTTCCATTACTTCCACAGGTTACCTATACATTGCTATAGAATATGCCCCCTATGGGAATCTTCTGGACTTCCTACGCAAAAGCAGAGTCCTGGAGACAGATCCAGCCTTTGCAAAAGAGCATGGGACAGCATCCACACTCACTTCTCAGCAGCTGCTGCAGTTTGCCTCTGATGTGGCAAAGGGGATGCAGTACTTGAGTGAGAAGCAGGTAACAATACATCTTTCTCTTTCTCACTCTGAGTGGCGATGAGGTGCAGCAGAAGACCTGCTAGAAGGACACCTTCAGTGCTTGGCTCTGGTAGAGCAGACATGGGTAACCCATTGGTGCTAAAGTGTGGGGCAGGAAACACCAGAGGCCTCTTGCTAGTAATGATGTCTGATAAAGACCATCCAATCTGCCCAGAAATTTGCTTATGGTAATAACTGCCTCTCCGTACAGGATAGCCCCATGCATTCTTTTCCCCATTTCCAACCTCAAGCATTTAGGGATCTTCTGTGTTTGTCCTGTGCCCTTTTGAATTCATTTACTATTCTCATCTTCACCACCTCTTCTTGGGGAGCTTCCAGGCATCCACCACCCTCTCCATGAAGAAATGCTTCCTAATATTGGTTCTGAGTCATCCCTCATGGAGTTTCATTTCGTGACCCCTAGTTCTATAGTTTCCTTTCCATCAGAAAAGGTTTGACGATTGTGCATCAGTAAAACCTTTCAGGTATCTGAAGGTCTATATCATATTCAGATCCTTCAACCTCTCCTCATAAGTCTTCCAATGGAGACCCCACACCATTTTGGTTGCCCTTTTCTGGACCACCTCCATCCTGTCTCTATCCCTTTTGAGATAGGAGCTCCAGAAATGAATACAGTACTGCAGGTGAGGCCTCACAAGGACCCGTACAAGGGTATTATCACCCCCTTTTTATTACTGGTTGTTTCTCTCTCTCCATGCATCCAAGCATCCTTCTGGCTTTAGCTATTGCCATGTCACATTGCCAGACACTTACTTACCCCAGGGTCCTTCTCCTGTTCCGTGCATATTAGCCTTTCACCCCCATTGTATACAGCTCTTTTGGATTAATGTACCCCAGGTGCATGACTCGGCACTTGTTGTCATTGGAGATCTGAAAGGGAGGGGGAGATCTTTAGCTGTAGGGTTTGGTGGTACTAGAGACACAGCGGGAAGGATGGAGAGGCTCAGCAGAGGAGATATGGAATTCCCCTTCGATGCTAGGGCCCTGCCTTTCTAGGGTCTGGTAGAAGTGCATGGGGTGCAGAAGAGGAAATGGTGAGAATTACCATTTGCTAAGGAGAGAGTATTCCAGGTCCTAGGACAGCTGAAAGTAGACCAGGCTAATGGACCAGCAGTTCCAGGAGACTGGAGAAGAACAGCTGTAGTGCTGGGAACAAGGCAGAAGCAGAGAGCTAGCGAAGGGTATAGTAGTCCAGGACCTTGATACCAGAGGGTTACAGGATCCTAGGCAACACAGTTTCACAAGGGGAAAATCTTGATTGAATTCTTGCACGAGGTGATTGGAATAATAGATCGGAGGAGCAGAATTTGTTGTATTTGAATTTCACTGAGGCTTTTGACGTTGTTCTGCATGGGATTGGTGAGCAAGATGACCAGATTGTAAATTCCAAGAAAAATTATAAACTGGGTGACAGGACTCAGAGTGTGGTGGTCATTGTAGGACATCCTGGAGATGGGAAAGTGACCAGTGAGGTTTACAAGGATCAGTGCAAGGTCTATGCTCATCAATATATGCATAAGTCAGCTTGCTGAAGGGAAATTCTGCCTCTTTGCAGATATAAAAATCTGGGCGGGGCAAGGAGAGCAGATAAATAAGAGGATTTAAAAAAAAAACTTGGAAAAATGGTCAAAAGTATGGTAACCAGTAAAATGAAAATGCATTCATTTAGGATGCAGAAATCCAAGGATCAAACATAATTCGGGGGGAAAGAAGCGGCAGGAATGAATGACTTGCATAGCTGCAGGTGGCAGTCAGTGTGATGATGAAGCTGAGAAGTTTATAGTACCCTTGGTTACATAATGAGAGGGAAGCAATGTTACCGCTGTTGCGATCCTGCCCGCGAGGAGCGTGGGCAGGCTCTTACCTTCTCACAGCCAGTCGGGCTGCTGACGCTGCTGCTTCTCTTTCTCCCTGAATCAGCTGGGGCTGTCCCCGCAGCTGTTGCCATGCGGCCGGCTCCTCTGCTCCTGTTTCTGCCTTCCCCCGACATGCTGCTGCGATCCCGGGACCTTTCAGCCAGCAGGGAGGCCGTCCTTGCCGGTGCCTACTTCAGCCCGGGTCCTTGCCTGGCAGGGAAGCCGTCCCTGCCGGTGCCTGCAGCCTGCTATAGCTCTCTACTCTGCCTGCAGTCTTACCTCTCCTCCTGGGGCTGTCTTCACGGCATGGAGCCGTTCCTGCAGTCAGCCCTTCTCCTGCTTCAGTCCTTGCAGCTCTCTGTTCTCCCTGCCGGTGCCTGCAGCCAGCCTTACCTCTCTCTGCTTCTTCCTGCTTCAGTCCTTGCGGCTGGGAGCTGCTCCAGTCCAGGGCTGCTCCGCGGCTTCCTTGGGCCCTCCACGTGGCTGAGGACGCCACCAGCTTCCAGCTCTTCTCTCCAGCCTCCTAGGGCGCAAGCGCACGCCTCTCTGCTCCTCTTCAAGGGCCAGCCAGGTGTGGCCCCCTGCTGACCCCTCCCTGGGCGTTGTCCACCTCACCATTCAGTCTGTCTTTGCCTTCGCAAGGAGTTGGTCACTCCTGAGATCCTTCGCTCCAGGAAGTCGTCCATGTTCCAGCACTTCTGCAAGGTCCTGTGTTTCATGTTCTCTGTCGGAGCTCCTCGTCCAGTCCTGATGTCAGCCTGCCGTTCCAGTCCCAAGGTCTGTCTCTTGATCCAGTACCTGTGTTCCAGTCCTGATGTTACCTGCTGTTCCAGTTCCATGTTGCAGCCCTGAGGTGTGACTCCTATTCCAGTATCTGTGTTCCAGTCCTGATGTTACCTGCTGTTCCAGATGTCCTTGTTCCAGCCCTGAGGTCTGTCTTAATCCTTGTTCCTGATCCTGATGCTTTTACCTGCCTTGAGCTGCCAGGAGTGCAGCAAACCTGCTTCCTCTTTCCTGTGCTCTCCCACGCAGGGGAGCCCTTCAGTGCTAGGGTTCAGAAGAAGAGCCATGGGGGAGGGATTGGTGGTAAGGTGTCCTTTGTAGGTGACTGTTGTGCTCTTGATGGCTAACATAGAAACATAGAAATGACGGCAGAAGAAGACCAAATGGCCCATCTAGTCTGCCCAGCAAGCTTCACACATATTTTCTCTCATACTTATCTGTTTCTCTTAGCTCTTGGTTCTATTTCCCTTCCACCCCCACCTTTAATGTAGAGAGCAGTGATGGAGCTGCATCCAAGTGAAATATCTAGCTTGATTCGTTAGGGGTAGTAGCCGCCGCAATAAGCAAGCTGCACCCATGCTTATTTGTTTTACCCAGACTATGTTATTAGCCCTTATTGGTTGTTTTTCTTCTCCCCTGCCGTTGAAGCAGGGAGCTATGCTGGATATGTGTGACGTATAAGTCTTCTCCCATGCCTTTGAAGCAGAGAGCCATGCTGGATGTGCATCGAAAGTGAAGTATCAGGCACATTTGGTTTGGGGTAGTAACCGCCGTAACAAACCAGCTACTCCCCGCTTTGTGAGTGCGAACCCTCTTTTCTTCTCCCCTGCCGTTGGAGCAGAGAGCTCTGCTGGATGTGTGAAGTATCAGTTTTTCTTCTCCCCTGCCGTTGAATCAGAGAACTTTGCTGTATATGCATTGAAAGTGAAGTATCAGGCTTATTTGATTTGGGGTAGTAACCGCCGTAACAAGCCAGCTACTCCCCTCTCTGTGAGTGTGAATCCTTTTTTCCACATTTCCTCTTGCTGTTGAAGCTTAGAGCGATGTTGGAGTCACCGTAAGCCTGTGTATGTTTATTTAATAAGGGTATTGACTCCAGGCAGTAGCCATCATTCTGGCGAGTCACCCACTCTTCATTGGCAGCCTCTTGACTTTATGGATCCACAGTGTTTATCCCACGCCCCTTTGAAGTCCTTCACAGTTCTGGTCTTCACCACATCCTCCGGAAGGGCATTCCAGGCATCCACCACCCTCTCCGTGAAGAAATACTTCCTGACATTGGTTCTGAATCTTCCTCCCTGGAGCTTCAAATCGTGACCCCTGGTTCTGCTGATTTTTTTTCCTTCGGAAAAGGTTTGTCGTTGTCTTTTGATCATTAACACCTTTCAAGTATCTGAAAGTCTGTATCATATCACCTCTGCTCCTCCTTTCCTCCAGGGTGTACATATTTAGATTCTTCAATCTCTCCTCGTACGTCATCCGATGAAGATCCTCCACCTTCCTGGTCGCCCTTCTCTGTACCGCCTCCATCTTGTCTTTGTCTTTTTGAAGGTACGGTCTCCAGAACTGAACACAGTACTCCAGGTGAGGCCTCACCAAGGACCTGTACAAGGGAATAATCACTTCCCTTTTCTTACTCGATATTCCTCTCTCTATGCAGCCCAGCATTCTTCTGGCTTTAGCTATCGCCTTGTCGCATTGTTTCGCCGACTTCAGATCATTAGACACCATCACCCCAAGGTCCCTCTCCTGCTCCGTGCACATCAGCCTTTCCCCCCCCATCGAATACAGTTCATTCGGATTTCCACTCCCCATATGCATGACTTTGCACTTCTTGGCATTGAATCTCAGCTGCCATATCTTCGACCACTCTTCCAGTTTCCTTAGATCCCGTCTCATTCTCTCCACTCCTTCCGGCGTGTCCACTCTGTTGCAGATCTTAGTGTCATCCGCAAAAAGACAAACCTTACCTTCTATCCCGTCCGCAATGTCGCTCACAAAGATATTGAACAGGACCGGTCCCAACACCGATCCTTGCGGTACACCACTTAAAACCGCTCTCTCTTCAGAGAAGGTTCCATTTACCATCACATGTTGTCTTCTGTCCGTCAACCAATTTGCAATCCAGGTCACCACCTCGGCACTCACTCCCAAGCTTCTCGTTTTATTCACCAGTCTCCTGTGCGGAACCGTATCAAAAGCTTTGCTGAAATCCAAGTATATGATATCGAGTGCTCTTCCTCTATCCAATTCCTTGGTTACCCAGTCAAAAAAGTCAATCAGATTTGTCTGACAGGATCTTCCTCTGGTGAATCCATGCTGCCTCTGGTCCATCAATTCTCCGGACTGTAGATAGTTCACTATTCTCTCTTTCAACAGTGACTCCATTACTTTTCCCACCACTGAAGTGAGGCTAACTGGTCTGTAGTTACCAGCCTCCTCTCTGTTCCCACTCTTGTGAAGAGGGACCACCACCGCTCTTCTCCAATCACTCGGCACCACTCCCGTTTCTAGGGATCTATTGAACAGGTCGCACAGCGGTCCCGCCAGCACATCTCTGAGCTCCCTCAGTATCCTTGGATGAATCCCATCAGGCCCCATGGCTTTGTCCACTTTCAGATTCTTTAGCTTTTCCCATACATTATCTACTGTAAATGGATTTTCCTCTGTTCCGCTTCCCTCCAGTTTCTTGTTGTGTAGAGATGGTCCTTCTCCAGGGTCTTCTTTAGTGAACACAGAGCTGAAGTATTCGTTTAATATTTCTGCCATTTCTTCGTCTCCCTCCACACATTGATCATTTCCACCTTTCAATTTCACTATACCACTTTGGACTTTTCTCTTTTCGCTGATGTATCTGAAAAATGTTTTGTCACCATATTTTATCTCCTTGGCAATCCTCTCTTCTGCTTGACTTTTTGCCAACTTGATTAATTTCTTAGTCTCCCTCAGTTGAATCAGATATTCTTCTTTGTGCTCCTCCCTTTGGGATCTTTTGTATTTCTTGTATGCAGTTCTTTTAGCTTTAATTTTGTCAGCCACCTCCTTTGAGAACCAGATAGGTTTCATTTTTCTTTTGCTTTTCTTTACATTTTATTTTATTTATTTAAAGAATTTATATACCGGGGTTCCTGTATAGTATACATATCACCCCGGTTTACAAGGAACCATAACTATCGCTAAGGAAACGATCATTTAGCGGTTTACATTGAACATTTAGCGGTTTACAATTGAACATAGTTAATTTGAGAAAACATAATGAAACATAAATAAACATAAATAAACATAAACATACATTTCTAACATATAGAGCAGTTGCCTTGGCGATTGCTCCTTTTAGATTGGTCCACTGTTGATCCACATCTCTCTCATTTTCCCATCCATTTAGTTCTTCCTCTAGGTACTTCCCCATTTCCTCAAAGTCTGTGTTTTTGAACTGTAAAACTCGGGTCTTTGTGGTTCTTTTCCCTATTCTTTTAGTGATATTAAACCATACCGTTTGATGATCACTGGTGCTGAGGTGGGCGCCCACCTTGACATCAGAGACGATTTCTCCATTATTGAGCACTAAGTCAAGAATACGGTAGTTCCTTCTCTCGTGGGTTTCAATACCATTTGTTTGAACAAAGATACTTGCATGGCATCCAGTATTGCTCTACTGTTTTTAGATTCTGCAGATGGGATTTTCCAGTCTACATCTGGCATATTAAAGTCACCAATGATCACCACTTCCCCTTTCTTACCTATCTTATGGATGTCTTCAACCAGATCTCTGTCCAGCTCTTCCTTTTGGTTTGGAGGCCTGTAAACCACTCCAATATAAATGGATGCTCCATCATCTGTTTTTAGGTCGACCCATAGTGCTTCTTCCTTGCCCCAACTACCTTGCAGCTCAGATGCTTGGATATTATTTCTGACATAAAGAGCCACACCTCCCCCTTTTCTATCCACTCTGTCCTTCCTTAACAAGTTATAGCCTGGTATTGCCGTGTCCCAATCATGAGATTCTGTGAACCATGTCTCTGCGATAGCAACGATGTCCAATTCTGCCTCTGTCATTAGGGCCTGCAGATCTGGGATTTTATTTCCCAAACTATGAGCATTTGTAGTCATAGCTTTCCAGGTACTCTCTTTACGGTTATTGCTTTTCCTGTACTCCTTATGAGACTTTAGTTGAGATTTGTTATTCACTTTACTCGTTCCTTTTGCAGTTGTGCCATTGATGACAGAGTTATCCATCTCAATGTTTTTCTCTAGAATTTCTTCAGTTAATATAGGGAGGGCTTTATGTTGTTGTTGCATATGATACTGTGTGTGTCTCCTTGTTACAGGTCTAATTCTACCAGAGCCCACTGTGATCCTGTTTTTTAATGATTTACTTGATGAACTGATTGAGTGGGAGGGTGTACTTGTTGGATTACTTGTTGGCTAAGCTTCGTCTTTTCTGCTGCGTGGGACTGTGGATGTGTTGCTTTCCATGGGTTGTCTATAACTGTGTTGTGTGGGTTTCAGGGTAACATCTACTTGCTTTCAGTTGCTTTGCTCCAAGCCTTTTGAATCTGCATCCTCAAGGGAATTTGAGAGAAGAATAAAGTCCTGGACATTTGAGCATTAATTCTACATTGTGGTTCCCATGCGATAGGGTTAGGAGTAGGGGCCATAGTCCTGGCTCGCCACTTCTAGGATGGATCATTTTATGAGGCATTTGGTGGGTAACGTTTATTTTAGAATTGTATTTTTGTGTCTTGCTTTCTTGTGTATGTACTTATTACGGTAATGTTGCATAAGAAATTGCGGGATACTTGTAGAGAGAAAGTTACACTACTGTGAAACTGAACTAACCCTTTAGTAAGTCCCAAGCCTTAACTTCAAGATACTCAAACAGGTTTGGACCTATCGCTATCCATAAATATTCATGGGATGTCTATTTGTACATAGAGCAGGCTAGAGCTGTGTGAAAGACTGGAGTTGGCTGCTGTATGGAAAAGCTGAATACCTTTAACAGGCTCATTGACTCTACCTTTCCAGTTCATTCACAGGGATTTGGCAGCCAGGAACGTTCTGGTGGGAGAGAGCCTGGCTGCAAAGATTGCTGACTTTGGACTCTCCAGAGGGGAGGAGGTCTACGTGAAGAAGACCATGGTGAGTAGAGAAGGGGAAGGAGGAGGAAATGTGGGTGGAGTGTACCTGCGGAGTGAGAGGGCAGGGGAAGGCTAACAGGCCTGGTAACTGTGGGGAGAGGGGAGGAGAGAAAGGTGAAGCAGATGTGGGGGGTGGAGGAGGATGAGGACTGGCAGGCAGGTGAGCACAAATGAAGCAGACGTGCTGAGAACCAGAGGAGTAGGCAGCATGAACATGCGGGGACTGTGCATTCAACTTTAGCAGGCATGCCAGGCCGTCTTGTCAGCAGTGCAGGAAGGTCTTACATTGCCTCCTACACGGGTCTGTTAGGAAGGAACATGCTATGCAAATGAGGGGTTAATGAGCGCATGCTAACTAGGCTGGCATCCTTACACTCGCTGCTGTTTGCTAAGTGGTTGCTATTTAATAGCTCTAGGACTTGGTGTTAATTTACTACCGTAATCACATTAATGTGAGCAAGCTCCGGAGGAAGCTCAGCTAACGAAGTGACACTGCGACAAAAAAGTTGTCTAAAAGCCTATTTCCCCTATGAGGAAAGACTAAAGAGGTTAGGACTTTTCAGCTTGGAGAAGACACGGCTGAGGGGGGATATGATAGAGGTGTTTAAAATCATGAGAGGTCTAGAACGGGTAGATGTGAATCGGTTATTTACTCTTTCGGATAATAGAAGGACTAGGGGGCACTCCATGAAGTTAGCATGGGGCACATTTAAGACTAATCGGAGAAAGTTCTTTTACACTCAATGCACAATAAAGCTCTGGAATTTGTTGCCAGAGGATGTGGTTAGTGCATTTAGTGTAGGTGGGTTCAAAAAAGGTTTGGATAAGTTCTTGGAGGAGAAGTCCATTAACTGCTATTAATCAAGTTGACTTAGGGAATAGGCACTGCTATTAATTGCATCAGTAGCATGGGATCTTCTTAGTGTTTGGGCAATTGCCAGGTTCTTGTGGCCTGGTTTGGCCTCTGTTGGAAACAGGATGCTGGGCTTGATGGACCCTTTGTCTGACCCAGCATGGAAATTTCTTATGTTCTTAGAGGAGAAGTCCATAAACCTTTCTGTGGCATTGCAAGTCTAGAATTGCCTACCTGTGGGTTATACTTTCAGTCCTGCCTGATTGATGCTCTGTCATTTCTTATCTGTTCCAGGGGCGGCTCCCAGTTCGATGGATGGCAATTGAATCTCTGAATTACAGTGTTTACACCACAAAAAGTGATGTGTGAGTATTGTATATAATTATTATTGAAACTTGAAGGGAATAGAGGAAAGAATGTAGGGAGGAGAACAGCAGGTAAAGCTTAGGTTGCTTCCTATCATGAGTGGTGTCTACCAATGATGCCAACATGAAAACAGTTTCCAGTGCTTTCTAGGAATCTTCTATAAAAAATATCCTGTGCTTCCACAAGGTATTTGAGTTCTGTAATTAAGCTAATTAGATCAACAGCTGAAGAGGAAGAAAGAGGGACTGTGTGATGGGTTAACTGCTGTCTTCAGAGAGCAGGTAGGCACTACAGCTAAACCACTATCTGTCACACGCAAGAGATTCCCTGCCTGAGGGGAAACGGGGCAGAAAATCTTTGTGTTTGAGAGTTAGTTAGGTCCTCTTCCTGCTAGTGTGCTAAAATAGAAGAATGGTCCCCAGGGGCACTAACCTGAAGCATGGACTGCTCCAACCTGTGCTCATGTAGAGCGTCATCGGTATCTGAAGAAAAGTTGGCAAACGATGGCCTGTAAGCCCTATTCTCTCCTCAGGAGTGGCGAGCTGACATCATCAGATCTGCAGGATACTCTCCACGTCTGCTCCCCTGCACCCTCAGTGCCTCCCACATAACTTAATGTGGACCCCCAATATGCTCCTCAGGCCCAAACGTTGCCTGCCCCTGATCTAAACAGTAGTGTGACTGCAGTGCATGTGGCAGCTTTGCAAATCTCTTCTATAAAGAGTGACAGCCATTATAGCCCTGCTGAGGTCAGGCCCGCCTGCACATAAGCGAAGGATATACCATCCCTTCCTCTTTGTCCAGACAAGTCGCTTATGCATGCCAGGTGAGCCCTCCTCACTTCCCTGCGTGCTGACATGGGCTGCCAGCATTCCCTGTCTCCAGCTGCTGCTGGACGTCCATCCCTGCATTCCCTGTCTCCAGCTGCTGGTGGACGTCCATCCTTGTGCTGTGGACTTCGGCCTGGTGAGATTGGGTGACTAGGAAAGGCTGCTCTGAGGTAAACGGATGCTTTTTCTTCGCTAGTGTGTGGCCCTATATTAGTTTGTGTTGCACAGCTTCTCCGCTGCCTCCCGCATGTGAGCCAAGCGAGCGTTTCTCGGACGCGGGCTCCCTCCTTCACAGGATAGGGGAGGGATGAGAGGGGCCTGGATCTCTTCCATCCTCCCCCTCCTCTTGGCACCTCCTTCATGCTCTTGATTGAGTGTCCTGGGGACCAAAATGTTTACTTTGAAATATTAGTTTTAACTGCATTTTAAGTGTTTAATTTTAGGCTGACATTTATGAATGAACTTTGTGGTCTGTGCTGGACACACGTGATGGAGACATGGAATATAAAAATGCTTAAATAGATAAATAAATAGATTACACTTCCACCTACTACATTTATTAAAAGGAAACAGAAAAGAAACGAGGGGTGATTTTGGTTCCTCCTATGTTTGTGCCTGGGTGGTTTTTAAACAAAAATAGAAAAGTGCGTCTCAGGCAGTGGCGTGGCCGGGCGAGCGGGAGATTTGTTTCCATCCAGGTTGCTGTGACCTTGGAGCAGGAAGAGGCAGCGCACCTGGCCACAGGGCCAGTGTGCAGGAAAATGTGGCTTTGCAGATGGTGTGAGTGAGCTCTGCGGGGCTTGGTGATTGGGAGGTTCCTGATTGCTGAGGCCATTCAAGATTTCAGTTCTCTGCCAGAGGTCAGAGCTCTGCGGTGGGGCAGCCATGTCCCTGACCCCTCTCATGATCTTAAAGACCTTTCATGATCCCCCCCTCAGTCATCTCTTCTCCAAGCTGAAAAGTCCTAACCTCTTCAGCCTTTCCTCATAGGGGAGCTGTTCCATTCCCCTTTATCATTTTGGTAGCCCTTCTCTGTACCTTCTCCATCGCAAGCCTTCTTCAAGGGCTGGAAATCTGTGACAGTGTGGTAGTTGCATACTACAGCTGTAGTATGCAACTACCGTACTGTCACAGATTTCCAGCCCTTGAAGAAGGCTTGTGAAGCTGAAATGCGGTCCGTGTCGGGCTTGGCTTTGGATATGACCTCACGACCATGTTCTTGGCGTTCCTCGACTCCATTAAGTTAAGTGCTACTATGCAAAATGAAACACGGGTCTAAAATGGGCCACACATTCACTTGAGCATAAAAATTGAAAGAAAAGTTGATCGGTATATCACAGACCCATGATTATACTGTTGGTATACTTTGGTGCTAATTAGCATTGATCAATGTATGCCTTGTATGAGGTCTTTCATCAAAAGTATTTAATATGATGTTGTGAATTCACATTTACACACTACCTTAAACCTCTGGGACATTAGCGTTTGAGTTTGACATTTACCATATATGTCAAACATACAGGAATCACTTGGGTTGTTTGGAAAATTGGACAAATATGTACTCAGTTTTACTCTAAGATCATCCTCTAAAGAACTGCTGAGAATACCATCAGTACAGGGTTATCGGCTCTTAGAACAAGATTCAGGGGGTTTTCTATTATATCTCCCAATATGTAGAACAAGTCGCCGTTAGAGTTACATCAGAGCAAGATTACCTGCAGTTTAGAAAATTGTTAAAAGCTGAGAGGTAGATTTTAAAAGGCTTGCACGCGGCAAAACCAGGAGATACGTGCCTGACTCACACGCGCTCACGCTGCGCAGATTTTAAAAGGCCCTTGGACACGCTTATATCTCCTGGTACACGGATAAAAAAGGTTTTCCAAAAAAAAATAATATAATTGGTTATTGTTACCGTTACTGTTTTTACTGTTTTATGATCTATGTAAAGGATGCGCCTATTCCCTGGCACCTACATTCTGTTGCATGTAAACCGGTATGATGTGCAAACGGTTATTGGTATATAAAAATGTTAAAATAAGTAAAATAAATAGATACATAAAAAACGGGCAAGCCGTGGTCTAGGCAGGCCATTGGCAGGCTGGGATTGCACCATGCAGTCAGTTACGTGCACACAAGAAGAGGTTGGCAGCGAGGAGCGGCAGCGGAGAGGGCTGGAATGGGCCTCCAGCCTGCCCAGGTGAGGGGACCCAGTCGCGATGCTGTGCGGCCGGGGATCCTAACATTAAATGAGCTACATAGTAACTTCAGTGATTGTTCCCTAATCGTTGTACTTTTCAAAAAAGTAAACAACTAATTAACATTCACACATTCCACTCCACTCATGATTTTAAACACCTCTATCATATCCCCCCTCAGCCGTCTCTTCTCCAAGCTGAACAGCCCTAACCTCTTTAACCTTTCCTCATAGGGGAGCTGTTCCATCCCCTTTATCATCTTGGTCACCCTTCTCTGTACCTTTCCTAATTCTGCTATATCTGTCATGAAATGTGACCAGAACTGCACACAATACTCAAGATGAGGTCACACAATGGAGCGATGCAAAGAAATATGATATTCTCTGTTTTATTCTCCATTCCCTTCCTAATAATCCCCAGCATTCTGTTTGCTTTATTGGCTGCTGCACACTGAGCAGAAGATTTCAACATATTAACGATGACAACTAGATCCTTTTCCTGAATGACTCCTCCTAATGTGGAACCTTGTATGTAGCTATAATTTGGGTTGCACTTCCCTTACATCACTTTGCCCTTGTACACATTAAATTTAATTTATCATTTGCATGCCCAGTCTCCCAGTTATGCAAGATCCTCTTGCAATTTCTAACAATCCTCTTGTGATTTAACAACTTTGAATGATTTTGTGTCATTGGAAAATTTGATCACCTTACTTGTTCCCATTTCTAGGTCATTTATGAATATATTAAAAAGCAGTGGTCCCAGAATGGATCCCAGGACACTCCACTAATCACCTTTCTCAATTATGAAAATTGACCATTTAGCTGACAACGTCTGTTCTGAGCTATTGGAAAAGGTTTGTCTTGAGAGTTTCCCACTGGAAAAAAAAAGATGCTGTTCACTATTCTGTCTTGGGTACCACTCATGAGGGTCTAATTGGTGACTCAGTCTATCTGCCAGAATATTTGTCTGCCCTGGCCAGATATAAGACTTGCTATACTGGGTCAGACCAAAGGTCCATCAAGTCCAGTATCCTGTTTCCAACAGTGGCTAATCCAGGTCACAAGTACCTGGCAGGATCCCAAGGAGTAGATAGTGGTGTAGGGAGATATCCCACGTTTTACCACTGAAAGCACACAATATGAATCATAATAGCCAAAGAAGTTTGCAGCCAGAAGCTGACAGGACCCCCAAACACTGTCACAGCAAGAGAGAGAACGTTTTCCCCGATGAACTTAAAACTGCACTGTCTCAGTGAAAAAACAAGAGACCTCGCCCTGATGCACTGAAGGATAATTTATCAAGATCTGCCTGTTTGTGAGTGAATGTTTAAATGAAAAAGAAGTCAGAAGGACAATACAACAGCTAAGCCCCTAAGCAGGAATCATGGATCAGCCAAGGCAACTCCAGAGGTCAGAAAGACCCCCACCCATGGAAGAGAGGGGGGGCAGTCTGAGACAGAGAAAAACACGGACTCTGGCATACGGACATGGCAGTTCTCCCCCCACCCCTGAAGAAATGGGGAGGGGGGAAAAGACCTGCAATGTGGCAAAGACCCTTTTCCCACCACATGATTATGCATGAGCTTATGCATATTCATCAGATGGAAAGTATAAGGCAGGGGGACAAATAAGGAGAAAAGAAAAGCAAACCCTGAGAGTGACCTGGAAAGGAAGAGCGAAAGGGGAGTCTGAAGCAGATCAGCACTCCCTGCTATTGAAGAGGGAGAAGACCAGGTGTGGCCAGGAGACACCCTGATGAGAGATAGCAGTGAGCAGTCTGAGGTGATGGGGAGCCGAGAGCAGCCTGACAGCTCTGCCAGTATGGGAAAGGACCCAGAAGCAAGTCCCCAGACTGCCGGTAGCTCTGCCAGAACCCATCCCTCACCTGCCATGTTCTCCTAGCTCTCCAGCTGGAGCCTGCTTCAAAGGTGAACAGAGGGAGATCACCTGAAGTTGGATCTAGGGGTAAGTAACTTAGCCGTAAGTATTAATATAATAAGCAGACCAAAGCTTATGGCACGTTTGTGACCACCCATGGTAGAGAACTTAGCTTAGGGAAAGCTGGTGTATGTTAGAGACAGGAATTATTTTCTAAATGCTAATCCCTGCCAAATCTGATAAACAAAAGGCTATTTCTGAGGAGAACATGTTGTCTTTTTCCTGACATAGGATCTGAAGTAAGATGGGAGGGCAGCTGAAGTGGCCTGTAGCAGAAAGGTCCCTGCAGCCCTAAAGCTGCTGACAGTAGTCCCATTTCAGATGGCCCAGTTTCACAATCTGGCATCTTCCTGACACAGGAAGGTAGACCATGATTGTCTGTTTGAATCAGGGCAATTTGATTGGCCACCTGATTTCTAAAAACATTTAGAGCATAATAAATTGCCCTTTAAGGAGAGTGATAGGAAGAAGCAGGGGCCCTGTATGAAGTCCTTTTAAATGAGCTCTGCAGCTCAGGGTTAATGCATCTGGACAGTGCAGTTGAATTTGGAATAACATGTTCTTGGTCAGACTGGAATGGAAGAGCCACAAAAACAGTTTATGAGCCTCTCCAGCACACTGGTGCATTCTTTGAGTGTCTTGATTGCACTTTATTCAATAGATCATGTATCATATGGAAATAATTCATGGGAATTATGTGGACTGTTGAAACTGTAATGCCCAAAATCTTCAGTGTAGTCTAGGCTGATGTCTGCTGACTTCCATCACAGCAGACACAAGATCTGAAATTCTTATGGCAGATCCAGTCATGGTCTGGATCTTGTCTAGCAGAGCCTCTATAAATTCCTATTGATGTATCAGGCTTAGGTTGGATTTGAGGTAGTTCATAATGAACTCTAGTAACTCCAGGATCTGGATGGTGTTGTACATGGATTAATTCACCTTTGCCTGAGGGGTGCCCTTGATCAGCAAGTATGGGAACACATAAAACCCCAGTTTGTGCAAAAGTGTCACATCACCAAGAAGACATTTTTCAAAACCCATGGAACTGATGCTACTCCAAAAGGGAAGTCTACAGTACTTGAAGAGGTGTTTCTGTACTACAAACCTATTTCCTGTTATTTGTATATATATATATCTATGTGGGTATAGGTTTCCTTCAAATCCAGAGAGCACAGTCAGCCTTCTTTGTTTAGAAGGGCGTTTAAGATGCCTAAGGTAACTATCTTGAACTTTTCTGTCATATGATACTTGTTCAAGGCCCTTAGGTCTAAAATGGAAAAGTATCCTCCATTTTTGGGGGGATCAGGAATTACCTGGTTAAAATTCCAACATTTCCTTTAGTGGGACAAGTTGAATCACCTTGGCCTATAAAAGGGAAGAGCTATCTAACCTGAGTAGGTCTTGCTGTTTGTTAAGAATTAATGTTTGCTTGGGTGGTCAATTTAGGAGGACTTCCAATAGGCATAATCTTTAACTCTATGATATGATCTGTTGAAGATTATAGTAGGCCAACGGTTTGCAAAAACCTCAATATCCCTACAGGGACATCTTTTGGAATCAGGACTGGAATGCTGGCTATAGTCTCCTGAGAGAGTCAAAGAAATGTCCATGGTTTTGAATAAGTAACTGTGATGGCAAAGTCTAAATTGCTGTTGTTGCTTGGGTCACATCTGAAAATTTTTAATTAAACTCAAGGAAGACATGAACATTCTGAAGGACCATCAAGTAACACTTCAGATCCTCTTCTGTACTACCTCGAAACCAAGCTCCTCCTCCAGGAGGTATCAGAGTCAAGAACCCAAGAAATACTTTTTCCAACAAAGCACTTCGATGGTCTGACTTACCCCAGGCAACAAAAGGGCTTCATAGCTGCCATTGTGAGAACAGAAACTCTAAGACCCACACAGTTTCCTAATCAAAACCCACATCCTTCCATCCTGCCAGTGCCTCTTTACTGAACTCTCCTATTTTACTAAGGCCAGTATTTTTGAAATCTCGGACTAAGCTTTGTGTTCTTTTCTCTCCACCATGGCTATTGTATCGGACTATTCCATCTGATGAGCCCTAGTGCTCAGATGGGCACCATCCAGACATTAGAAACACTTGCTGTTGCAGTCTAGGAAGCTGCAGTCCAGGTGTGAACCCTTGAGCCGAACTACCCTGATGGCAGAGTAGGTCGGGAGGCGGAGCCACAGGCAAGGTCTTCACCCGGGAACCAGGAACCCCCCAGGAGGAGCCCGTAGGGTCCTAGAACCTTGGGACTTAGGAGCACAGTAACAGTCTCAGTAGGAAAAGGCCTGGGCAAGAGTAACTCACAGAGTCCAGTATCAGAGAGCAGGAAGGCCCGGCGAGAGCGGGGCGGACAGATAGAGTCTCTAGCCTGCTGAACACAAGCAGCCAGTGAGCAGGCCCCAGGGTCTGTAGTAAGCCGCAGAGCGGAACAGACAGGTAACAGGAACAGAGTCTGTAGCGTATCGTGGACTGTGACCCGCTGAAGGCAGGGCTGAAGTCTGTAGCGTGCAATAGAGCTGGAACGGGTGATGAGTATGAACGGAGACGAACCCAAGTCAGGCTGGCAGCTAGTAGAAGCAGTCTCAGGAGCAGGCAAAGGTCGGAGGCTGGCGGCAAGCAGGAGCAGAGTCGGGCACAAGCTGAGGTCAATGGCGGGCGGCAGGCAGAAGCGGAGTCAGGAACAGGCTGAGGTCAATGGCAGGCGGCAGGCAGAAGCGGAGTCAGGAACAAGCTGAGGTCAATGGCAGGCGGCAGGCAGAAGCAGAGTCAGGAACAAGCTGAGGTCAATGGCAGGCAGAAGCGGAGTCAGGAACAAGCTGAGGTCAACCGGAATGCAGAACAGCAGAAGCGCAACTAAGAACTACTAACAGTAGCGACCCTCGTTGCAAGGCAATGAGAAGGCAGGCGAACGCCGGTTAAATCAGGCTTGGGGCGTGGCGTTGTTAACCCAGGCGGGGCCAGACTTCCGGCGACCGTGCGTCCATAATGCGCGTCCTTGCGCGTGGGGCAGCAGCGAGGTGGCCCAGCAATGGCGGACTCCCCGAAGGCCCAGCGGAGCCGCGGGAGCGGCGTTCTCGCCATCGGAGGTGAGCACCAAGTACAGCAGATAGAGGGGAAGCGGTGGAGACCGCAACACTTGCTCCGTTGGTATAAACCCTCCTCTTCCCTCATGGGTTCATTACTAACCAAGTCCACTAATGGTTTACTCCTGTCCACATCTGGCAAATTAATATCTCCCACCAATAATACTTCCCCCTTCATTTTAACCTTTTGTATGTCTCTGACCAGATCTCTGAGCAGTTGCTCCACCTATACTGGTGAACATGCAGGTTGCCACCTCCTTTGTTCCCCAAACTCCTTGCAGTAAAGATGTTTTGCCCTTCAGTCTCACTCCTTGGGGCGGTAATTTTCTGTTAGGATGGGCTGCCCTGGGCATTTGTTAATGACAGAGCCAAGACTTCACTCCCATAGAAAAGGATAGTTTGTATGATGTAGTGACATTTTGTTAAGAGAAAGATACTTCTTGTCCTGCTTTAACATCATTGAGCTGCAGCAATTTTCCCAAGATGTTCATCAAGATGTAGCGCACCTTTGTATGCATCAGAGAAGCATACAAAGGTACGCTACACACACCCCCAGCCAAATTCACACACCTCTCATCCACCAAAGATCGAGCCTTCTCGACAGCAGCGCCAACCATCTGGAATACCAATCCCCCAGACCTCAGACAAGAACCTTGCACGCAGACATTCAGAAAGAAACTCAAGACTTGGCTATTTCTACAAGCCTTCCCTGTTCTATGTCCACCCCAACCGCAATAACTCGACTTGGTCCACCAGTCGACGTTCCCCATCCCTGTCATGGCTTCTGACGTTATATTAATCAGTCCTGAGTTTTATGAACTAATACTATTTAGTCAGGAACATTTGATATTCTACAGCCCTGAGTATAGGATATTATTTATATATTTGATTATATTCAGTCCTGAGTACAAGTGATTATTATAGTCCTAAGTGATTATTATAGTCCTAAGTATATGATTAGATATTATTTATTTCTGAGACTAGATATTATTTATTTCTATGTTAGCCATGACTCTGGCTTTTCCTCCTCCCAGTTCAAATGCCCCTGTTTAATGTAACTTTCATTCCCTTTTTCTCTCTTCGCCTATTGTTCACGTTGATGTTAATGTTATTGCACGGATGTTTATTGTAAACAGATACGATATGATTGGTATCATGAGTGTCGGTATAAAAAAGCCCTAAATAAATAAATAAAATAATGTTTTCCTCACTTCCTGACTCCATTCCCAAGCAGAGGAATGGGATGTGATGGCAGATGAAAAGAGGTCACACAGTACAAGAGCTGTTCCTCAAAAAATAGAAAGACAAGTCCAAGGAAAGTATTTTCAGAGAAATTACTTCCTGCGTTTCATCCTGTAAATAGTGATGTGAATAATACACTGTAAAAATAAGTTTTGGACTTGTCTTGTATTTCTTCACGGAGAGGATGGTGGATGCCTGGAATGCCCTTCTGGAGGAAGTAGTGAAGACTAAAACTGTGAAGGATTTCAAAAGGGGCATGGGATAAACACTGTGGATCCTTAAAGGCTAGAAGAGGGGAATGAAGAGAAGAGCCATGGTAGTGGCTTGCTGGAATGGAGGCTACTACCTGGTGATTACCACCCTTACTCAATAAGCCTTCACACGATTAATGCAACTCCAACATTGCTCTCTGCTTCAATGGCAAGGAGAAATGTGGAAAAGAGGATTTGCATTCAGACAACAACCAGCAAGAACTGAACTACAAAGTCTGGGTAAACAAATAAGTGTGGGGGTAACTTGCTTATTGCGGCAATTGCGGCGGTTACTACCCTAAACCAATTAAGCCTGATACATCACTTTGAATGCATATACAGCACTGCACTCTGCTTCAACAGCAGGGGGAAATGTGGAAAAGAGGATTTACATTCAGACAACATCTGACAAGGCATTGATCTGTGCAGTCTGGGTAAACAAGCATCGGGGTAACTTGCTTGATGCTGTGGTTACTACCCTTAACCATTAAGCCTTACGATTCACCTTTGATGCAACTCCAACATTACTCTCTGCATCAATGGCAGGGGGAGGCAGGAAATTTGAATCAAACAGTTACCAACAAGGGCCCTGAACTTGGTGGTCAGTGAAACAGATAAGTATGGGGAAATAAGTGTGGGAGCTTGCTGGGCAGACTGGATGGGCCGATTGGTCTTTTTCTGCCGTCATTTCTATGTTTCTATATGTCTTTCCTCTTGTACTATGATTCGCCAGTGTATCCCTATTTTCACCCCATATTTGCCTGCTCTCCACCTTACATTTGTCTCCTTGCAGGTGGTCCTTTGGTGTCCTTCTCTGGGAGATTGTCAGTCTTGGTAAGTCTTTGTAACATCAGATTCCTTCCACTTCTGCCTCTGCTCCTTAGTTCTGAGAGACCCTTCTCTAGCATTCGCTTCACTTCTGCCTCGGCTCCTTAGTTCTGAGAGACCCTTCTCTAGCATTCGCTTCACTTCTGCCTCGGCTCCTTAGTTCTGAGAGACCCTTCTCTAGCATTCGCTTCACTTCTGCCTCGGCTCCTTCGTTCTGAGAGACCCTTCTCTAGCATTCGCTTCACTTCTGCCTCGGCTCCTTCGTTCTGAGAGACCCTTCTCTAGCATTCGCTTCACTTCTGCCTCGGCTCCTTCGTTCTGAGAGACCCTTCTCTAGCATTCGCTTCACTTCTGCCTCGGCTCCTTCGTTCTGAGAGACCCTTCTCTAGCATTCGCTTCACTTCTGCCTCGGCTCCTTCGTTCTGAGAGACCCTTCTCTAGCATTCGCTTCACTTCTGCCTCGGCTCCTTCGTTCTGAGAGACCCTTCTCTAGCATTCGCTTCACTTCTGCCTCGGCTCCTTCGTTCTGAGAGACCCTTCTCTAGCAATCGCTTCACTTCTGCCTTGGCTCCTTCGTTCTGAGAGACCCTTCTGTAGCATTCCCTCCTCTTCTGCCTTGGCTCCTTCGTTCTGAGAGACCCTTCTGTAGCATTCCCTCCTCTTCTGCCTTGGCTCCTTCGTTCTGAGAAACCCTTTTCTAACACTCCGTCCACTTCTGTCTCAGCTCCTTAGTTTTGAAACCATTCTCTAGTATTCCCTCCACTTCTGCCCCTCCACTCTTATGTCCAAGACCCTTTCTCAGTTCTCCCTCCACTTCTACCTTCACTCATTATTGCTGAGTCTGTTCTCTAGAACTCCATCCCACTTCTCCCCTAGTTCTTTAATGCTGAGACACCCTTCTCTAGTACTTCCTCCACTTCTACCTTTTCTCCTTAGTGCTGAGAGACCCTTTCTAGTACTTCCTCCACTTCTACCCCTCACTCTTAATTGATTGATGACTCTTTTGAAAGACCACGCTTTCTTTCTGGTTTTGGAGACACCTTAAGGTCATCGTTCCTTCCTTGATAATCCCACACACACTCCTCTTCTCTTTCAGGACTAAAGTACTTCCAAGGACAGTGAATAATTATTATTGTAAATCATTTAGTGGCTGATTTTACTTTTCTTTCCAAGGGGGAACACCGTACTGTGGTATGACATGTGCAGAGCTGTATGAGAAACTGCCGCAAGGATACCGAATGGAGAAACCTCGCAACTGTGATGATGAAGTGTAAGTATTATTCAACCTTCTCAATGTTACTCCTCCCTCACCACTTTCATCCCCCTTACAGAGATGTGAGAAATTTTCTGGGCCTGACAATCTTTAAGCCCTCTAGGGATAGGAAAATATCTACAGTACCTGAATGTAATCCACTTTGAAGTGCTGGAAAAAGTACGAAAAACGGAATATAAAAAAATAAAAATAAATTAAATAAAAATAAATGCACAAACGGAGAGTTATTCACAGGACCATGAGCAGTCTTACCACATGAGTAATGCACAAAAGGAGAGATTTTCAGTCACGAGGAGTCTGACCAAGTGAATAACGTACAAAGGGAGAGATTTTCCTAAGATCACAAGGAGTCTCACCAGGTGCATAAGCTCACAAAGGGAGAGGTTTTCACAGGGTCACGAAGAGTCTCACTAGGTAAGTAATGCATAAAAACATAAGAAGTTTCCATACTGGGTCAGACTGAGGGTCCATCATTCTCAGCATCCTTTTTCCAACAGTGGCCAATCCAGGCCATAAGAACCTGGCAATTACCCAAACACTAAGAAGATCCCACACTACTAATGCCAGTAATAGCTGTGACTATTCTCCAAGTCAACTTGATTAATAGCAATTAATGGTCTTCTCCAGGAACTTATTTAAACCTTTTTTAAACCTAGCTACACTAACTGCACTAACCACATCCTCTGGCAACAAATTCCAGAGCTTAATTGTGCATTGAGTGAAAAAGAATTTTCTCTGATTTGTTTTAAATGTGCTACTTCCTAACTTCATGGAGTGCCCTCTAGTACTTCTATTATTCAAAAGAGTAAATAACCAATTGACATTTACCTGTTCTAGACCTCTCATGATTTTATAGACCTCTATCGTATCCCCCCCTCAGCCGTCTCTTCTCCAAGCTGAACAATCCTAACCTCTTCAGCCTTTCCTCATAGGGAGCCACGCCATCACGAGTATCATTTTGGTCACCCTTTTCTGTACCTTCTCCAGTGCAACTATATCTTTTTTGAGATGCGGTGACCAGAATTGTACACAGTACCCAAGGTATATTCTCACCATAGAGTGATACAGAGGCATTATGACATTTTCTGCTTTATTCACCATTCCCTTCCTAATAATTCCCAAAATTCTGTTTGCTTTTTTGACTGCCGCAGCACACTGCACTGACGATTTCAATGTGTTATCCACTATGACACCTAGATCTCTTTCTTGGGTGGTAGCACCTAATATGGAACCTAACATTGTGTAACTATAGCATGGGTTATTTTTCCCTATATGCATCACCTTGCACTTATCCACATTAAATTTCATCTGCCATTTGGATGCCCAGTTTTCCAGCCTCACAAGGTCTTCCTGCAATTTATCACAATCTGCTTGTGATTTAACTACTCTGAATAATTTTGTATCATCTGCAAATTTGATAATCTCACTCGTCGTATTCCTAAGAGCCCCTTTAATCCCTCTGTCATCTAACAATCCAATTGACTCCCTCACAGTTTCCTACTTTGGATATAACCTTCTTCCAATTTTTGAAGGATTTTTTGGGGGCTAAAATAGCCTTTTTCACCTCATCTTTTAACTATGCTGGTAAACATTTGGCTTTCCTTCCACCTTTCTTAATGCATGAAATACATCTGGACTGTACTTCTAAGATGGTATTTAAAAAAAAATGTCTACGCTTGTTGTACATTTTTAACCATTGCAGCTGCACCTTTCAGGATTTTTTTCTAACTGTTTTGCTCATTTCCCTTTTGAAAGTTTAGTGCTAGAAAGTTTAGTGCTAGAGCTGCAGATTTACTTATTGTCCCCCTTCCAGTTATTAGTTTAAATTTGATCATGTTATGGTCACTGTTGCCAAGTGGTCCCACCACCATTACCTCTCTCACCAAATCCTGTGTTCCACTAAGAATTACATCTAAAATAGCTCCCTCTCTTGTCAGATCCTGAACCAATTACTCCATGAAGCAGTCATTTATTACATCCAGGAACTTTGTCTCTAGCATGTCCTGATGTTACATTTACCCAGTCAATATTGGGGTAATTGAAATCTCCCATTATTATTGCACTGCCAAATTGGTTTGCTTCCCTGATTTCTCTTAGCATTTCATCATCTGTCTGACCATTTTGGCCAGGTGGACGGTAGTATACTCCTATCACTATACTCTTACCCAACACGCATGGGATTTCTACCCATATAGATTCTACTGAGCATTTAGTCTCTTGTATGATCTTTATCCTGTTGGACTCTATACCCTCCCGGACATAAAGTGCCACACCCCCACCAAGTTGATCCTCCCTATCATTGAGAAATAATTTCTGCCCTGGTATAGCACTGTCCCAGTGCAAAAAGAGGTTTTCACAAGGTCACAAGGAGTCTCGCTAAGTGAGTAATGCACAAAGGGAAAGGTTTTCACAGGGTCACAAGGAGTCTCGCTAGGTGAGTAATGCACAAAGGGAGAGGTTTTCACAGGGTCACAAGGAGTCTCGCTAGGTGAGTAATGCACAAAGGGAGAGGTTTTCACAAGGTCACAAGGAGTCTCGCTAGGTGAGTAATGCACAAAGGGAGAGGTTTTCACAAGGTCACAAGGAGTCCCGCTAGGTGAGTAATGCACAAAGGGAAAGGTTTTCACAGGATCACAAGGAGTCTCGCTAGGTGAGTAATGCACAAAGGGAAAGGTTTTCACAGGGTCACAAGGAGTCTCGCTAGGTGAGTAATGCACAAAGGGAGAGGTTTTCACAGGGTCACAAGGAGTCTCGCTAGGTGAGTAATGCACAAAGGGAGAGGTTTTCACAAGGTCACAAGGAGTCTCGCTAGGTGAGTAATGCACAAAGGGAGAGGTTTTCACAAGGTCACAAGGAGTCCCGCTAGGTGAGTAATGCACAAAGGGAGAGGTTTTCACAAGGTCACAAGGAGTCTCGCTAAGTGAGTAATGCACAAAGGGAAAGGTTTTCACAGGGTCACAAGGAGTCTCGCTAGGTGAGTAATGCACAAAGGGAGAGGTTTTCACAGGGTCACAAGGAGTCTCGCTAGGTGAGTAATGCACAAAGGGAGAGGTTTTCACAAGGTCACAAGGAGTCTCGCTAGGTGAGTAATGCACAAAGGGAGAGGTTTTCACAAGGTCACAAGGAGTCTCGCTAGGTGAGTAATGCACAAAGGGAGAGGTTTTCACAGGGTCACAAGGAGTCTCGCTAGGTGAGTAATGCACAAAGGGAGAGGTTTTCACAGGGTCACAAGGAGTCCCGCTAGGTGAGTAATGCACAAAGGGAGAGGTTTTCACAAGGTCACAAGGAGTCCCGCTAGGTATTTAATGCACAAAGGGAGAGGTTTTCACAAGGTCACAAGGAGTCCCGCTAGGTATTTAATGCACAAAGGGAGAGGTTTTCACAAGGTCACAAGGAGTCTCGCTAGGTGAGTAATGCACAAAGGGAGAGGTTTTCACAGTCACAAGGAGTCTCGCTAGGTGAGTAATGCACAAAGGGAGAGGTTTTCACAGGGTCACAAGGAGTCTCGCTAGGTGAGTAATGCACAAAGGGAGAGGTTTTCACAGGGTCACAAGGAGTCTCGCTAGGTGAGTAATGCACAAAGGGAGAGGTTTTCACAGGGTCACAAGGAGTCTCGCTAGGTGAGTAATGCACAAAGGGAGAGGTTTTCACAGGGTCACAAGGAGTCTCACTAGGTGAGTAATGCAAAATTAAATTTCATTTTACCTTACGTTTAATTTAAGTTCAACATGCCAGTGGCCTAATTTTAATTAAATTACGAAAATATTTAAGGATTTATTGTTATTGTTCAATGTTCTTTGTAAAAAAAAACCCGGTCTGACATCCCAGACCAGGGCAAGCTTTTCGTTCCATGTAAACCGGACTGATTTGTATTGTATACAGGAATTCCGGTATATAAAAATTAAAAATAAATAAAATAAATAATGCACAAAGGGAGAGGTTTTCACAGGGTCACAAGGAGTCTCGCTAGGTGAGTAATGCACAAAGGGAGAGGTTTTCACAAGGTCACAAGGAGTCTCGCTAGGTATTTAATGCACAAAGGGAGAGGTTTTCACAAGGTCACAAGGAGTCTCGCTAGGTGAGTAATGCACAAAGGGAGAGGTTTTCACAGGGTCACAAGGAGTCTCGCTAGGTGAGTAATGCACAAAGGGAGAGGTTTTCACAAGGTCACAAGGAGTCTCGCTAGGTGAGTAATGCACAAAGGGAGAGGTTTTCACAAGGAGTCTCGCTAGGTGAGTAATGCACAAAGGGAGAGGTTTTCACAAGGAGTCTCGCTAGGTGAGTAATGCACAAAGGGAGAGGTTTTCACAAGGAGTCTCGCTAGGTGAGTAATGCACAAAGGGAGAGGTTTTCACAAGGTCACAAGGAGTCTCGCTAGCAGATCGATACTCTAAGGCCGCGGTAGCAACAGTGCGGCAGTGCCAGGTGCACCCTCGTTCCCCGCACGCACAGTTCTCGTCACCTACCGCTCGATACTCTCTTCAAATTGCATGCAAATGCATGCCGCGGCTGCGAAGCCTTAGGCAGGCGTTAGGCCCACGCAACCCATTTTACTGTATAGAGCGCCTATACAGTATCCTGGGTGCGCGGGCCTAACGCTTCACGGCCGCGCTGGTATCTGTCATTTCAAATGTCATTTGAAATGACAGATACCAGATGTTCTCCGATGCTCGGCAAACTTTCCCCCAGCCCCCGCTCACCTGCCCTGGCCGCGTCCGGTCTCTGGTGCAGCCCCAGTCCTGTCCCCTCCTCCCGAAGCAAAAAAACAAAAAACCGAAAAAGTAGCAAGGCTCGGGCCTGCTACGGTAGTCCCTTCTCCCTTCTCCTCTCCTCCCGATTTCGGCGCTCAAGGCAGCCGGGTGGGCGTGCATTCATCCAGGCAGAGGGAGCCGGCGGCGAAAGCGGCCTCATAGGAAGAGCAGAATCTGGGGACAACTGTATCTGATACGATGGCCAAACAGTGGATAAAGCGAAGGTAAAAGCCAGAAAGCTGCGTGGGTGCATAGGGAGGGGAATGAGCAGTAGAATAGGGAGGAGATATTACCCCTGTATAGGTCCCTGGTGAGACCTCACTGGGAATACTGAGTACAGTTCTGGAGACCGCACCTTCATAAGGATATAAACAGGATGGAGATTATGCAGAGGGGGCTACTAAAATGGTCAGTGGTCTTTGTTCTAAAGCATATGGGGATAGACTTAAAGATCTAAACATGAATATCTTAGAGGAAAGGACAGAAAGGGTAAGTATAATAGAGACAAGGAATAATGTTCTACATTTATATTCAAACCTTTAGGAAACGTTTGAAGATATTTCTTTTTTAGGCAAGTCATTGGGGCGATTGATTAATTTGGAAATGATTATAGACCAAAGAGATATGATTGGCTAATGATTAATTCCTTTAATTATAACATGCATTTAAATAATTATTGGATTTGACTTTGGCAAAGCATTTGTCATGTTTTGTTTTTATGTTTATTTATGAATGTATTGATGTACCCATCTTGGATAGTGGTGGGTTATGATTGTGTTAAATAAATGTTTCTGAATACTGATATGGAAATTATGTACATTTATTCAGATGTGTCATAGAATTGGTGCAGAATTTTCTAAGTCTTGCCACGAAATCTACGCCAAACTGCTTCAGGGAATGGGGATTGTGGTTACATGGAACATTGTAGATGTTTGTTTCTTACAGATATGAGCTGATGAGACAGTGCTGGCGGGACCGACCATACGAGCGACCGACCTTTGCTCAGATTTCAGTGCAGCTGGTTCGGATGCTGGAGGCCAGGAAGGTACCAGAGAACCTCTCATGTTGGGTTGGGTTTCTTTTCCAAAGATCACATTCAGACTCAACTCACCTCTCCTACCAGAGAGCGAGTGAGGGATTCTTCACACATCCACTCTCTCCCTTTCCCTCTTTACAGAGAGACTGAGTACTACCTCTGCTAGCACTGACTCACCCCATTTTCAGTACTCCTGGGCCCTTTTTGAAAATTGGTGTTGCACTGGCTACCCTCTAGTCCTCAGGTACAGTGGCAGATTTTAATGGTGTTACAGAAGAGGATGAAGGTCTTGATAATGGAGAAGAAGGTAACTGTTTCAATATGAGGCAGTGGTGTTTCAGCAGATAGTGGTTTTGGAAGCAACAGTACTGGTGTAATTGTGGCACTGTTGTTAGAGCTGGAGATTGAGATAGAGGTCAAAAGGGAGATGGAGGAACATGTAGAGATAGGGCAGGCAGCAATTAATGTGATAGTGCCGACACCGGTGGCATTCGTGGTGAAGATGGGGGTGGAAGAGGTGATGGCAGTGTTGGAGAAGGCTAGGCAGAACAGACAGAAGTGGGGCTGATTGTGCAGGCAAAGGAAGTCATGTTAGAAGTTATGGTAGTGGAAAATATAGTATATATGTCTAGTGGTGTTATAGACATAAGTAGCAAGTGTTGGAGGTAGTAGGGACAGTGGTGCTGGAGAAAGAGGTGATGGAGCTGAAGCTACTGAAGGCAGTGGTGCTAGAGGTGATGATGAGAAGATGGAGGTGACTTTGATGATGGTAGAAAAGATGGTGGAGGTGATGTAGTAAAATAGGTGGTATATAAGGAAAATGTGAGGGAGAAGCTGACAGCTGGGTAGGAGGAGGTAGTGGTAGTGGAGAAAGTGATGGAAAAAGGAGGTAATGATGGATAAGTGGATAAATGTGGTAAAGGACCTAATAATAGAGAGGTTGAACTGCAGAAGCTGGTATAATGATAGTAGTGAAGGAGGTGACCGAGGAGGGGTTATAGGGATAAGCCAGTGGATATGATGGTGTTAGAGGTTGTGGTGGTGATGGAGGGGATTGACATTGAGAAGGTTGTGGAACAAGTAAAGTTGATGGTTTACGGGCTGAAGCTTACAGAGCTGCTGCTGCTACTACTACTACTACTACTACTACTACTACTAATAATAATAATTTTATAGATGTAGTGATGATGGTGGACAGGATAGAAGTAGAGAAGATGGAGGAGTGGAAAGGGTGGCAGGAAAGGAAGTGATGGTAGTGAAGGAGGAGAAGGAAAGTTCTTATGATGGACAGGGTTGAGGTAGAAGAGGTGAAGAGGATGGAAAGAGAGGCAATGGACATGGTGGAGGAGGAGGTGTTGATGGTGAATAGGGTTAAACTAGAAAAGATGGAGGGGTGTAAAAGGTGGCAATAGATATAATGAAGGAGGAAGAAGAGGTGTTGGTGATGGAGAAGGTTGAGATGGAAGAAATAGAAGGCTGGGAAGGTTGGTAATAGAAGTGGTGGACGAGTTGTAGAAGGGGTTGGTTATGGTCATGGTGAGGTAGAGGAGTTGGAGGGGTGGAAAGGTGGTGATAGAAAAGGAGGAGGAGTAGAAAGATGGTAGTAGTGGTGGTGGAGGACAGTGTTCAGGTAGAAGAGATGAAAGGTATGGAAAAGGTGGCAAGTCTACTGTTGATATGTTTTATTTTGCTCTCTGACTAGCCATGCCAGAGACTGTGGATATCTCTCTTTCTTTTATTGTGCTGCTTAGTTCTGACCTGTTGTCCAGATGTTGTTATGAGATGAGATTGATTGGATGTTAGTGTTTTTTTTGTGAATTATCACCCTATGGTGTTACTTATTTTATGTTGTTGTATTATTTTTAACTATATTAGTGATGCTTATTTTATGTTCTATTATGTTTACATACCTATGTTTTATTGAGTATGTTTTGTTGTGAGCAGCTCTGGATAGGGGCGGCATATAAATAAATTTTAACTATAACCAGTAGAGGTGGCAGTGATCAGGATGAAATAGAGGAGCTGAGGGGTGGAAAGATGGTAATAGGAGGAGTAGTTAGAGGGTGGTGGTGGAGGACAGAGTTGAGATAGAAGAGATGGAAGGTATGGAAAAGGTAACAGCAGAGGTGGTGATGATAGGGGAGATGATGAAGGTGGAGGGGTTAGTCTGGTAAGTCTGACAATGATGCAAACTATACATTAGAACAGAATTACTGCACATAGCTTAAAGGGGAAGAGTCAGCGTGGTTTTTGCAAAAGAAAGTCTTATCTTAGCAATCTGTTAGGATTTTTTGAAGGTATAAAAGCTATGGAAAAAGGAGATCCAGTCGATATAATGTCATAAGAATATAAGCAGTGCCATGCTGGACCAGCCCAAAGGTCTATTGAGCTCAGCATCCTCGCTCCAGTAGTGGCTAGACTGGGTCCCAATTACCCGGCCCTTCCCCAAACGCCGATCTAGTTCCGGTTACTCCCTGCCCGGGAGAGCGATGGCTTTCCTCAGTCTGCCTTGGACTTTTCCTCCAGGAACTCATCCAAACGCCTCTTAAACTGCGCTTTGCTCGGCGCCTGTCCGCGGCCTCTGGCAGCAGAGTCCACAGCTTGATGGTGCGCTGAGTGCAGAATGACTTTCCACCATCTCTTCTGACTCTGCTGCTGCTTAGTGTCATGGAGGGTCCCCTTGTTTTTGTATTATTTGAAAGGGAAGATAACCGTCCTGTATTTACCCGTTCCACCCCATGCACGATTTTATAAACTTCTCTCTTTTGCAAGCTCAGGAGCCCTCGCCTGCAGAGCCTTTCTTCACAGGAGAGATGCTCCAGCCCCTTTATCATTTCTGTATCCCTCCTCTCCACCTTATCTAGTTCTGCTGTGCCTTTTGAGATGAGGGTGACCAGAAATGCTCACAATACTCCAGGTGACTCGATACAGAGGCAGTATATTTTCCATTTTATTCTTATGCCTTTTCAGATCATCCCTAAGTTTCTATTTGCTTCTCTAACCGCTGCCACACACTGAGCTGAGGATTTCAATGTATTGTCCACAAGGACTCACCAAGCTCCTTGTGCTGGACGGTGACTCCCAGTAAAGAAGCCAGCATCATATTCCTGTAATTGGGATTATTTCCCCTGTGTGCATCACTTTGCACTTTTCCACATTAAATTTCATCTCACAAGGTCCTCCTGCAGTTCCTTACAACCCAATGTTGTTTTAACAGCTTTGAATAATTTTGTGTCATCTGCAAATGTGATCACCTCACTACTCATTCCCTTTTCAAGATCGTTTCTAAATAGTTAAACAGCACCGGACCCAGTACCAATCCCTGAGGCGCTGAACTAATGATCTTTCTCCATTTGCACCATTTAGCAAGCAATTTTTTACTGCACATTTTTAAGCCAATTTTCTAAGAGGGTAACTTTCAAACACGTGTGTGGTGTGGTGTCCATGTGCATGCGGTTCCCTGCGTGTGCACACAGATGCGTCAATTTTATATCATGCGCGTGCTGACACACACATGACATAAAATCCGCTACCCACGCTCTCATGTGCACCTAATATTATATCTGCACAGTGCATGTGTGAGTGAATGCTGACACACACGTTATAAATCCACTACCCACGCTCTCATGTGCGCCTGATATTATATCTGCACGTGTATGTGTGAGTGAATGCTGACACACACATGATATAAAATCCACTACCTGCGCTCTCATGTGCGCCTGATATTATATCTGCACAGTGCATGCGTGAGTGAATGCTGACACACACATGATATAAAATCCGCTACCCGCGCTCTCATGTGCGCCTGATATTATATCTGCATGTGCGAGTGAATGCTGACACACACATGATATAAAATCCACTACCCGCGCTCTCATGTGCGCCTGATATTATATCTGCACAGTGCATGTGTGAGTGAATGCTGACACACACATGATATAAAATCCACTACCCGCGCTCTCATGTGCGCCTGATATTATATCTGCACGTGCATGTGCGAGTGAATGCTGACACACACATGATATAAAATCCACTACCTGCGCTCTCATGTGCGCCTGATATTATATCTGCACGTGCATGTGCGAGTGAATGCTGACTCGCGTGCAATGGGGGGGATTTCAGTACATGCGTGTGGCGACGCGATAGACCCTTTCCCCAGTTCCCTCCCAGTCTGCTCCAATAAAGGAGAGGACTGGGAAGAAGCTTCCTAAACCCCCTACCTAACCTGCCTCACTTTTCTCCTAAAACCCCCTGGTATTTAACCTAATTTTGTTTGTTACTTTCCTGCTCTCGGAGCAGCAGCAACTTGCGTGCGTAATGGCTCTGACCCGGCCCGGCCTCAGTCTGCCCCTTTTTTTTCAAACCGTTCTTCAGCGTGAACCGGGAGAAACGTGCGAGGCCGTGGTGTTAAAATATGCGCAGCACGCGTGTGGCCCAGCCATGCGTGTAACTCCCGGTATAGGCGCATGTAAGCCTTTTAAAATGAATCCTTAAGGGAACTTTAGCCTTTGAATATTGACCTGGAGGAGGATTTACCTGCAGACTCTGGCACCGTGCACAGGCGAACGTTCAAAGCCACTCAGCCAGGCAACTCAGAAACCATCCACTTTCAGTATCCCTGCTCCGTACCTGCCTAACTATTACCCAAATCAAGTTTCAGGGCAGGGATGAATTAGCTGAGTAAATTCTCCAGCTTACTTGGATATTAGGAGTTTGCCGAACACGTTTTTCAGCAAATGTTAAACCTGCCTAGAAGCAAGTCCAGAGCCATGCGACCGCATCTCATGAGCCTTAGCAGGCAATTTCAATATAACATCTCAAAGGCTTCACCCAGTTAAGTGGCACTGCCCTCACTCCAGCTGTAAGTCCTGGCCCAAACTACCCCCACAAATCTGAGATGATTTTCACTCGAGAAAGGGTCTTGGATTGCCTTCCCCTGTCCTCTCACTGTCTCCCCTCCTCTGTCTCCCTCCTCCCCCACCCTCCAACCTTAATCCTCAAGCCTTGCGAGTACATTTCACAATGGGAATCGCTGTCAGCAATGCAGAGTGCAATATTACCTCCTGTGCCATGCTGAGAGGCTGTGCAGGCCAGGGGTCTTCTGCCAGGGAGGGGGGCGTGATACACGTTTATAAAATCATGGGCAGAGTGCAATATTACCTCCTGTGCCATGCGGAGAGGCTGTGCAGACCAGGGGTCTTCTGCCAGGGAGGAGGCGTGATACACGTGTATAAAATCATGGGCAGAGTGCAATATTACCTCCTGTGCCATGCTGAGATGCTGTGCAGGCCAGGGGTCTTCTCCCTGGGAGGGAGCGTGATACACGTTTATAAAATCATGGGCAGAGTGCAATATTACCTCCTGTGCCATGCTGAGAGGCTGTGCAGTCCCGGGGTCTTCTGCCTGGGAGGGAGTGTGATACACGTTTCTAAAATCATGGGCAGAGTGCAATATTACCTCCTGTGCCATGCTGAGAGGCTGTGCAGGCCCGGGGTCTTCTGCCTGGGAGGGAGTGTGATACACGTTTATAAAATCATGGGCAGAGTGCAATATTACCTCCTGTGCCATGCTGAGAGGCTGTGCAGGCCAGGGGTCTTCTGCCTGGGAGGGGGCATGACACAAGTTTATAAAATCATGGGCAGAGTGCAATATTACCTCCTGTGCCATGCTGAGAGGCTGTGCAGTCCCGGGGTCTTCTGCCTGGGAGGGAGTGTGATACACGTTTATAAAATCATGGGCAGAGTGCAATATTACCTCCTGTGCCATGCTGAGAGGCTGTGCAGGCCAGGGGTCTTCTGCCTGGGAGGGGGCATGACACAAGTTTATAAAATCATGGGCAGAGTGCAATATTACCTCCTGTGCCATGCTGAGAGGCTGTGCAGGCCCGGGGTCTTCTGCCTGGGAGGGAGCGTGATACACGTTTATAAAATCATGGGCAGAGTGCAATATTACCTCCTGTGCCATGCTGAGAGGCTGTGCAGGCCAGGGGTCTTCTGCCAGGGAGGGGCATGATACACGTTTATAAAATCATGGGCAGAGTGCAATATTACCTCCTGTGCCATGCTGAGAGGCTGTGCAGGCCAGGAGTCTTCTGCCTGGGAGGGGGCATAATACACGTTTATAAAATCATGGGCAGAGTGCAATATTACCTCCTGTGCCATGCTGAGAGGTTGTGCAGGTCTGTAATTTCATTTTTTAGTTCCTTTACAATTCTATGGTGAATACCATCCAGTCCCAGTGATTTGTTATTCTTTAGTCTGTCAATCTGAGTTATTATATCCTCCAGTCTCACAGTGATGCTATCTCGTCTCTCAGAGTCATCACCATCAAAAGCTGTTTGTGGTGTGGGTTTGACCCAGACATCCTCATTAGTAAAGACAGAAGCAAATAATTCATTTCGTTTTTCTGCTATTTCCTTTTTCTCTCTGATCGCCCCTCAGTTCTCTAACAGCCTAATTGATTCCCTCACATGCTTTTTGCTTTGAATGTTCTCTCTCTCTTCTCTACGGCAAGCTCCTTTTCCAGTTCTCTCTTAGCCTGCTTATTCTTTGTTTCTAACTTGCCCGTACGTATGGTCTTTCCTATTTTCTTCATTTTGGTTTGCTTTCCAGGTTTTGAAGGATACCCTTTTGGCTTTAATTGCCTCTTTCACCTCACTAGTAAACCCCTTGAGCAGTTGTTTAGTTTTCCTTAGACTTTATTTTAATGGATGGATGGAATACATTTAGTCAGGGCCTCAACGATGGTAATTTTAAAGTGTCCATGCCTCCTGCACATTTTTAACTTTGTCAATTGCTCATTTTAGTTTTTTCTAACAGATTTCCTCATTTTACCATAGTCTCCCTTTTTATAATTAAATGTTACTTCAGTAGATTTAGTTAGTATTTTATTTATTTAAAGTCTTTTCTATTCCCTCGTTAAGCTAGGTGCAGTCACAACGGTTCACAATAAGGCACATAAATTTATGTTGCTAAATGTTTTAAATGATTAAACTTAAACAGGTGCCATCAAGGTACGGTAACATAGTTTCATAAAAATATTAATTGTTGGTTGTGATAAAACATGTCCACTTCTATTTTTATCAGCTATAGACTGAATTAATAGTTAAATCTTATCTTTGGTGTTGAAACGAGAAAATAAAATAAAATACACACATATTGAGTAAGGTGATGTGTGTGGGTGTCCTACTGACCGCCTTCTGCACTTCCCTGTATTCACCCTCACTGATTATGTAAAATTTTGTTACAATAAGATCACTGATGTCAAGCAAATCCACCATCTTTATCTCTTGCACCAGGTCCTGTGTCCCACTAAGAACTAACATAGTCCCCCCCCGCTGCATGAAGCCGTCATTGATGGCATCCAGGAAGTTTATCTTCCTTGCATGCTCTCATGTGACATTTACTTAATCAATACTCAGGAATTAAGTCTCCCATTATTACTGTTTCCCATTTTACTAGTCAGACTAATCTGTTAGCATTTTACAGTCTGCTTCCTCATCCTGGCAGGCAGTATCATATCCCCACTATTGTACTCTTCCCTTTACCCATGGAATATCAGAGTTTACTGCAAAGCTTTTATTCTGTACATAGAGTGCCACCCCTCCAACAAATGTATCTGTCCTGTCCTGCAGATATAATGTGTACCCTGGTATCACAGTGTCGCATTGGTTATGTCTATATCTTCCTTTTATTCTGTACATAGAGTGCCACCCCTCCAACAAATGTATCTGTCCTGTCATGCAGATATAATGTGTACCCTGGTATCACAGTGTCGCATTGGTTATGTCTATATCTTCCTTTTATTCTGTACATAGAGTGCCACCCCTCCAACAAATGTATCTGTCCTGTCCTGCAGATATAATGTGTACCCTGGTATCACAGTGTCGCATTGGTTATGTCTATATCTTCCTTTTATTCTGTACATAGAGTGCCACCCCTCCAACAAATGTATCTGTCCTGTCATGCAGATATAATGTGTACTCTGGTATCATTCTCCTGTTGATTATGCTCTGTCCTATTCTTTCTGTCTTCCTTTAGCACCATACTCTTAAGTCTCTCTTCTTATTTTTCAGGCTTCTGGCATTTGCATGCAGATATTGTAAAGCAGTTTTATTTCTTTTTCTGTCTTTACATGTACCCACAACCTGCTCATTATCAGATAATGCAGGCAGTTTGGAATCATTTTTATCTGCATGTTCTGTATTTAAATACATCTGTGCTTTTTCATAATATATAATGCAATTATATAAATAACAGACATCTCATTACATTGGACTCCCAGAAAGCTGCAGAAGTTCTTCTCAAGAGTGTAGCAAAGGTAGCCGCCTCTTCCCCATCACAATAATTTCTTCCCAGTAACACATCTCTCAGATCTACGGCCCTTGCTTCCCCATCATAGAGAAACTATGTGAGAGGGAGGTAAAGACTTTATTGCCTGTTAAAGTGATGCAATGCCGGGTCGTGCCCCGGGATCTCCACTCACCACCAGGTCCACTCTGTCCACAAGAGCCCCCTCCGGCCCGCCGAACCCAAGACATGGCCGCCCAGGCCTGAGACGTGGCCTACTGCGGCGTTCCCCCTGAGAGGGAGACGCCACCGGTGATCCGCTGCTGGCCCCGCCCCCTAGGCGCACGCGCAGGGATCTCTATTTAAAGGGGCCAGCGCGGGAAAACAGAGGACGCCTCCCTGCTGCTCTTCTGATCCTTGGTCGCATAGGATCCACCTAAGACCAAGAGGCCCGGGTCCTCACGGGCTCCTCCTGGCTTCCAGTGGTGAAGCCGTCTTTGAAGTCTCTCCTCAGCGCCACCTCCCAGCTGCGACACTCACTGTGGGTATCCACAACACAGCACCTGAGGTCTCAGCCGGCCCAAGGGTCCAAGAACATAACATAAAGTCTATACAAAGCAGTCATAAGTTGATGTTCAGTGCCCTAGTGAGTGAGAAAGTTACCCAGATAACTTCACCCGGATACTCCATGAAATGTAGCCAGGTGATTGTTCCACTGAATAGACCAGATAAAGTTACCTGAATAACCTCACCTGCATACTGAGCGGAATGATAGTTACCTGGGTAACCTCACCTGCATATTGAGCGGAATGCAGCCGAGTAATTGCTCCGCTGAATAGAAGCAGATAAAGTTACCTGCATACTGAGCAGAATGATAGTTACCTGGGTAACCTTACCTGCATACTGAGTGGAATGATAGTTACCTGGGTGTCCTCACCTGCATACTGAACAGAATGATAGTTACCTGGGTAACCTCACCTGCATACTGAACGGAATGCAGCCGAGTAATTGCTCTGCTGAATAGAACCAGATAAAGTTACCTGAATAACCTCACATGCATACTGAGTGGAATGATAGTTACCTGGGTATCCTCACCTGCATACTGAGCGGAATGATAGTTACCTGAGTAACCTCACCTGCATACTGAGCGGAATGCAGCCGAGTAATTGCTCTGCTGAATAGAACCAGATAAAGTTACCTGAATAACCTCACCTGCATACTGAGTGGAATGATAGTTACCTGGGTAACCTTACCTGCATACTGAGCGGAATGATAGTTACCTGGGTAACCTTACCTGCATACTGAGCGGAATGATAGTTACCTGAGTAACCTCACCTGCATACCGAGCGGAATGATAGTTACCTGGGTAACCTTACCTGCATACTGAGTGGAATGATAGTTACCTGGGTAACCTTACCTGCATACTGAGCGGAATGATAGTTACCTGAATAACCTCACCTGCATACTGAGCGGAATGATAGTTACCTGGGTAACCTCACCTGCATACTGAGCGGAATGCAGCCGAGTAATTGCTCCGCTGAATAGACCCAGATAAAGTTACCTGCATACTGAGCGGAATGATAGTTACCTGGGTATCCTCACCTGCATATTGAGCGGAATGCAACCGAGTAATTGCTCCGCTGAATAGAAGCAGATAAAGTTACCTGCATACTGAGCAGAATGATAGTTACCTGGGTAACCTCACCTGCATACTGAGCGGAATGATAGTTACCTGGGTGTCCTCACCTGCATACTGAACGGAATGCAGCCGAGTAATTGCTCTGCTGAATAGAACCAGATAAAGTTACCTGAATAACCTCACATGCATACTGAGTGGAATGATAGTTACCTGGGTATCCTCACCTGCATACTGAGCGGAATGATAGTTACCTGAGTAACCTCACCTGCATACTGAGCGGAATGCAGCCGAGTAATTGCTCTGCTGAATAGAACCAGATAAAGTTACCTGAATAACCTCACCTGCATACTGAGTGGAATGATAGTTACCTGGGTAACCTCACCTGCATACTGAGCGGAATGATAGTTACCTGGGTAACCTTACCTGCATACTGAGCGGAATGATAGTTACCTGAGTAACCTCACCTGCATACCGAGCGGAATGATAGTTACCTGGGTAACCTTACCTGCATACTGAGTGGAATGATAGTTACCTGAATAACCTCACCTGCATACTGAGCGGAATGATAGTTACCTGGGTAACCTTACCTGCATACTGAGTGGAATGATAGTTACCTGGGTAACCTCACCTGCATACTGAGCGGAATGATAGTTACCTGGGTAACCTTACCTGCATACTGAGCAGAATGATAGTTACCTGGGTAACCTCACCTGCATACTGAGCGGAATGCAGCCGAGTAATTGCTCTGCTGAATAGACCCAGATAAAGTTACCTGAATAACCTCACCTGCATACTGAGTGGAATGATAGTTACCTGGGTAACCTTACCTGCATACTGAGTGGAATGATAGTTACCTTTGTTACCTCACCTGCATACTGAGCGGAATGATAGTTACCTGAGTAATCTCACCTGCATACTGAGCAGAATGCAGCCGAGTAATTGCTCCGCTGAATAGACCCAGATAAAGTTACCTGCATACTGAGCGGAATGATAGTTACCTTTGTTACCTCACCTGCATACTGAGCGGAATGATAGTTACCTGAGTAACCTCACCTGCATACTGAGCAGAATGCAGCCGAGTAATTGCTCCGCTGAATAGAAGCAGATAAAGTTACCTGGGTAACTTTAGGGCAGCTATTTTTCTATCACTGGCTGAAGTATAGTCCCATCCCTGGAACATCTGCAATGCCACTTGTTCTTTCTTGGCTACATTTTTTGCAGGCAATGAGTTGGTAGGACAAAATTTAGCCAAAGAGCAAGGGAATATTTAGAAATCTCTTTTTTTTTTTTTTTTTGGTCCGGGCAACTCCAAAGCATTTGAATATCAACGTCTCAATGTTTTGTGACCTTTACCTACTGTAGTGTAGAGTAGCTAATGTCTGGTGCAGAAAGTGTAGTTTCCTTGGAGGAAGTGAGAGAGTTGTGTGGAACATTCAGGAAGTGCAGCTTTTCTTCTCTCCCTCCTGCCACTAAGCACTGTTGGAGCTGTGTTGGTTTGCGGTGTTTCTCAGTCTGGTGTTCTCTTCCTTCTTTCACTGCTTCAGGCCTACGTGAACATGGCATTGTTTGAGAACTTCACCTATGCTGGCATTGACGCCACAGCAGAAGAAGCCTGATCCTTGGGAGCAGAGAGGAGAACATCCATTAAACCTTTTCTCCACATGGGTGAGAGATCCAGCAATTACAAGCAATATCCCCAGCATACAGCAGGAGTAAAATACCCCAGGATGGAAAACTGCCTGCCAAAAGGAAGCAAATTTCAAAACCAGAGCAGCTCCTCAGACTGGATAGAGACCATGAACAGTGTGTCCTTCCCTCCCCTCGTTACAGAATGTCTCAGGCCCAAACTCCTCGTGCTTGCACAGTACATGAATTGGAGTAATCCCTTCTATTTCCATCTGCTTAACCCCTCCCATCAGCATGCAATGGGAACGTCTGCTGAATCTCTGTATTGAGGCTTACAGTGCAAAGACTGGACAGAGGGAGAATGCCATGCAGAGAGTGACTCGTGCACAGCTGCCACCGGGACGAACGTGTCTGGGGGCACATCATCCTGGACTGCCCAGTGAGAGAGAGAGAATTTCACTGCTAGAGTAACACAGACCCTTAACATGAAGGAAGAGGAAATGCATGGGAAGGCAATGACTGTAGAACATGGAGAGGGTGGGTCACTACCTATTCCTTCATCCTCTGTCCTCCGTTGGATGTTGGGACTTCATCTCGACTTGGTTCTTTTCTTACCTCTTTCATCGCAGTTTTGTTATGTCCTTTGGTGGAGCCTCCTGTACTGCCGTCTGGCCTTAGGCTTCTTCTCTCTGTGTACTAATGCCCCTGGTGCTCTGATCTCCTCGCATGGCTTTCTGTACCTCCTTTATGCTGATGATTACCAGATTTACATCTCTAAACCAGTGGCGTAGCCACGGGTGGGCCTGGGTGGGCAGGTGCCCACCCAACTTAGACCCAGGCCCACCCAACTGGCACCGGAACTGCAAGGCTGTCGCGGGATCCCATCCCCGCGACAGCGAACAAGAGAACCCACGCCTCGCGCGCCATCACGGCACACATGGGGAAGCGCTGCTGCGGCCGTATGGCCAACCGGTCTTCCTGTTGAGGGGGGGGAGCGGAAGCGCCGCAGGCAGCTTCCGCTTCCTCCCCCCAAAGCAGGAAGATCAGCTGCCTCTCCTGCTGCCACCCGTTCTCCTGCTATCTTCGGGCCCGCCAAACTTCCTGTTTGGGGGTGGGGAGCGGAAGCGCCGCGGGCAGCTTCCGCTTCCTCCCCCCAATGCAGGAAGATCAGCTGCCTCTCCTGCTGCCACCCGTTTTGCTATCTTCAGACCAAACGGCCTGCCGAACTTCCTGTTTGGGGGAGCGGAAGCGCCGCGCACAGCTTCCGCTTTCTCCCCCAAAGCAGGAAGATCAGCTGCCTCTCCTGCTGCCACCGGCCTCCTGCTATCTTCGGGCGTCGGGCCGTATGGTCCGCCGATCTTCCTGCTTGGGGGGGGGGGGGGGGGGGGGGGAAGCGGGCGTTGGGCGCTGCGCTTCCGCTCCCCCCCCCCCCGACAGGAAGTTCGGACGCCCGAAGATAGCAGGAGTCCGGTGGCAGCAGGAGAGGCAGCTGATCTTCCTGCTCTGGGGGAGAAAGCGGAAGCTGTGCACGTGCTTGAATGTGTATGTGTGGATGAAAATGGGAGTGTGTGTGGGTGAAAACTGGAGCCTGGGTGTGTATGTGGGTGAGAATGGAAGCTTGAATATGTGGGTGAATGGGAGCTCGAATGTGTGTATGTGTGGTTGAGAATGGGAGCCTGGGTTTGTGGGTGGGTGAGAATGGGATCTTGAATGTGTATATATGGGTGAGAATGAGAGCCTGGGTTTGTGTGGGTGGGTGAGAATGGAAGCTTGAATATGTGGATAAGAATGGGTGCTTGAATGTGTGTATGTGTGGGTGAGAATAGTACCTTAAATGTGTATATGTATGGATGAGAATGGGAGCTTGAATATGTGTGGGTGAGACTGGGAGCATGGGTTTGTGGGTGAGAATGGGAGTCTGGGTTTATGTGTGTGGGTGAGAATGGGTGCCTGGATGTGCGTCTGTGTGTGCATAAGAATATAAGCCTGGGGAGGGGTGAGAAAGTGAGAACTTGAATGTGAGCTTGGGGGGGGGGGAGAGCATATGAGAGTGAGAGCTTGAGTGTGTGAGAGGGAGTCTGTGAGAGAAAGCGTGTGTGTGTGTGTGTGTGTGTGTGTGTGTGTGTGTGTGTGGAAGGGAAGAAGACAGTAATAGAAGAAAGACACCGAAAAGGAATTAGGAAATGAGCTATAAGGGAAAAAATGGGAAAAAGAGACCAGGACCAACTGATTAGAAAAATACAAAGATCAGACAACAAAGGTAAAAATATATATCTATATTTTGAGATGTTAGCAATTTAAATATAAGCAACACAACCGCTCTCTCAAAATTTATGGACAGGTAGGAGCCGTGTATAAAATCGTAATAATAAGAAGGCTAAAGTACCACAAATCACCGTGAATTATGTTTGTATCATTAAGTAAACCTCATACTTAGGCGTAGATGTGAATGCTATGCTGCATAATTTGCCATTATTTATCAGTAAAAAAACAACTAGTAGACCTGCATGCCTACAGCCCACCCATGTTAACCTTGTGCCCACCCAAAAAATCAATTCTGGCTACGCCACTGCTCTAAACCACTTTCCCTCTTCCTCCTTTCTCTATTTCCTCCCAGTCCCTTGAACCCATAACCTTGAGGTCATCTTCGACTCCTCTCTCTCTTCTTCTCAACAACAAACATCAAATCACTGCTAAAGTGTCTCGTTTTTTTCGGTATAACATGAGCAAAATCCACCCCTTCCTGAGCATCCTACCAGAACCCTTATCCACTCTCTTATCGCCTCCTGCTTAGTCTATTGCATCCTACTCCTCCCAGGTCTCCCAGCAAGCCCCCTCTCTCCACTACAATCCTTCCATAATTCAGCTGCGTGATTTGTATTTCTCCAAAGTCATTACAAACATATTAGTCCTTTTCTCCAGTCAGTACCTTGGCTCCCTATCTGATCCCACATATCGTTCTGACCTACAAAAGCCTTCAGCAACCCCCACCATGAACTCTGCTCAGCAGGCAGCTCACTCCTATCCATGCTCCTGGCTCTCTGCTTTCCTCCTGTCTACACCGTATCCCTAGAATACACTTTCTGAGCTGCGGCATCTGCTTTCTTTCTCTGGACTTATTCAAATCCAGCCTAAAATCCACCTTGTAAGGCTGCTTTTAGACCTTAGCCCTCAGCTCTTACAAATCATAGCTTTGGCGAATGTAATTATGTTTTCATAATAAATGAATTTTTTTTAAGCCTCGAATTTGTATTGTCTGTGTGTCTGGACTACATTGTAAGCTCTATGGAGCAGGGACTGTCTCTTAGGTGCATATGTCTAGTACTGCTTTAGACAGGATTGAGTCAGAGTGAAAAACTGTCCATGCCAGAAAAAGTCAGGGCAAAGTTGTTCTCCACCCACCTCAGATAGGTGTGAAAGCAGAATTTGGAAAGTCAGGTGCCTCCCCCAGCATCCTCGCTGCATTGCTGCACTCTCCAGGTGCCTCCCCCAGCATCCTCGCTGCACTCTCCAGGTGCCTCCCCCAGCATCCTCGCTGCATTGCTGCACTCTCCAGGTGCCTCCCCCCCCCCCCCCCCCCCGCATCCTCTCTGCACTCTCCAGGTGCCTCCCTCAGCATCCTCGCTGCACTCTCCAGGTGCCTCCCCCCCCCCCCCCCCCAGCATCCTCTCTGCACTCTCCAGGTGCCTCTCCCAGCATCCTCTCTGCACTCTCCAGGTGCCTCCCCCAGCATCCTCTCTGTACTCTCCAGGTGCCTCTCCCAGCATCCTCTCTGTACTCTCCAGGTGCCTCTCCCAGCATCCTCTCTGTACTCTCCAGGTGCCTCCCCCAGCATCCTCGCTGCACTCTCCAGGTGCCTCTCCCAGCATCCTCTCTGTACTCTCCAGGTGCCTCTCCCAGCATCCTCTCTGTACTCTCCAGGTGCCTCTCCCAGCATCCTCTCTGTACTCTCCAGGTGCCTCCCCCAGCATCCTCGCTGCACTCTCCACTTGCCTCTCCCAGCATCCTCTCTGTACTCTCCAGGTGCCTCTCCCAGCATCCTCTCTGTACTCTCCAGGTGCCTCCCCCAGCATCCTCGCTGCACTCTCCAGGTGCCTCTCCCAGCATCCTCGCTGCATTGCTGCACTCTCCAGGTGCCTCTCCCAGCATCCTCTCTGAACTCTCCAGGTGCCTCTCCCAGCATCCTCTCTGCACTCTCCAGGTGCCTCTCCCAGCATCCTCTCTGCACTCTCCAGGTGCCTCCCCCAGCATCCTCGCTGCACTCTCCACTTGCCTCTCCCAGCATCCTCTCTGTACTCTCCAGGTGCCTCTCCCAGCATCCTCTCTGTACTCTCCAGGTGCCTCTCCCAGCATCCTCTCTGTACTCTCCAGGTGCCTCCCCCAGCATCCTCTCTGCACTCTCCAGGTGCCTCCCTCAGCATCCTCGCTGCATTGCTGCACTCTCCAGGTGCCTCTCCCAGCATCCTCTCTGAACTCTCCAGGTGCCTCTCCCAGCATCCTCTCTGTACTCTCCAGGTGCCTCCCTCAGCATCCTCGCTGCACTCTCCAGGTGCCTCCCTCAGCATCCTCGCTGCACTCTCCAGGTGCCTCCCTCAGCATCCTCGCTGCACTCTCCAGGTGCCTCCCCCCCCAGCATCCTCTCTGCACTCTCCAGGTGCCTCTCCCAGCATCCTCTCTGCACTCTCCAGGTGCCTCCCCCAGCATCCTCTCTGTACTCTCCAGGTGCCTCTCCCAGCATCCTCTCTGTACTCTCCAGGTGCCTCTCCCAGCATCCTCTCTGTACTCTCCAGGTGCCTCCCCCAGCATCCTCGCTGCACTCTCCAGGTGCCTCTCCCAGCATCCTCTCTGCACTCTCCAGGTGCCTCCCTCAGCATCCTCGCTGCACTCTCCAGGTGCCTCCCCCCCCCCCCCCCCCCAGCATCCTCTCTGCACTCTCCAGGTGCCTCCCCCAGCATCCTCTCTGTACTCTCCAGGTGCCTCTCCCAGCATCCTCTCTGTACTCTCCAGGTGCCTCTCCCAGCATCCTCTCTGTACTCTCCAGGTGCCTCCCCCAGCATCCTCGCTGCACTCTCCAGGTGCCTCTCCCAGCATCCTCTCTGTACTCTCCAGGTGCCTCTCCCAGCATCCTCTCTGTACTCTCCAGGTGCCTCTCCCAGCATCCTCTCTGTACTCTCCAGGTGCCTCTCCCAGCATCCTCTCTGTACTCTCCAGGTGCCTCCCCCAGCATCCTCGCTGCACTCTCCACTTGCCTCTCCCAGCATCCTCTCTGTACTCTCCAGGTGCCTCTCCCAGCATCCTCTCTGTACTCTCCAGGTGCCTCCCCCAGCATCCTCGCTGCACTCTCCAGGTGCCTCTCCCAGCATCCTCGCTGCATTGCTGCACTCTCCAGGTGCCTCTCCCAGCATCCTCTCTGAACTCTCCAGGTGCCTCTCCCAGCATCCTCTCTGCACTCTCCAGGTGCCTCCCCCAGCATCCTCGCTGCATTCTCCACTTGCCTCTCCCAGCATCCTCTCTGTACTCTCCAGGTGCCTCTCCCAGCATCCTCTCTGTACTCTCCAGGTGCCTCTCCCAGCATCCTCTCTGTACTCTCCAGGTGCCTCCCCCAGCATCCTCTCTGTACTCTCCAGGTGCCTCCCCCAGCATCCTCTCTGTACTCTCCAGGTGCCTCCCCCAGCATCCTCGCTGCACTCTCCAGGTGCCTCTCCCAGCATCCTCGCTGCATTGCTGCACTCTCCAGGTGCCTCTCCCAGCATCCTCTCTGAACTCTCCAGGTGCCTCTCCCAGCATCCTCTCTGCACTCTCCAGGTGCCTCCCCCAGCATCCTCTCTGAACTCTCCAGGTGCCTCCCCCAGCATCCTCTCTGAACTCTCCAGGTGCCTCTCCCAGCATCCTCTCTGAACTCTCCAGGTGCCCCCCCCCCCCAGCATCCTCTCTGCACTCTCCAGCTGCCTCTCCCAGCATCCTCGCTGCATTGCTGCACTCTCCAGGTGCCTCTCCCAGCATCCTCTCTGCACTCTCCAGGTGCCTCCCCCAGCATCCTCGCTGCATTGCTGCACTCTCCGGCTCTCTTTCACGCACAGTAGGTGACTCTGGTTTGACTTCTCTGCCAGAAGCTGTCTTGTTTGCGAGTTTCCTTTCTGAGGCTGCTGCACTGTCACTGTGTGAATCACAAATTGCCTGCATCCTGACCTCCAGTAACTGTGATAAGGCCTGTGGCTTCCTGCTTAGCACTAATTAGTGACCTAGTGAGGACACTGGTCCGCGTGTAAAGGGCCAGGCAGGCACCAGCATTGTAAGATGGAAGTCGTTCAGGCTCGTTGCTGAATGTGAAACAAGCCCAAAGCTCTTCCAGTGCTCAGAGTCCCTTTTAAGGATGAGACAGAAGAAATAAACAGAGGGCCAGCAGAGAATGAGGCTGATGAATAGGATTTCTGCATTGTGTGTTTAGTAGGGGGAGGCCATTAATGATCGATGAATCCAGCACATGCTGCATCAGTGCAGTTCTCTTCCAAAGCTTATCCAGGACTGCTTGTATGTGCCTTGCTCCGGGGAGGCTACCACAGGCCACAGCTGCCCCGCGCCCCTTGCTCACACACCTGGCAGCCACACCTCCTCCTCTGCTCTCAGACAAGGCCTGGCACTGGGGCAGCACCTGCAATACTTACACTGGGCCCTGTGCTGCTGTCGCCAACAGGTGAGATGGGAGAGGTGTGGCAGGCTGAGGGAGGGTCTATGGCAGTAAGGGGGGAGGGAAAGTGCTTTGCCCGGAAGAGACATCCCAAGTAGCTACATAAAGCTCCCTCTCTGGCCACACTGAAATCCTGCTATAATCCCCCCTTTTTAAGGATACTTCTAATTCTTAGTTTGGCTCCTCTTGCTCATAGCTGTGTTGGTTTTAGTCTAGTTTTCTGTAAAAAAAAAAATAAAAAATTAAAATGTATTTCCTGAAATCTCCTGCTTCTCTAATCTCTGCATCTTAAATAGAAGATAAATACCTTGGACCAAGGGCTGATTTTTATGTACATTTACAGTGCTACATGCACCAAGGAGCACTATAGACATGGGTAGTGGTAGCGTTGCTGCAGCTTGGAAGGAGAAGGGGCACTGGGGTGAGGGAAAGGGAATGAGATGGAGAGTTTAGAGGGGAAGCTACTGAAGGTAAGAGCTGGGGGAGGGGGAGATACAGATCTGATGGGACCTGTCTCAGGCCCTCTGATCTCCAGGCCACTGGGGCTGGGGATGCTAGAGGTGGCGCTCACTCACCACATAGCAACACCTGGTGATGGAATTTGGACTCCATGATTTGAGGGCTCTGGAAGGAGAAGCAGTGTAAGATAGTGTCCTACTCATCAGATCCAAGTCCCGGTGGAAACGCCTGCATTCACCTGGCCGGGTCTGTCTGGCAGGCTGCAGCTCTGTAATAATTAGATGTCCTAATGGAAATCAGGAGCAGGGCTTCAGATTAATTAATTATTTATTTAGTGATTTATTTTTTTTTTATATACCGTGGCACGTAAGAAACATCACCTCGGTTTACAGTAAAACAATAAATCAGCAACAGGCTTTACAGACAATATGAAATTAAGGAGGCAAAAAATATAAATCATTTAAGAACAATTTAAGAACAATCAACATAATATAAATCAGTTAAGAACAAAAGCAATTAAACCAATGAAAGTCATTGGTTTAATAGATTAAACTAAACCTATGATTAGCACCTGCAGCTGACGGTCTCTGGATCCTGAAGCCCCATCCCTGGCACATGGCGAGTGCTGGAGAATAAGCAGCCCTGAAGTAATAGGAAGGAATCCTGGTCAGGATTACTGGGACTGTCTGATCAGGGCATTACAGTTTACTTTCATGCAGGAGTTCTGCCTTCAGTTGGATCAGGCACCTAGCCGGCTCCTGCACAGGTTAAGGAGGGCTGTTAAGGCCACTCCATCGCACCTTCTACAATGATCCCAAATCATTTTTTGTTCCCAAATCAAAAATGTGAAAAAGAAACAAGTTTCTCTTTCCACTGACTTACTGCCCATGTCCAGCTGCCCTATCCCAGAAAATCAAGAAATGAAACAGCCAGGATTCAGCTATTGAATATGGGAAAAGCTTTGTTAATAGTGAAACCCTCACAACTTACCAGGAAAGTGTTATTGGTGCCCTCTTTTAGACCATTGAGGTGTTCTTCCCATACTAGCTTCCTTCTTACGAGCCGATTCAGTAAAGTCCATGGGAGAGCGGGCAAACGCCCGCTCTCCCGGCGCGCACACAGGCCACTCGCCTGTGCGCGCGATTCTGTATTTAAATGAGGCCCAGTGGTAGAAACGGGCAAAAGGAGGCACTAGGGTTTGACAGCCAATGCTCAATTTTGCCAGTGTCGGTTCTCGAGCCCGCTGACAGCCACAGGCTCGGAAACCGGACACCGGCAAAATTGAGCGTCCGGTTTTCGACCCGACAGCCGCCGGCCGACTTCAAATTTTTTTTTATTTTTATTTTTTAACTTTTTTTACTCTTTGGAACCTCCGACTTAATATCGCCATGATATTAAGTCGGAGGGTGCACAGAAAAGCAGTTTTTACTGTGCACTTTCCCGGTGCCAGAAGAAAGCGCCTACCTTTGGGTCGGCGCTAATTTCTGAAAGTAAAATGTGCGGCTTGGCTGCACATTTTACTTACTAAATCGCGCGGGAATACCTAATAGGACCATCAACATGCATTTGCATGTTGAGGGCGCTATTAGGTGCCGCGGGTTGGACGTGCGTTTTCTGCCCCTTTCTGAATTAAGGGGTAAGGGAAAATGCGCGTCCAATGGCAGGTTAACAGTGCTCTCCGTCGGAGCGCACTGTACTGTATCGGCCCGTTAGTTTGTTAGATGGAGGCATTTTGTCCGCAGAACAAAAATGTGAAAAATGACAAAAGATAGAGGTTTCTAGTTCTACTACCACAGCACCTGTTCTTTAGTGCTTCTTTTTCTTCTATGCCTCCATAATTTCAACTTGGTTCTCCCTCCCTGTTTGATGATTGATTATACTGGGGTGGGTTGTCATTGAAAGCCCTCAATCAGAAGGAAGAAATACAAAGATGCTCAAGAGAAACCATTTTGCTTCTTTGAATGTGATAAAAGTCATCATAGTAAGCAAAAACTTATGTAAAACCAGAAAATCAGGACATGGAGCAGCCAGAAATCAGCTACAGAATATGGGAAAAGTTTTTTCTAAATACAGCAACCCTCGCAACTTACCAGGAAAACCAAACCTCGCTCATTAGAAACCATTTAAGTGGTGTGAATGTGGCATGGTAATGAGGGCAGGGTTCATATTAGATGTATGGTGGACATGTGTATACATGGGATTTTGGGGGCGAAGGGGAGATCTCAAACATAATATCTCATCAGATTAAACATGCTGCCCCGTTATGTTTCCTGAATTTGTGGCCATTATATACATGTGATTTATATTAGAAACAATTATGAACCCACTTAATCCATGCTGCTTATTTTACCATTGCCATTCAATGGAAATCCATACCCTTAATGTCACATTGGAAACAGCAAGTACAGTGGGGGCACTGAGTGGAGAGGATCACCTTGCTGGTGGCTGAAAGAAATCCGTGAGTACTGCTTGGAGAAATAAACTATTGGGGTATGTTATTTAGTGTGTTCATGTATTTGTTTTAAATAGGTAGAAAGGCAGGCAACAAACAGAAGTTTGTATTTCCCAACGCTCCCACCCCTAGCTCATCCTTTATTATATATGCAAGTGACACTTTCACACTAAAAAAATGTATTAAAAAATCAGCCTTTTAACTTTAACTCAGAAATTCCCCACACCTTATCAAGAGTGTGATCATTCCTTTGTAGGTCACTGCCAGATACATACGTCCACATTTTAAAAGGCCCACGTGTGTAAATTTCATAGCTTACGTTGGTGGCCAGGTCTTGCACGTGTCGCGCACATTTTCGAAAGAGCCTGGCCACGTGTGTAACCCCCGTTATGCACCGAAGGATTGGGACGGGGTGGGACAGCAGTGTTGCGTCGGAGGTGAACCCTTGGGCTGAGGTGGGGTTGACGCAACCTGTAGGCGAGGACCTATGGGTCCCCACCGTCAGCAGGTGGAGGGCGCTGGAGCTTCACCTATACCAGCCCTCATTCTCCTCAGGTGGGCCTCGAGGTTAGCTAGAGGTGAGCAGCTGTGCAACCCAGAGACAGCAGTCGGTAGATGGCGTAGTTCTATCCTGGACTGGATTTGGTACAAGAGCTCAGGTGCCAAAGGAACAGTATGGAACTGAAAGCACCCGAGCAAAGGGAGGCCTGAGCCTTGAAAGTCCACGTCCAGAGGAGCGGCGAGGAGAGGCGTCACTGACAGGCTGGATTCGGAGCCGGCTGTGAATGGTAGTTATGGCAAGCAATGAAGAACTCTGGACGAAGGAGAGTCTGTAGCGTAGTCAATACAAGGCGAGGGTCAGGACGCGGAGAAGGCAGGTATAGTCAGTCCAAGCAATAGTCACGATATGGAGCAGGCTAACGTAGTCATTGGTCAGGGTGCGGAGAAGGCAGGCGTGGTCAGGCAAGGCAGAGGTCCGGGGCTGGAGAGAAGCAGAAGAGTAGTCAGGCGTAGCGAAGGTCAAGTCCAAGGAGTCAGTCCAACACATAAACGAACAGGAACTAGGAGAACAGGAACCGGGAACCACAGGAAGACAGGAACACAAGATGAGACGATCCAAGGAATAGCAACGAGTACTTGGAGTACGAGAAGACCTGTTGCAAAGGCAACGCTGTGGAGCGAGGCCTGAGCTTTTATGTGCTGAAGGGTCTGATGTCAGTATCCAGGTCCGCGGCCAGGTTCCCGCCCTGGGCCCTTTAAAAGAATCACTGATGCGGGCGCGCCTAGGAAGGGGCACAGCGCTGGTGGTGGCATCTCTCCGGCAGCCACACGGAGAGGCCCGACAGGCAGGGACATCCTGGTGGCCAACACTGGGCAACGTGGCAGGGCCGGAGGCACCCTGGGGAACCTGAGGTCGGAGCTGGCGGCCCACCACTGCCAGCAAAGAGGAGCCAGCAGCTGGAGTCTGTCTGAAGAGGTGAGAGGAGCACGCTGCGGGGCTGCCGCGGGCAGCACGTGTATCAAGCACCATTAGACACGGTCACGGGGAAGCACGCACCGGCGGAGGAGCAGTAAGTGTGAAAACAAATTTTAAATAGCTAGGTGGGGGGAGGGGTCGGGGTGGAAAGGGGAAAGGGGAGGAAGTTTGGGGTAGGGAACTGGAAAAAAGCCGATCGCATCACCGTGCATAATTTGAACATTTCCCCCCACGCGCCAGATGTGGTCCTCCCAAACATGCACACGCGGATGTTAAAATTTGGCACACGAATGTTCATTGATCTCCACTGGCTTCCTATACAATCACGTATCCTATACAAAACTCCCACCCTCATTCACAAAAGCATCACCAACGAACATTACAACTGGATAAACCCAGTGTTCCTCCCTCGCCCCTCCACAAGACCAACTCGTTCCTCCCTACGTGCAACCCTCTGCGCCCCCCCTCATCTCTACCAACATTACAACTGGATAAACCCCCCATTCCTCCCTCGCCCCTCCACAAGACCAACTCGCTCCTCCCTACGTGGAACTCTCTGCGCCCCCCCTCATCTCTACCAACATTACAACTGGATAAAACCCCCCGTTCCTCCCTCGCCCCTCCACAAGACCAACTCGTTCCTCCCTACGTGGAACCCTCGCCCCTCCACAAGACCAACTCGTTCCTCCCTACGTGGAACCCTCTGCGCCCCCCCTCATCTCTACCAACATTACAACTGGATAAACCCCTGTTCCTCCCTCGCCCCTCCACAAGACCAACTTGTTCCTCCCTACGTGGAACCCTCTGCGCCCCCCCTCATCTCTACCAACATTACAACTGGATAAACCCCCGTTCCTCCCTCGCCCCTCCACAAGACCAACTCGTTCCTCCCTACGTGGAACCCTCTGCGCCCCCCCTCATCTCTACCAACATTACAACTGGATAAACCCCCCGTTCCTCCCTCGCCCCTCCACAAGACCAACTCGCTCCTCCCTACGTGGAACTCTCTGCGCCCCCCCCTCATCTCTACCAACATTACAACTGGATAAACCCCCCGTTCCTCCCTCGCCCCTCCACAAGACCAACTCGTTCATCCCTACGTGGAACCCTCTGCGCCCCCCCCTCATCTCTACCAACATTACAACTGGATAAACCCCCCGTTCCTCCCTCACCCCTCCACAAGACCAACTCGTTCCTCCCTACGTGGAACCCTCTGCGCCCCCCCTCATCTCTACCAACATTACAACTGGATAAACCCCCGTTCCTCCCTCGCCCCTCCACAAGACCAACTCGTTCCTCCCTACGTGGAACCTTCTGCGCCCCCCCCCCCCCTCATCTCTACCAACATTACAACTGGATAAACCCCCGTTCCTCCCTCGCCCCTCCACAACACCAACTCGCTCCTCCCTACATGGAACCCTCTGCCCCCCCCCCCCTCATCTCTACCAACATTACAACTGGATAAACCCCTGTTCCTCCCTCGCCCCTCCACAACACCAACCCGTGCCTCCCTACGTGGAACCCTCTGCGCCCCCCCTCATCTCTACCACAAACAGAGCCCTTTCTCTTGCCGGCCCCACCCTCTGGAACTCCATGCCCCTTGACCTCCACACCCAAATTCAAAAAGAAACTCAAAACCTGGCTCTTCCTACAAGCCTAGCCCTCCTCACCCTCGCTTGCTAACTCTTCTCCCTCTGTGACCTACCTCTAAAAAAAAAATCCCTTTGCCTTATTTCCCCTCTTTCTTTCCCCCAAATAAGAATCAGCAATCTCAACGAATGTATTTTTTGAACCCTGTACATAGCATTTTCTTTTTGTTATTGTTGTTCATCCCCCTCTCCCAACTTATGTTACCCCCAGTTGAATCTATCAACTAAATTATCAAGTTTTGTGCTTGTCATTTTGTTGACTGTTCTTTCTTCTTTGTAAAGGCCATGCCTATCTATACCTTGCTTCTAAGTTATCTGTAAACAGACACGATGTGCAAATGGTTGTCTGTATATAAAACCTTTTAAATAAATAAATAAAATAAATGTGCATGCAGATGCACACGCACACACTTTACACACACTTCCTCTCTCTCTCTCTTTCTCACACACTCGCACACACGTTCCCTCCCTCTCTCACGGGCATGTATGTGTGTGTGTGAGAGAGAGAGAGAGGGCACATATTCTGTGTGTGCATGTGGACATGGTATTTTATAACATGCACACACACACACACTTTACACACACTTCCTCTCTCTCTCTCTTTCTCACACACTCGCACACACGTTCCCTCCCTCTCTCACGGGCATGTATGTGTGTGTGTGAGAGAGAGAGAGGGCACATATTGTGTGTGTGCATGTGGACATGGTATTTTATAACATGCACACACACACACACTTTACACTCGCTTCTTCTCTCTCTCTCTCACATACACACACATGTTCCCTCCCTCTCTCACAGGCATGTATGTGTGTATATGTGTGTGTGAGAGAGAGGGCACATAGTGTGTGTGTGCATGGGTGCCCCCAGTCTACGACAATCTTAGGATCACTTATAAGGAGAGCGGGAGATTTTTTAAATCATTATTTTAATTATTGGGGGTTTTTTATGTGTCCGCTGTTTTGAAACATTTTATCGATGTTTAGGAAATTTTAAAATTATATATGGAGGGGGGGTACCAAAGGAAGTATCCACCCCGGGTGCCAAATACTTTAGGTAGGGCCTCTGTCGGAGAGCAACAACCAGGTACAGCAGGAATGGATCCTGTAGCAAGGACCTGCTCTCCAGGCAATGCATTGTCCTTTCGCACTGAGGATATCTCCCCAAGGCTTCCTGCCCAGGAGGGAAGGGTTAGGTCGGCCGTCATAGTTGGTGATTCGATTATTAGGAATGTAGATAGCTGGGTGGCTGGTGGGCGTGAGGATCGCCTGGTAACTTGCCTACCTGGTGCGAAGGTGGTGGACCTCACGCGTCACCTAGATAGGATTTTAGACAGTGCTGAGGAGGAGCCGGCTGTCGTGGTACATGTGGGCACCAACGACATAGGAAAATGTGGGAGGGAGGTTCTGGAAGCCAAATTTAGGATTTTAGGTAGAAAGATTAAATCCAGAACCTCCAGGGTAGCATTCTCTGAAATGCAGGTCCTTAGAGGCAGGCAGAGCTCCGGAGTCTCAATGCGTGGATGAGACGATGATGCAAGGAAGAGGGATTCAGTTTTGTTAGGAACTGGAGAACCTTTTGGGGAAGGGGGAGTCTCTTCCGAAGGGATGGGCTGCACCTTAACCAGGGTGGAACCAGACTGCTGGCGCTAACCTTTAAAAAGGAGATAGAGCAGCTTTTAAACTAGAACAAAGGGGAAAGCCGACAGTCGCTCAGCAGTGCATGGTTCGGAGAGAGGTATCTTCAAAGGATACTAATGATGCATTAGAATTAGGGCATCCCCACAGTGAGGTTCCAATACTAAGAAAAGTAGTCCAAGTGCATGTAACTAAAAACTCACCTGAGCTAAAAAATTCTAACTTATCCCTATCAATTAAAAAGCAGAATGAAAATACAGACAAAAAGCAAACTTTGAAATGTTTGTATGCTAATGCCAGAAGTCTAAGAAGTAATTTGGGAAAATTAAAGTGTATAGCAGTGAATTGCTGAATAGCTGGACCCTTGCCCTGAAATGAGGTTGATGCTACCTGCAGGTCCTCATATTCGGTGGGTGCGGAGACCCAACAGGACCTTCACCACTGCCAGCCTATGTTCCCTGCAGGTTGGGTGCCGTGGCTGGACTGAAGGTTCCCATGAAAGGAGAGTAGAGAACTCCCCAGGGGTCAGGGCAGGCACTGCCCCTCTCACAGGGTAACCCCCTCCTCACTTACCCCTCTGTGTGCAGCCCCCTCCTCACTTACCTCTCACAGTGTAGCCCCCTCCTCACTTGCCTCTCAGTGTGCAGCCCCCTCCTCACCCCTCTCAGTGTGCAGCCCCCTCCTCACTTACCCCTCTGTGTGTAGCCCCCTCCTCACTTGCCTCTGTGTGTAGCCCCCTCCTCACTTGCCTCTGTGTGCAGCCCCCTCCTCACCCCTCTCAGTATGCAGCTCCCCTCCTCACTTACCCCTCTGTGTGCAGCCCCCTCCTCACCCCACTGAGTATGCAGCCCCCTCCTCACTTACCCCTCTCACAGTGCAGCCCCCTCCTCACTTGCCCCACAGTGTGCAGCTCCCCTCCTCACTTACCCCTCTCACAGTGCAGCTCCCCTCCTCATTTGCCCCTCAGTGCAGCCCCCTCCTCACTTGTCTCTGAGTGCAGCCCCCTCCTCACTTCCCCTCTCAGAGTACAGCCCCCTCCTCACTTCCCCTCTCAGAGTACAGCCCCCTCCTCACTTGCCCCTCTCACAGTGCAGCTCCCCTCCTCACTTGCCCCTCTGAGTGCAGCTCCCCTCCTCACTTGCCCCTGTGACTGCAGCCCCCTCCTCACATCCCATACTGTGTAGCTCCCCTCCTCACTTGCCCCTCTGAGTGCAGCCTCCTCCTCACTTGCCCCTCTGAGTGCAGCCCCTTCCTTACTTGCCCCTCTCACAGTGCAGCGCCCTCTTTACTTGCCCCTCTCACAGTGCAGCGCCCTCTTCACTTGCCCCTCTCAGAGTACAGCCCCCTCCTCACTTGCCCCTCTCACAGTGCAGCGCCCTCTTCACTTGCCCCTCTCACAGTGCAGCCCCCTCCTCACTTACCCCTCTCTCAGTGCAGCGCCTGTGCTCTTGTTGTGAGCAGGCCATGGAGGGTGATTTATGACATCTTTTTTTCTTACTCTCTCTTCCCTTATTTTTATTCCTTGCATCCTGGGCAGGCGTCTTTGCCTATCTGCTGGGAGCACACTCCTATTGGCCATGTCACTGTCATATGTTGTTAGTGGCCAGAGTTTGGTGGTTGGGGGGAAGGGGTCGTCATGCACAGGCTTCCTGAGTTCCTCCTCACACTTGAGCGATAAGGCTGGAGCCTGCAAAGCAGCAGTAGCAGCTGAGAAGGAAGGATGCCAGGGAGACGCAGCCCAGGATCCAGGATGGCAGTCTGGGGCTTTGCAACAGGTGATAGCACCTGGGAGATTCCAACTCTGATCCTCCTCTCGCTCCTTCTCCACTTCACCAGCACACACCTGACTCCTGTGACCGAGGAAGGTAAGAGCCAGTAGCCCCATGTCAAGGGCAGAAACCTGACTCTCCATGAACTTCCAGCATACAAGCATGCAGCACATTCAGGGGCTCCCTGAAGCTTTCTGACGTCCCTGCTTCATTTAAGAGATTCCATCTAGAACCTTATCCAAAGGTTAATCTGTCAGCTGAGATTGTACATTCAAAAGCTTTTTGTGCAAATTCAGCAGCGATAACAGTCTGCAAACACAGCAACATTCCCTACACACACAGAACAACATGTACACAGCTAACACGCCACAAACACATAGCACCACATACATATACAGCTAACACAACACATGCATGAAGCACAGCATATGTATGTGCAGTATAACATATGTACTTAGCTAATACATTGCATGCATGCAGCATGGTATGAACACAGCAGGCTGACACATGCAGCATGACATACATACACAAACACACCACCCATGCAGCACAATATATGTTCATGCAGTATGACATGTACATAGTTAACATGATGCACACATGCAGCATGACATATACGGAAGTCTGTACACACATAGAATAACATAAATACACCACCAGCAGATCACACACATGCAGCATAACAAACAGCAGTCTACATACATGCGGCATGATATATACAGGCATTGGACACATGAGATACGACATATGTAGGCAGTACTCCACATGGGCACACAGTACAAAATATATGTACACAGCTAACATGCACACGCACAGCTTGACATATGTACACAGTAGTCTGCACACATGTAGTTTGACAAATGTGCACAACTAACACACCACACACACACAGCACAACATATGTACACAGCATTCAGCACACCCTAAGCAAGGTATGTGTACACAGTTAGCACTCAGCTCATATTCACTGCTAGTACTCTGTACATACATACACAGTGCAGCATGAGGGGCATTTTCAATGGTGAAGTAGTGCACAACCAACATGCATATAAAATCATGTACATACAACACACATAGAAGAGAGTCTGGATGGGGGTGGCACTTACGTGCACACTTTTTGCTTTTAATACGTATATGTGTAAATTCTCAGCAAAACTATGTGCAGGAAATAGCAGATGTACCGTGAATGTGTGCACTTACTTTTGCAAGGATAGGCTTGAAAGTGAACTTTTCACATTTACAGTAGGTTTGCCTTGAAAATTAATGTATCCTGGGTGCATAACAGCCTGCAAATCTGTGACATGCTTTAAAAATTACACACCTCGTGTATATTCACAGCACAGTCTATGTACACAGCTAGCATTCTGCACACAAGCAGGATGGCGTATGTGTATAGTGAGCAGTCAGCAAGGGATATGTACACAATCAGCATGCAGCATATGCTACATGTAGACAGCAATACACAGCACACATGTACCATGAAATATATACATAGCTGGCTCTCCATACAATCTGCAGGTTTATAGCTAGCAAGTATCACAATACATGGCATAAGTACACAGCTGGTACACCACACCTATACTGCATGCATTTAGCTCACATGCAGCACTCAACATATGCAGCAAAGCATATACACACAGCACTCTGCACACTCTGAACATAGTATAGGTACACAACTAGCGCTCAACACACTCAACAAGGCGCACATACACACTAGCATTCAGCACATGTAGCATGGAGTTTTGCTGTTTGGTAGTAGTTAATGAGCTGCTTTGCATGAGTTGCATGGGAGCAATTCATTAACTTAATTTAAATAAATTCTGCATGTATAAAACTATGCAGGAAGTTTCACTGTTTGCAAAGAAAAATTTGGCAAATGCTGCTTCACACATTTAAGTTAGCGCAACTAACATGTAAGTGCCAAAAAGCGGAATATAAATCAAATAAGTAAAAAGTAAAAAAAAAATACTGTTGCAAATAGCATGCACTGTAATGTGTACTATCACAAATAGCATGCACTGTCATGTGTACTATCGCAAATAACATGCACTGTGTGCTAATGTGTACTATCACAAATAGCATGCACTGTCATGTGTACTATCGCAAATAGCATGCACTGTGTGCTAATGTGTACTATCGCAAATAGCATGCACTGTAATGTGTACTATCGCAAGTAACACAGGCTGAGCTCAACATTCAAAGCTACTTAGATGGATAAGTAGTGACTTAAGAACATAAGAATTGCCATACTGGGTCAGACCAAAGGTCCATCAGGCCCAGCATCCTGTTTCCAACAGTGGTCAAGTACCTGGCAGGATCCCAAGGGGTAGATAGATTGCAAGCTGCTTAACCAACGAAGACGCAGTGGATTTCTACAACCCTACCTTAATAATGTTTTATAGGCTTTTCTTACAGGAACTTGTTCAATCCTTTTTTAAATGCAGCTACACTGATAGCTTTCACCACATCCTTTGGCAACAAATTCCAGAGCTTAATTATGCATTAAGTAAAAAAATATATATTTTCTCTTATTAGTTTTAGATGTATTACCCAGTAACTTCATTGTCTGACCCCTGGTCTTTGTACTTTTCCAAAGAGTAAGACAACTGATTAACGTTTACTCGTTCCCCTCCACTCATTATTTTTAGACCTCTATCATATCTCCCTTCAGCCGTCTCTTCTCCTAGCTGAAGAGTCCTAACCTCTTTAGCCTTTCTTCATAGGGGAGCTGTTCCATTCCCCTTTTTTTAGTTAAAATATGCACAAAATACAGCAATAAAGACAATGTCAAATGACAAAGGTGCATAGAACAGAAGCTTATAGTGAGTACATTAATTACAAGCTGAGTAACAAGTGAGTGCAGAATTGCCAGCAGGTAATAAAAAGATCCATCTAGTTAACTAAAAGATCGTGTGCAAAGATGATCTGGACCAATCAGTCCCGTGACAAAATCTATAGGGATATGGACAGGTAACCCAGATAGTAGGTCCAGATACAGCGTTTAACATGGGGAAACCTAGCACACAGGTCTGATGTTGGGAGTCTTCCCCACAAAATTTAGAAAAAGGCTCCAAATCCATGCTACATTATGATATTATCCCGGAGATAAAAAGTGCCAATCTCCATTGAAAAAACCTTCCAAGCAGTTTCTATCCAGAGTGTGTAAGTTGGAATATCTGCAGACTTCCATTTTTGTGCAATGTTTTGTCTTGCAGCTACCAGCAGATGAATCACTAATGGGGGTACCTCCACAGTGAGAAGGGGTGATAACTAGAAAAGGAAACCCTAGTAAATTATAGCATTTATAATATTACATTGCGATAACTTGCATGGTGCACCTGTTACAATCGTAAATAGCAGTGATACAAAATAATTGACCTTCCAAGAAGTTAGCAAGTAGCACATTTAAGACAAATCTGAGAAAATTCTTTTTCACTCAACGCACAGTTAAGCTCTGAATTTGTTGCCAGAGGATGTAGTTAGTGCAGTTCGTGTAGCTGGGTTTAAAAAAGGTTTGGATAAGTTCTTGGAGGAGAAGTCAATTAACTGCTATTAATCAAGTTGACTTAGGGAATAGCCACTGCTATTAATTGCATCAGTAGCATGGGATCTTCTTAGTGTTTGGGTAATTGCCAGGTTCTTGTGGCCTGGTTTGGCCACTGTTGGAAACAGGATGCTGGGCTTGATGGACCCTTGGTCTGACCCAGTATGGCAATTTCTTATGTTCTTATGTACTATGAAATGGCTCCCGGGGCTCCTCCTGTATTATAAATGCTGTGTGTTTCTGCTGTGTAATAACTGAGTGTATAATATGTCTATATTTTTATTATTTCCTATCAGATTTTTCTCTTTTATCTGAGACCTCTGAAAATATCACTTGCTTCTCTCGAACCTTCAAGGACCTGACATGCTTCTGGGATGAAGAGGATGAGGACAGTATTAATGCAACTTATTCCTTCTTCTACAGATATGAGGAGTAAGTGGAGAGCTCTTCCAGGGGATGCCTTGAGTGATCTTTTTGGGTCAAAGCAGAATAAGAAGCGTGCTTGCCAGTCTGAGGGAATTAAGCTGAGATCCTAAGTCAAAGGTTGTGTGCTCCTTGCTCTGCCCTTTGACTCCATTTCATTTGGGCTGCCACTGCCTAAATAGCAATTTCTACATTTTGTCTGTTCAAGGCTTGCTGCTCTCACTCCCTTTCCTTTAAAAATTGCTCTCTTTAAGTCCTTATCCTGAGTAAAAGATGGGTCTGAAAATTCTCTCCGCTGTATAACTAAATGTGCAAGTACTTTATATATTTCCCTCTTCCCTCTGGCTAAATGTGCACGTACTTTATATATTTCCCTCTTCTCTCTGGTTAAATGTGCAAGTACTTTATATATTTCCCTCTTCTCTCTGGCTAAATGTGCACGTACTTTATATATTTCCCTCTTCCCTCTGGCTAAATGTGCAAGTACTTTATATATTTCCCTCTTCTCTCTGGCTAAATGTGCAAGTACTTTATATATTTCCCTCTTCTCTCTGGCTAAATGTGCACGTACTTTATATATTTCCCTCTTCCCTCTGGCTAAATGTGCAAGTACTTTATATATTTCCCTCTTCTCTCTGGCTAAATGTGCAAGTACTTTATATATTTCCCTCTTCTCTCTGGCTAAATGTGCACGTACTTTATATATTTTCCTCTTCTCTCTGGCTAAATGTGCACGTACTTTATATATTTCCCTCTTCTCTCTGGCTAAATGTGCAAGTTCTTTATATATTTCCCTCTTCTCTCTGGCTAAATGTGCACGTACTTTATATATTTCCCTCTTGTCTCTGGCTAAATGTGCACGTATTTTATATATTTCCCTCTTCTCTCTGGCTAAATGTGCAAGTACTTTATATATTTCCCTCTTCTCTCTGGCTAAATGCGCACGTACTTTATATATTTCCCTCTTCTCTCTGGCTAAATGTGCAAGTACTTTATATATTTCCCTCTTCCCTCTGGCTAAATGCGCACGTACTTTATATATTTCCCTCTTCTCTCTGGCTAAATGTGCAAGTACTTTATATATTTCCCTCTTCTCTCTGGCTAAATGTGCACGTACTTTATATATTTCCCTCTTCTCTCTGGCTAAATGCGCAAGTTCTTTATATATTTCCCTCTTCTCTCTGGCTAAATGCGCACGTACTTTATATATTTCCCTCTTGTCTCTGGCTAAATGCGCACGTATTTTATATATTTCCCTCTTCTCTCTGGCTAAATGTGCAAGTACTTTATATATTTCCCTCTTCCCTCTGGCTAAATGTGCAAGTACTTTATATATTTCCCTCTTCTCTCTGGCTAAATGTGCAAGTACTTTATATATTTCCCTCTTCTCTCTGGCTAAATGTGCAAGTACTTTATATATTTCCCTCTTCCCTCTGGCTAAATGTGCAAGTACTTTATATATTTCCCTCTTCCCTCTGGCTAAATGTGCAAGTACTTTATATATTTCCCTCTGTGTATGCACTTCTTGCCAAGTTAAAAGAGACAGTCCGTGGAGTATATGTGTGGTGGGGGAGGGTTAGTGAAGAAATCTGAATGGCTTGTGCACTATTTTGCCCATTTCTCCCACCATTGGCTGCCCATATAAATAGTAGTTGGCAAGTGGAAAAGTGCTCATAGTGCACAAACATAATCGGACTGATTTTTAAAGGGAAACTTACCCATGTACATTCTCTTTGAAAATGATATGCAAATCCTTGCAGTTTAAGTATTCATGTTCTTTTATCTGCATGGTTATTTATTATTATTATTATTGTTATTATATTATATTACTATTATATTATCTGCAAGTCTGTTAAAGTATTGTGTTCTCTCTGCAAGATTATTCTATTATTGCTACATTATTATTAATATATTTTTACTATTATATTATCTGAAAGTCCAAGCATTTGAAGTATCGTGTTCTTTTATCTGCATGATTATTCTATGATTATTGCTACATTATTATTATTATTATTATTATTAATATTTGGCCACTGTTGGAGACAGGGTGCTGGGCTTGATAGACCCTTGATCTGACCCAGTATGGCATGTTATGTTCTTATTATTATAATTTAACTATTATATTATCTGCAGGTCTGTGGCGTTAAAGAATTTTTTTTCTATCTGCATGACTATTCTATTACTGTTGTTACATTATTATTATTATATTATCTGCAAGTCCAGGCAGATGAAATACCCGTGTTCTTTTACTGTCCCCTAAAAGCCTGTCAGAGTGCTTAGTATAGAAGAACATAAGATATGTCATACTGGGTCGGATCAAGGGTCCATAAAGGCCAGTATCCAACAGCAGCCAATCCAAGTCACTGTATCTGACAAATACCCAAACATTAAATAGATCCCATGCTACCAATGCCGGCAACAAGCAGTAGCTAATCCCTATTGATTAATAGCAGTTTATGGACTTCTCCTCCAAGAAGTTATCCAAACTTTTTATAAACCCAGTTACACTAACTACCCCAACGACATCCTCTGGTAACAAATTCCAGAGCTTAATTGTGCATTAGGTGAAAAAGAATTTTGTTGCCAGAGGATGTGGTTAGAGCAGTTAGTGTAGCTGGGTTTAAAAAAGGATTGGATAAGTTCTTGGAGGAGAAGTCCATTTACTGCTATTAATCAAATTTACTTAGGGAATAGCCACTGCTATTAATTGCATCAGGAGCATGGGATCTTCTTAGTGTTTGGGTAATTGCCAGGTTCTTATGGCCTGGTTTTTGGCCTCTGTTGGAAACAGGATGTTGGGCTTGATGGACTCTTGGTCTGACTCAGCATGGCATGTTCTTATGTTCATATGTCAAGTTGCCGGATCAGTTTCTTGCATGGGTTCAGGCCATGTATCATCGTCCCAGGGCGCTCGTTTTGATTAACAAATCTTTGACTTCTTTTATTAGTATTGCTAGAGGTACACATTAGGGTTGCCCCCTCCCCCCTCTTCTCTTTGATTTAGCAATTGAAACTCTGGCAGCAGCCATAAGGGAGCATGGCGAAATTTGTGGTATTAAGTTGGGTGGCAGGGAGCAGAAAATCTCGCTTTATGTGGATGATGTTTTGATTTATTTGTCGGTTCCTTCTGTGTCAGGACCAACTCTCTTAAATTTCCAAAAAATTCAGTGCTTTTTCTGGGTTTAAAGTTAATATTGATAAGTCTGAAATTTTCTTTATTGATAGTCAAAAGCTGATCCCAAGTTGCTTAGCTAATTTTTGCATCATACATTTATTTTATTTATTTTATTTAAATTCTTTTACTATACCGATACTCAAGACAAGGTCTTATCGTACCGGTTTACAACAGAGCAGTACATGACAGATTCCAATATCTTGGTGTATACTTTCCCCATGATTTCCGTTGCCTATTTGCCAAAAACTAAAGATGTCTTATTGGGGACATTAAGAAAAAAATGCAATTCTGGAGTGATATCCCTTCTTGCTGTGTGGGTAGAGTTAACTTACTCAAGATGAATATTTTACCTAGTCTGTTGTATCAGTTTCAAAATGTCCCTTGTGATGTACCTAACAGAGTTTTCTCTGATCTGCATTCTGTAATGGGCAAATTTATTTGGAATCACAAACCTGCAAGGGTTTGTTATGTTCGTGGACCCTTGGGCCAGCTGAGACTGCAGGTGTCGTGCTGTGGATACGCACAGTGGGCGTCGCAGCCGGGAGGTGGCGCTGAGGAGAGACTTCGAAGACGGCTTCACCACTGGAAGCCCGAGGTCCCCCCAGGAGGAGTCCGTACGGACCCGGGCCTCTTGGTCTTAGGTGGATCCTATGCAACCAAGGTCAAAAGAGCAGCCTGCCGAAGTAATCCAACGATGAGATGGCGCCCAGGAGGTCAGGAGAGACTTCACCCTTGGAAGCCCGCAGTCCCCCCGGGAGGAGCCTGTGAGGACCCGAGCCGCTGGAGCTTAGGAGAACCCTCCAGGCGGGGATGAACAAGTACCTGCGGCAGTGGGAAGAGACAAAACCGAAGTCCAGGAACAAGCCAAGGTCGGGAGCCAGAAGTCAGATATCGGATGCCAAAACCAGGGACGGAAGCAGGAGCCGGAGTCGAAGGACGAAGCAAGGTCAGGAGCCAGGAATCAGTCGTCGGATGCCAAAACCAGGGACAGAAGCAGAAGCCGGAGTCGAAGAACAAAGCAAGGTCAGGAGCCAGGAATCAGACGTCAGGAACAAGCAGGAACCGGGAAGCAGGAAGCACAACTAGCTACTCCGAAGAGTCAACCTCCTTGCAAGGCACTGGCTAGCTGTGGCTGCCGGGTTTAAATAACCCAGCAGTGTCTGACGTCAGCAGGAAGGCTTCCTCTGTTTTCCCGCGCTGGCCCCTTTAAATAGAGAGCCCCTGCGCGTGTGCTCGCCTAGGGGGCGGGGCCAGAGGCGAATCACTGGCGGCGTCTCCCTCGCAGGGGGAACGCCGCAGTAGGCCGCGTCTCAGGCCTGGGCGGCCACGTCTTGGGTTCGGCGGCCCGGAGGGGGCTCCCGTGGACAGAGCGGACCGGGTGGTGAGTGGAGATCCCGGGACACGACCCGGGTTCGCAACGGGATTAGGTTGTCCGTTATGGCTGAGTAAGCAGCAAGGAGAAATGGCCATGCCTAACCTTTGAATTTACTATTGGGGTGCCAGATTCGTGTGTTTGCAGGCCTGGATTTGTGGCCTGGATGTGTCATGCAAGGCCATAGAGAGGGAACAGGCAAATGTTGCAGGTTTGGCTTTACTACATTTTATGCCGAGCAACTCTCCAATGTGTCGCAAAGTTTGTAGGGGAAATCCTATATTGGCACAATCAATGCGGGTCTGGCGCCAAGTAACTCTTTTTCTTCACATTGATGGAGAGGAAATTTCTTCCAACTTTCCCTTATATTGAAACTCACTCCTGTCTAGTTACATAAGAACATAAGAACATGCCATACTGGGTCAGACCAAGGGTCAATCAAGCCCAGCATCCTGTTTCCAACAGTGGCCAATCCAGGCCATAAGAACCTGGCAAGTAACCAAATATTAAATAAATCACAAGCTACTATTGCTTATTAATTAATAGCAGTTTATGGATTTCTCCTCTAGGAACTTATCCAAACCTTTTTTAAACCCAGTTACACTAACTGCTGTAACCATATCCTCTGGCAATGAATTCCAGAGCTTAACTATGCGCTGAGTGAAAAAGAATTTTCTTTGATTTGTTTTAAATGAGCTACTTGCTAACTTCATGGAGTGCTCCCTGCTCCTTCTATTATCTGAGAGTAAATAAATAATTTATATTAACTTGTTCAAGTCCTTTCATGATTATATATTTATATTTATATATTTATATTTATTTATGATTATATATTTATCACTCTCCAGTTGTTTTAGTTTAAAATCTGTCCTGTCTTCCATCGCCCATGTTTTAAGCTCCCTGTTTAATGTAACTTTACTTTCTACCTAGGTGTTAATTGGTTTCCCCTCAGTTACATTGTAAACCGGTACGATAAGACCTGGTCTTGAGCATCGGTATAGTAAAAGAAAATAAATTTAAAAAAAATTTAAAAAAACATTTTGTAGACTTCTATCATATTCCCCCTCAGTCGTCTCTTCTCAAACTGAACAGCCCTAAACTTTTTTGCCTCTCCTCATAGGGGAACTGATCCATCCCCTTTATCATTTTGGTTGCCCTTCTCTGCACTTTCTCCAGAACAGCTATATCTTTTTTGAGATGCGTAAACAAGAATTGCACACAGTATTCAAGATGCGATCTCATCATGGAGTGATACAGAGGCATTATGACATCCTCAGGTTTATTTGCCATTCCCTTCCTAATAATTCTTAACATTCTGTTTGCTTTTTTGACTGCCGCAGCTCACTGAGCCGACGATTTCAATGTACTACTAGCAACAGTAACATGGAATAGACTTAGTTTCTGGGACTTGCCAGGTTCTTATGGCCTGGATTGGCAACTGTTGGAAACAGGATGCTGGGCTTGATGGACCCTTGATCTGACCCAGAATGGCATTTTCTTATGTTCTTATGTTCTTATTATCCACTATGACACCTAGATCTCTTTCCTGGGTGGTAACTCCTAAGATAGAACCTAACATTGTGTAACTACAGCAAGGGTTATTTTTCCCTAAATGCATCTCTTTGCACTTGTCCACGTTAAATTTCATCTGCCATTTGGATGCCCAATCTTCCAGTCTCGCAAGGTCCTCCTGCAATTTATCACCATCCACTTGAGATTTAACTACTCTGCATAATTTAGTGTCATCCGCAAATTTGATCATCTCACTCATCATACACCTTTCCAGATCATTTATAAATATATTAAAAAGCACTGGTCCAAGTACAGATCCCTGTTTCCCCTTTTCCACTGAGAAAATTGACCATTTAATCCTACTCTCTGTTTCCTGTCTTTTAACCAGTTTGTAATCCACGAAAGGACATCGCCTCCTATTCCATGACTTTTTAGTTTTCTTAGAAGCCTCTCATGAGGGACTTTGTCGAACACCTTCTGAAAATCCAAATACATCACATTTAGCGGTTCACCTTTGTCCACATGTTTATTCATCCCTTCAAAGAAATGTAGATTTGTGAGGCAAGACTTCCCTGGTGTAAATCCATGCTGGCTATGTCCCATCAAACCATGTCTACCTAAATGTTTTGTGATTTTATTCTTTATAATAGTTTCCACGATTTTTCCTGGCACTGAAGACAAGCTCACTGGTCTATAGTTTCCTGGATCACCCCTGGAGCCCTTTTTAAATATTGGGGTTACACTGGCCATCTTCCAATCTTCAGGTACAATGGATGATTTTAATGATAGGTTTCAAATTAACTTCATTTTTTAGTTATTTCAGAACCCTGGGTGTATACCATCTGGTCCAGGTGATTTACTACTCTTCAATTTGTCAATCTAGCCTACCACATCTTCCAGGTTCACCGTGATTTGGTTCAGTTCATTGAAATATCACCCTTGAAAACCTTCTCCGGAATGGGTATCTCTCCACATCCTCTTCAGTAAACAAAGAAATCATTTAATCTTTCTGTGATGGCCTTATCTTCCCTATGTGCCCCTTTTACCCCTCAATCATCTAACGGACCAACCAACTCCCTCGCAGACTTTCTGCTTTGAATATATTTTTTAAAGTTTTTATTGTGAGTTTTTGCTTCTATGGCCAACTTCGTTTCCTTTTCTCTCTTAGCCTGTCTTATCAATTCTTACATTTAATTTGCCAACACTTATGCTTTATCCTATTTTCTTCTGTTGGATCCTTCTTCAATTATTTTGAATGAAGATTTTTTGGCTAAATTAGCCTCTTTCACCTCACCTTTTAACCATGCCGGTAATTGTTTGACTTTCCTTCCACCTTTCTTAATGTGTGGAATACATCTGGACTGTGCTTCTCGGATGGTATTTTTTAACAAAGTCCATGTCTGTTACACACGTTTTATCTTTGTAGCTCCAGCTTTTTCAGTTTTGTTTTTTTCTAACTATTTTTCTCAATTTATCAAAGTTTCCCTTTTGAAAGTTTAGCACTAGAGCCGTGGATTTGCTTACTGTCCCCCTTCCAGTCATTAATTCAAATTTGATCATATTATGATCACTATTGCCAAGTGGCCCCACCACCGTTACCTCTCTCACCAAATCCTATGCTCCACTGAGAACTGGATCTAAAATTGCTCCCTCTCTCATCAGTTCCTGAACCAATTGCTCCATAAAACTGTCATTTATTCCATCTCTCTAGCATGTCCCGATGATACATTTACTCAGTTAATACTGAGGTAATTAAAATCTCCCATTATTACTGCCCTACCACTAATTTCTCTTAGCATTTCACTGTCTGTCTCACCATCTTGGCCAGGTGGACGGTAGTATACTCCTATCATTATACTCTTCCCCAACACACAAAGGATTTCTACCCATAAAGATTTGATTGTGCATTTAGTCTCATGCAGGATCTTTATCCTGTTGGACCCTATGCCATCCCAGACATAAAGCGCCACCCCACCACCAAGATGCTCCTCTCTGTCATTGCAATATAATTTTACTCTGGTATAGCACTGTCCCATTGGTTATCCTCCTTCCACCATGTCTCTGAGATGCCAATTAAGTCTATGTCATCATTCACTGCTATACATTCTAATTCTCCCATCTTACTTCTTAGACTTCTGGCATTAGCATACAAAGCATGGAGGGGAACGTGTTTTGGTCTCATTGATACACTTGAGAGGGGAGGATGAGGGAATGGCATCATTCCCAACTTTGGTTGAAGATTTTGACATCAACTTAGGATCGTGAGCTCAGTACCTGCAGTTGCTTCAGGCTTTAATGGGGTGGATAAATTAGGCTGTCCTCTTCGGGCCCTGAATGGTATGGAGTCTTTTTTTAATGACCCTGGTGCGTGATGTAGAGGTTTTGCACTTATTTATTGTGGTATTTTGGAAAGCAAATAACCACAGTGACTCATCTTAGTCTCACTGAGTCTTGGAACATGGACCTTGACATGGCTCTAACTAGTAGAGCTGAAAGATTATGTGGACTTCTGCTCTCCATATCTCTATCTGTGCAAAGAGGAAGGCCTTAATGTTCAGATAACTACACAAAACCTACCGGATGCCGCTGTTCTATTCGAAAATTTACCCTGACTCCAGTAATGTGTGTTAGAGGGGGTGTGGCACCTTCATACACGTGTGGTGGTACTGGCAAAGTGTCTGGTTTTTCTGATCACAGGTCACTCAAACTGTGGCAGATATTTTGGGATATTCTCTCTTCAAGGGATCTGGCCTGGGACTACTGGGCAGAGGGACTGGTTTTTTTCAATTCCAGTTAAGCACAGGCTGTTGGTCAGGCAGCTATGGTGAGCTACTCAATTCACAATTGCCAAGTTTTAGAAAACTAATCCAAACCTGGGCTATTGGCAGATGTTGTTGATATTGTACGTTTGTATTTTGACCAAAAAAATTTAAAATTTAAAATTTTTTAAATTTGAATAAATCTGTGGACCCTATGAGAAATATCGTAAGCAACAAATGTTTATTACTTCATAATCATTACTGTATTACTCAGTTGTATGGTCTGTTAAATCCGATATTTTGGAGAGTAATGTATCCTTCTATTTTATGTTATGCCAAAAATGATTTAAATAAAGAGTTTAAAAAAAAAAGCCATTTAGATGGATAATGTAATAGTTATCCATCCAAATGGCTTATCTGCTAAATTCTAGCTGGGTAACTAATGATCCAGCTAGGATTTACCTGGATCAGAAGGGGGCAGGCAAGAGGGCAGGCAAGAGGGCTTAGGAGCAGGAGTGGAATTAGCTGCATAAGTTAAGCGTCTAACTCTGATATTTGGAATTAGCCGCTTAACTTATGTGGCTAACTCTGGTCAGGCCATAGGGTTCTCCTAAAGTTAGCCAGCTAGACATATCCCCTTAACTTTAAGATACCCTGCTAGATGTGTTTATCCTGCTAAGTAGGCAAGATGCACAGAAGCTGAAAATGGACCCCTGCATTATTTGAAAGACACTATATACTCAAACAGGCGAATTTTCAAAGGAGCTGCATGTGTAAATGTAACACACTGTCGTAGCAATTTTCAAAAGCCATTTATCAACATTAAGTGCACTTAATGCATGTAAAACCCCCTGTCTATGAAATATTTTGTAGCAATTTTAGAAAGCACACTTACATGGGTAAAGTGTATTTACATGTTGAAAACCCCAATTTTAAGCATGTAAATGCTTTGAAAATCAGGCCCTTAGTATGCTCAGTGAAGCGTTTATTCCTACACAACAGACAACGTAAGCAGGAAAAACAACCTGGCTTTTTCTTTTTCAAGACGAAGCCAAAATTCATCTGCATTTGCCAACCAAGCCTTGAGACATAGAAGCCAGTTAAGCCCAGAGTCAAACCTCCCTGTGCTAGTCAAGATGTGTTACAGGAAGACTAACGCCTTGATTTTTGCAGGATTTTCTGATTGGCACCACAGCAGTACAACATATATATTACATCTCACAAGAGTATACTTTCAATGCTCTTTTTCATGTAAAATCTCTTATTATAAATGCACAATTGTGAATAGTTTGAGAGGAGGGCCAGAGGGTGTGGGGAGGGGGTAGCAAGGCTGCTGAGTTCACCCGGGAGCCTGACATCCATGCACAAAACCTGTCTGCAGAAAGCTGAGATGCAGAGTGACTCGCGTCATGTCCCATTTCACAGACAGGAGGCGGAAGAGTGCTCCCTGAGTCGGCAGAGCGTTGGAGGCTACGGCGCACGCTACGTCTGCCTCTTCCCAGCCCAGGATGTCAGGCTCTTTATTGATCTCTTCATTGAGGTGCTGGATACAGGAACGAAGGTTCAGAAATTCAGTCGAGAGCTGCAAGTGGACACTCTGGGTGAGTTCCTCTTTTAGGGCTGACAGTGCGCTTTATCTTTCTGACTAATTTAGGAAAGCAAAGCAGCTTTGGGATTAAATGGCCCTGCTATTGCCTGCTTAGGCTCGCCTGCTTCTCGGGGGCCAGTCTAGCGCTGTTGCACCTGTAACCTCTCCCGCCTACCCACCCTTGTGTCGCACTGAGCAGTCCAGCTCCGCTCTCTGGATTGTGTTCCAGGTTACATCTTTACTGAGATAAAGGAAATACTTTAACCTTCACACTCTAATCAATGTCTGGGGAAAAAATCTTTATAGCTTGACATGGTGCTTGTTATTCCCAAGTCAATAAGCCAATCTGCCACATCTTTCAGTTCCAAGGCAATGCAGTGTTTCTCTGTTTGCTTGAACACTTAGCTGCTTCTCTTGTCTCGCTGGCTGCCATCCAGGCTGGGCACTTCCTTTTCAAATGCCCCATTTTCTGCAGTAATAACTTAGCTACACCCCCTTCCATGTAAGTATCTCTACCTTTCTTGGGCTGGGCCTATCCACAAGCCTCACTCCCTGCTGTCTGATGAATTTTTGCACCGATTATTTATCTGTTAAATCATATGATATTCCCAAAATTCCAATAGTATTATTCAATGCAGAGAGCATATTTAACATACATAATAAACATAGCCTTAAGAAGACACGCCATGCACAAATGCCAAAATACATTAAAATACAATAATTAAAAGCTTTCATAAAAAAACAAAGTTTTAATACATTTCCTAAAACTTTAATATCTATCTCCACCTGAACCTCATTTGGAAGATGCCAATGGAAAGAAGCAGCAAACTAAAAGGCACTCAACCTAGTTAGGTCATAAGAACATGCAATACCAGGTCAGACAGAGGGTCCATGAAGCCCAGTATCCTGTTTGCAACAGTGACCAATCCAGGTTACAAGTACCTGGCAAAAACCCAAACATAAAATAAATCACATATTAGGAGCTACCACCCAGGAAAAAGATCTAGGTGTCATAGTGGATAACACATTGAAATCGTCGGTTCAGTGTGCTGCGGCAGTCAAAAAAGCAAACAGAATGTTGGGAATTATTAGAAAGGGAATGGTGAATAAAACGGAAAATGTCATAATGCCTCTGTATCGCTCCATGGTGAGACCGCACCTTGAATACTGTGTACAATTCTGGTCGCCGCATCTTAAAAAAGATATAGTTGCGGTGGTCCCTTTCAGATCATTTATAAATATATTAAAAAACCGCCAGTCTAAGTACAAATCCCTGAGGCACTCTACTGCCCACTCCCTTCCACTGAGAAAATTGCCCATTTAATCCTACTCTCTGTTTCCTGTCTTTTAGCCAGTTTGCAATCCACGAAAGGACATCGCCTCCTATCCCATGACTTTTTACTTTTCCTAGAAGCCTCTCATGAGGAACTTTGTCAAACGCCTTCTGAAAATCAAAATACACTACATCTACCAGTTCACCTTTATCCACATGTTTATTAACTCCTTCAAAAAAGTGAAGCAGATTTGTGAGGCAAGACTTGCCCTGGGTAAATCCATGTTGACTGTGTTCCATTAAACCATGTCCTTTCTATATGCTCTACGATTTTGATCTTTAGAATAGTTTCCACTATTTTTCTCGGAATTGAGTCAGGCTCACTGGTCTATAGTTTCCCAGATCATACCTGGATCCCTTCCTTCCCACCTTCCAGACTTCAGGTACAATGGATGATGTTAATGATAGGTGTTACGACTGGGCTCCGGTCAGGAGTCGTGAACACCACCCAGAAGGGTGGCTCCAGGTTGAGAGAGACAAGGATGGCTAGAACAGAGTCTCGGTCCAGGCTGGGTCAGGGCAGGCGGCAAGTAGCAGTGTCTGGGTCCAGGCTGGGTCAGGGCAGGCGGCAAGTAGCAGTGTCTAGGTCCAAGCTGGGTCAGGGCAGGTGGCAAGTAGCAGGGTCTGGGTCCAGGCTGGGTCAGGGCAGGCGGCAGATAGCAGTGTCTAGGTTCAGGCTGGGTCAGGGCACAGTAAGCAGGACAAGGCAGGTCAGAAGGCCCGTAGGCCACACACACACAGAGGGCCCGTAGGCCACACACCGTAAGCAGAGCAAGGCAGGTCAGAAGGCCCATGGGCCACACATACACAGAAGGCCCGTAGGCCACACACCGGAAGCAGAGCAAGGCAGGTCAGAAAGCCCGTAGGCCACACATACACAGAAGGCCCGTAGGCCACACACCGTAAGCGGGGCAAGGCAGGTCAGAAGGCCCGTAGGCCACACATACACAGAAGGCCCGTAGGCCACACACCGTAAGCGGGGCAAGACAGGTCAGAAGGCCCGTAGGCCACACACACAGAGAAGGCCCGTAGGCCACACACCGTAAGCGGGGCAAGGCAGGTCAGAAGGCCCGTAGGCCACACACACACAGAAGGCCCGTAGGCCAGGTATGAAAAGCAAGGAAGAAGGCCCGAAGGCCGAGCAAGGCAAGGCAAAGCAAGGAATGAATAAGGCCCGAAGGCCGCGCAAGGCAAGGTCCTGGGACCAAATGCACAGCAAGCAGGGAAGGAAGGCTAGAGCAGGGAGCCCAGGCGAGCTCGATGCCGAAGCACCGAGGGAACTGTCAGGCAGGGTTATAAGGGACAGCCCAGAACATAGAGTGGACAGGGGAGATGGACTGGGCCTGTCAGGAGAGCCAGCACTAGAGGGACCCCTGGTGGTGAGGCGGTTGCACTGCAGCCATAGCCGTAACAATAGGTCAATAATCACAGGCAATGTTCACGCTAAGGACTGGGTTGCTGTGAGCAAACATTTTTGTTTGTGACCTGCAAGGAGACATCAGAACATAAGAACAAGCCATACTGGGTCAGACAATAATTAATCTATTGATAAGGGCTGGATCACTCCCTTGAATTATATAAATCTCAAACTGGTTTTTAGTGTGAAACTCTCTCGTGTACTCTTAAATGGGATAAGAGTGTATAAATCAAAGAATAATGGCTGGGAGCGAAAGACAGACAACACTAAAAAATAGTCTCCTTTCCTTTCTTTTAATCAGGCGCACACACTAAAAATTAACTACCTTTCCTTTCTTTTAATCAGGCGCACACACTAAAAATTAACTACCTTTCCTTTCTTTTAATCAGGCGCACACACTAAAAATTAACTACCTTTCCTTTCTTTAATCAGGCGCACACACTAAAAATTAACTACCTTTCCTTTCTTTAATCAGGCGCACACACTAAAAATTAAATAGCCTTTCCTTTCTTTTAATCAGGCGCACACACTAAAAATTAAATACCTTTCCTTTCTTTTAATCAGGCGCACACACTAAAAATTAAATACCTTTCCTTTCTTTTAATCAGGCGCACACACTAAAAATTAACTACCTTTCCTTTCTTTTAATCAGGCGCACACACTAAAAATTAACTACCTTTCCTTTCTTTTAATCAGGCGCACACACTAAAAATTAACTACCTTTCCTTTCTTTAATCAGGCGCACACACTAAAAATTAACTACCTTTCCTTTCTTTAATCAGGCGCACACACTAAAAATTAAATAGCCTTTCCTTTCTTTTAATCAGGCGCACACACTAAAAATTAAATACCTTTCCTTTCTTTTAATCAGGCGCACACACTAAAAATTAAATACCTTTCCTTTCTTTTAATCAGGCGCACACACTAAAAATTAACTACCTTTCCTTTCTTTTAATCAGGCGCACACACTAAAAATTAACTACCTTTCCTTTCTTTTAGACTGGCGCACACACTAAGAATTAACTACCTTTCCTTTCTTTTAGACTGGCGCACACACTAAGAATTAACTACCTTTCCTTTCTTTTAGACTGGCACACACACTAAGAATTAACTACCTTTCCTTTCTTTTAGGCAGGCGCACACACTAAGAATTAACTACCTTTCCTTTCTTTTAGGCAGGCGCACACACTAAGAATTAACTACCTTTCCTTTCTTTTAGGCAGGCGCACACACTAAGAATTAACTACCTTTCCTTTCTTTTAGACTGGCACACACACTAAAAATTAACTACCTTTCCTTTCTTTTAATCAGGTGCACACACTAAGAATTAACTACCTAGATGTGACTCGGTTATTTACACTTTCGGATAATAGGACTAGGGGGCATTCCATGAAGTTAGCAAGTAGCACATTTAAGACTAATCGGAGAAAATTATTTTTCACTCAACGCACAATAAAGCTCTGGAATGTGTTGCCAGAGGATGTGGTTAGTGCTGTTAGTGTAGCTGTGTTCAAAAAAGGTTTGGATAAGTTCTTGGAGGAGAAGTCCATTAATGGCTATTAATTAAGTTTACTTAGGGGATAGCCACTGCTATTAATTGCATCAGTAGCATGGGATCTTCTTAGTGTTTGGGTACTTGCCAGGTTCTTATGGCCTGGATTGGCCACTGTTGGAAACAGGATGCTGGGCTTGATGGACCCTTGGTCTGACCCAGCATGGCAATTTCTTATGTTCTTACCTTTCCTTTCTTTTAGACAGGCACACACACTAAGAATTAACTACCTTTCCTTTTTGATTAAACACACAAACTAAAGACTAATTTACCCACAATTTCACCTCCCCCAAACTTTGTCCCAAAATTACCCAGCAAAGCAATACTCACCAGCAAAATCTTCTTCTGCTCTCAAATCTCCCTCAGGATTGTATTTTAGGCTATGTTGGGGACCTCCAATGCTGTCCCAAGCTCCCTTCAGTGTGGGGAAATGTTGGTTGTAATTTAGCTCTGTTGGAGGGTCTCAGGCTGTGTGTAAGACTCTCTTGAGTAGGGAAAAGATGCTGGATGTATTTTAGGCTCTGTTGAAAGTCTTCCTGTTGTGTTGCAGGTTTCTTTGGCTGAGGGGTAATGTTGGTTGTAATTTGGCTCTGTTGGAGGGTCTCAGGCTGTGTGTAAGACTCTCCTGAGTAGGGAGAAGATGCTGGATGTATTTTAGGCTCTGTTGGAAGTCTTCCTGTTGTGTTGCAGGTTTTCTTTGGCTGGGGGGAAATGTTGCTTGGAAGGCCTCAGGCTGAATGTCAGTTTCCCTTGGGTGGGAGAAAGCATTAATATATCCAGTCTGTTTTGGTTGGCCTCCAGTTGTGTTTCAGGCTCCCTTTTAGTGTGGGAGAGGGGGAGCCACTGGCTGTGTGTCAGGCTCTCTTGGATTGGGGGGATGCTGACTTTATTTTAGGGTCTCCTGGGAGCTCTCACAATCTGCACGCTCTCTGGTCTTTTGCAGGTTTCATTAATCCACCCATGAACATTACAGCCATCTGGATGGGGAAAACAGATCACATTCGCATCAGCTGGAAGGCCCCACTTCATGAGCACAGCGAGTTCCTCAACTACCAAGTTTTGTACTTTCCAGATAGGGCTGAGGATGCACAGAAATTGGTAAAAAGCCACTGGGGCTTTCTCAGCTCTGACTTTGTCTTCCTGTCTGTCTTTACAACCTGTTATCTGTCCATCCTTTCTCAGTTTCTCTTCTCCCCCCCCCCCCCATGGTCCTCAAAGCTTGTAGAGAATCTCTTCCAGACTTATGATTCTTAAGGAGATGTATTTCAGACCACTGTGCAATCAGGAGGCTTGGGATCTATAGGTGTCCCTGCAAGGTGGTGATCTGAGATGAAAACAGAGCCATTGAAGAGAAAATCCTTCCTCTCACACTCTAACTGCAATCATCTCCAAAGGGTCTCTGCATGCCCTGGATAGGGGAGGAGGGACGGCAGCTGGGTCTCCTGTTACAGGGCTGCCCATGACACACTGCTTCTTCCTTCTTCTCCCTCTGATGGAGGTTCCCTAAAGATCAGAAAGACTCATTTTCTCATCTTGATTCAGCATTGACATTTAGAAAGCAAATTAGAACAGTGGTGCAGGCAGCTTTTTATAATTAAAGATGGTAAGATCATTAGGAAATTTCAGTATATTGTTGAAAGTGATTTAAGGGTGGTGGTGCAAGCTCTGAGTAAACCTGACTATTGTAGCTCTTTATATCGAGGCCTGCCCAAAAGATGGCAAAGGGCTTTGCAGACTGATGGATTTAGTATTCACCTTATGTTTGTTTATGCGATTTACATCAGAGCGGATTACATTCAGAATTCTGCAGCCAGGGTTATAAGTGGAGCTAAATATAGCGAGAGTATAAACCAGTGTTCCCAACCCTGTCCTGGGGACCCCCCAGCCACTCGGGTTTTCAGAATATCCACAATGAATATGCATGAGAGAAAATTTGCATGCACTGCCTTAATAACATGCAAATTTTCTCTCATGCATATTCATTGTGGATATCCTGAAAACCCGACTGGCTGGGAGGTTCTCAGGACAGGATTGGGAACCACTGGTATAAACCCTAATCACTGCTTCCAACACAGCAAAGAGTGAGTTACTCCCAGTGCTTTAAAAGTTTAATTTCAACTGCTGTCCCTTGCACTCCAGTCCTCAGAATCCACTTCCTGTACCAGACTGCAGGAAACCAGAAATAAGTAATCTTCTTATGCTGGTCCAGTTTTATGGAATTCATTGTCAAGAGAGCTGTGAAGAGTAACAGGTTATCTGAAATTTAGAAAAAATGAAAGGCCAGGATTCCCCTGCAAGCCTATGGGTAAAAGATTCAGCGTTTATGTGCATTTTAAAGTGATTTTATTTGGTGTTGTAGTTTTGTAATAATTTGAAATTGTAACAGACATAGAACAGGCTTGTTTGGAAAGTGCAGAATAAAGATTTTAAAATAAATAAATCAATCTCACCTGATAACCCCAATAACAGAAGGGAGCTGTGCAGCCACCCAAAGAGGAACTGTATAATTCTCCCAATACCTGCGATCAGAGAACAGCCTTACATCTCTTCTGAAAACACAGATCCCCTCCAGGAGCAGTTATCTCTTCTGATAGCCCTGTCTGCAGGGGATCTGTGTAACTCACCTGATAACTGCTCCTTGAGGGGGGAGCTGTGTAACTCACCTGATAACTGCTCCTGGAAGGGGATCTGTGTATCTCTGCTGATAGCCCTGCCCAGAGGGGAGCTGTGTATCTCACCTGATATCTACTCCTGGAGGGGATCTGTGTATCTCTTCTGATAGCCCTGCCCAGAGGGGAGCTGTGTAACTCACCTGATAACTGCTCCTGGAAGGGGATCTGTGTAACTCACCTGATAACTGCTCCTGGAAGGGGATCTGTGTAACTCATCTGATAACTGCTCCTGGATGGGAGCTGTGTAACTCACCTGATAACTGCTCCTGGAAGGGGATCTGTGTATCTCTTCTGATAGCCCTGCCCAGAGGGGAGCTGTGTATCTCACCTGATATCTGCTCCTGGAGGGGATCTGTGTATCTCTTCTGATAGCCCTGCCCAGAGGGGATCTGTGTAACTCACCTGATAACTGCTCCTGGAGGGGATCTGTGTATCTCTGCTGATAGCCCTGCCCAGAGGGGAGCTGTGTATCTCACCTGATATCTGCTCCTGGAGGGGAGCTGTGTAACTCACCTGATAACTGCTCCTGGAGGGGAGCTGTGTAACTCACCTGATAACTGCTCCTGGAGGGGATCTGTGTAACTCATCTGATAACTGCTCCTGGAGGGGATCTGTGTAACTCACCTGATAACTGCTCCTGGAGGACTTACTCACGCATGTGTAACTCATCTGATAACTGCTCCTGGAGGAGAGCTGTGTAACTCACCTGAGAACTGCTCCTGGAGGGGAGCTGTGTAACTCACCTGATAACTGCTCCTGGAGGGATCTGTGTAACTCATCTGATAACTGCTCCTGGAGGGGATCTGTGTAACTCACCTGATAACTGCTCCTGGAGGAGAGCTGTGTAACTCACCTGATAACTGCTCCTGGAGGGGGATCTGTGTAACTCATCTGATAACTGCTCCTGGAGGAGAGCTGTGTAACTCATCTGATAACTGCTCCTGGAGGAGAGCTGTGTAACTCATCTGATAACTGCTCCTGTAGGGGAGCTGTGTATCTCTTCTGATAGCCCTGCCCAGAGGGGAGCTGTGTAACTCACCTGATAACTGCTCATGGAGGGGATCTGTGTATCTCTTCTAATAACCCTGCCCAGAGGGGAGCTGTGTATCTCATCTGATAACTGCTCCTGGAGGGGATCTGTGTATCTCTTCTGATAACTGCTCCTGGAGGGGAGCTGTGTAACTCACCTGATAACTGCTCCTGGAGGGGAGCTGTGTAACTCACCTGATATCTGCTCCTGGAGGGGATCTGTGTAACTCACCTGATATCTGCTCCTGGAGGGGATCTGTGTATCTCTTCTAATAACCCTGCCCAGAGGGGAGCTGTGTAACTCACCTGATAACTGCTCCTGGAGGGGATCTGTGTAACTCACCTGATAACTGCTCCTGGAGGGGATCTGTGTATCTCTTCTAATAACCCTGCCCAGAGGGGAGCTGTGTAACTCACCTGATAACTGCTCCTGGAGGGGGGCTGTGTAACTCACCTGATAACTGCTCCTGGAGGGGAGCTGTGTAACTCACCTGATATCTGCTCCTAGAGGGGATCTGTGTATCTCTTCTAATAACCCTGCCCAGAGGGGAGCTGTGTAACTCACCTGATAACTGCTCCTGGAGGGGATCTGTGTAACTCACCTGATAACTGCTCCTGGAGGGGATCTGTGTATCTCTTCTAATAACCCTGCCCAGAGGGGAGCTGTGTAACTCACCTGATAACTGCTTCTGGAGGGGATCTGTGTAACTCATCTGATAACTGCTCCTGGAGGGGAGCTGTGTAACTCATCTGATAACTGCTCCTGAAGGGGATCTGTGTAACTCATCTGATAACTGCTCCTGGAAGGGAGCTGTGTAACTCACCTGAACTGCTCCTGGAGGGGATCTGTGTAACTCATCTGATAACTGCTCCTGGAGGGGATCTGTGTAACTCATCTGATAACTGCTCCTGGAGGGGATCTGTGTAACTCATCTGATAACTGCTCCTGGAGGGGATCTGTGTAACTCATCTGATAACTGCTCCTGGAGGGGATCTGTGTAACTCATCTGATAACTGCTCCTGGAGGGGATCTGTGTAACTCATCTGATAACTGCTCCTGGAGGGGAGCTGTGTAACTCACCTGATAACTGCTCCTGGAGGGGATCTGTGTAACTCATCTGATAACTGCTCCTGGAAGGGAGCTGTGTAACTCACCTGATAACTGCTCCTGGAAGGGAGCTGTGTAACTCACCTGATAACTGCTCCTGAAGGGGATCTGTGTAACTCATCTGATAACTGCTCCTGGAAGGGATCTGTGTAACTCATCTGATAACTGCTCCTGGAAGGGAGCTGTGTAACTCACCTGATAACTGCTCCTGGAAGGGAGCTGTGTAACTCACCTGATAACTGCTCCTGAAGGGGATCTGTGTAACTCATCTGATAACTGCTCCTGGAGGGGAGCTGTGTAACTCACCTGATAACTGCTCCTGGAGGGGATCTGTGTAACTCATCTGATAACTGCTCCTGGAAGGGAGCTGTGTAACTCACCTGATAACTGCTCCTGGAAGGGAGCTGTGTAACTCACCTGATAACTGCTCCTGAAGGGGATCTGTGTAACTCATCTGATAACTGCTCCTGAAGGGGATCTGTGTAACTCACCTGATAACTGCTCCTGAAGGGGATCTGTGTAACTCATCTGATAACTGCTCCTGGAAGGGAGCTGTGTAACTCACCTGATAACTGCTCCTGGAGGGGATCTGTGTATCTCTTCTGATAGCCCTGCCCAGAGGGGATCTGTGTAACTCACCTGATAACTGCTCCTGGAGGGGATCTGTGTATCTCTTCTAATAACCCTGCCCAGAGGGGAGCTGTAGATCTCTCCTAATTACCCTGATCAAAAGGGGGACTGTATATCTCTCCTTTTAAGCCTGCAAGGAAGTGTGTTGGGGGGGGGGGGGACTAAAGGGGGTGGCCTCTGCATGTCACCTAATAACCTTGCCCAGAGGAGAAGGCCATGGTTCTTGTCAGATAAGTCCACCCAAAGGTTTTCAGCCTGTTTTTGCCTTCTCTTCCTATAGAGCATAGTTCGGAGTAGAACGGTCTGTGACATTGACAACCTTCAGCCAGGGTCAGTATACCAAATCCGCCTCCGCACAAAGCCCAATGAAGTGTCACTGAATGGAATCTGGGGACCCTGGTCACAAACAATAACTACGATGACATCCCACTCCTCAGGTAAGTGCTTGTCCCTGTCATAGAAACTTAAGAACATAAGAACATATGAAATTTCCATGCTGGGTCAGACCAAGGGTCCATCAAGCCCAGCATCCTGTTTCCAACAGAGGCCAAACCAGGCCACAAGAACCTGGCAATTACCCAAACACTAAGAAGATCCCATGCTACTGATGCAATTAATAGCAGTGGCTATTCCCTAAGTAAACTTGATTAATAGCAGTTAAAGGACTTCTCCTCCAAGAACTTATCAAACCTTTTTTAAACCCAACTACACTAACTGCACTAACCACATCCCCTGGCAACAAATTCCAGAGCTTAATTGTGCATTGAGTGAAAAAGAATTTTCTCCGATTAGTCTTAAATGTGCTACTTGCTAACTTCATGGAGTGCCCCCTAGTCTTTCTATTATCCAAAAGTGAAAATAACCGAGTCACATCTACTCATTCTAGACCTCTCATGATTTTAAACACCTCTATCATATCCCTCCTCAGCCGTCTCTTCTCCAAGCTGAACAGCCCTAACCTCTTCAGCCTTTCCTCATAGGGGAGCTGTTCCATCCCCTTTATCATTTTGGTTGCCCTTCTCTGTACCTTCTCCATCGCAACTATATCTTTTTTGAGATGCGGCGACCAGAATTGTACACAGTATTCAAGGTGCGGTCTCACCATGGAGCGATATAGAGGCATTATGACATTTTCCGTTTTATAAACCATTCCCTTCCTATTAATGCCTAACATTCTGTTTGCTTTTTTGACTGCTGCAGCTCACTGAGCCGACGATTTTAAAGTATTATCCACTATGATGCCTAGATCTCTTTCCTGGGTGGTAGCTCCTAATATGGAAGCTAACATCGTGTAACTAAAGCAAGGGTTATTTTTCCCTATGTGCAAAACCTTGCACATAGGGAAATTTGATAACCTCACTCATCATATTCCTTTCCAGATCATTTATATATATATTGAAAATCAAGATGAATGCCATTGATCAGCACTCACTTTCTGTAGTGCTGTGCCAGGTCTGTCAGTGCTGAAACACTCTCTCGCTGTGCCATTGGGGATGTCACTTCTGAGCCACTCCCTCACTGTGCCATTGGGGATGTCACTTCTACCACACCGTGCTATGATGGGGATGTCACTTCTGAGCCACTCCCTCATTGTGCCATTGGGGTTGTCACCTCTGAGCCACTCCCTCACTGTGCCATTGGGGATGTCACTTCTACCACACCGTGCTATGATGGGGATGTCACTTCTGAGCCACTCCCTCATTGTGCCATTGAGGATGTCACTTCTGAGCCACTCCCTCACTGTGCCATTGGGGATGTCACTTCTACCACACCGTGCTTTGATGGGGATGTCACTTCTGAGCCACTCCCTTACTGTGCCATTGGGGATGTCACTTCTGAGCCACTCCCTCACTGTGCCATTGGGGTTGTCACTTCTGAGCCACTCCCTCACTGTGCCATTGGGGTTGTCACTTCTACCACACCGTGCTATGATGGGGATGTCACTTCTGAGCCACTCCCTCATTGTGCCATTGGGGATGTCACTTCTGAGCCACTCCCTCACTGTGCCATTGGGGATGTCACTTCTACCACACCGTGCTATGATGGGGATGTCACTTCTGAGCCACTCCCTCATTGTGCCATTGAGGATGTCACTTCTGAGCCACTCCCTCACTGTGCCATTGGGGTTGTCACTTCTGAGCCACTCCCTCACTGTGCCATTGGGGTTGTCACTTCTGAGCCACTCCCTCATTGTGCCATTGGGGATGTCACTTCTGAGCCACTCCCTCACTGTGCCATTGGGGATGTCACTTCTACCACACCGTGCTATGATGGGGATGTCACTTCTGAGCCACTCCCTCATTGTGCCATTGAGGATGTCACTTCTGAGCCACTCCCTTACTGTGCCATTGGGGATGTCACTTCTGAGCCACTCCCTCACTGTGCCATTGGGGATGTCACTTCTACCACACCGTGCTATGATGGGGATGTCACTTCTGAGCCACTCCCTCATTGTGCCATTGAGGATGTCACTTCTGAGCCACTCCCTCACTGTGCCATTGGGGATGTCACTTCTACCACACCGTGCTATGATGGGGATGTCACTTCTGAGCCACTCCCTCACTCAGAAATCATTTGGTAAAGTCCCACATGAGAGACTCTTCAAGAAATTAAAAAGTCATGGGATAGAAGGCAATGTCCTATTTATTTCTCTCGGTAGAGAAAGAGAAACACTGGAGTGCCTCAGGGATCTTACTGGGAACAGAGCTTTTTTAAATATTTATAAATGATCTGGAAAAGGGAGTGACGAGTGAGGTAATTAAATTTGCAGATGACACAAAATTATTAAAAGTTGTTAAAACACTAAGTTGAAGAGGAACTTGTGAGACTAAGGGGTTTTGTTCATCTAAATGTGGACAAGCGTAAAGTGATGCATATAAGGAATAATAATGAGAACTATAGGTGCAGGGTGCTGGATTCCATATTAGGCATCAGCACCCAGGAAAAGATCTGGGCTCAGTGTGCTGTATCAGTCAATAAAACAAATAGAAAGCTGGGGATTATTAGGAAAGGAATGGAGAATAAAACGGAGAATATCCTAATGCCTCTGTCGCTCCACGGTGCAATCGCATTCTCTGGGAGATTTTAAAAGCCCTATCCATGCCAAAGCCCCTCCATAGCACTAGGGAGTGTCTCAAATGTACTATGCTTGCTCTGTCACTTCTGACACACTCCCCCATTATACTATGCTTGCTCTTTCTCTTTTGAAATACACCCTCCTTGTGCTATGTTGGGGCTGTCACTTTTGAGACACTCTCTCGTGCTTTGCTGGGGCTGTCACTTCTAAGACAATCCCTCCTTGTGCTTTGTTGGGGCTGTCACTTTTGAGACACTCTCTCGTGCTATGCTGGGGCTGTCACTTCTAAGACACTCCCTCCTTGTGCTATGCTGGGGCTGTCACTTCTAAGACACTCCCTCCTTGTGCTATGTTGGGGCTGTCAGTTTTGAGACACTCCCTCGTGCTATGTTGGGGCTGTCACTTTTGAGACACTCCTTCGTGCTATACTGGGGCTGTCACTTCTGAGACACTCCCTCCTTGTGCTATGCTGGAGCTCTGGCTTCTGAGACACTCCCTCGTGCTATACTGGGGCTGTCACTTCTGAGACACTCCCTCATTGCACTATACTGGGGCTGTCACTTCTGAGACACTCCCTTGCTGTACTAGACTGGCTATGCTCACTCTTCTTGCCCCCTGTAGCCAGGATGCCGTTATACTCTCTAGTGTTTGCTTGTGGGTTCTCAGTTCTTTTTTTTCCTTCACAGATGAGATCGATTTGTGCTGCTTTACTTCTGACCTGCTGAAGGTGGTCTGTGATTGGAAATGGGACAAGGAGACTGCAGACCTTTCCCACGAGCTCTTCTACATGTACACGTGAGCTCAGAGCTAGTAAATCACCTTTGGCACTGATATTGGGGTGGGAGGAAAAGGGAAGGGGGAAACAGATGGACATGGGGACAAAGGAGATGACGGGGTCTGGATCCTGGGTGTGAGAGTCCAGGCCCATGTAAGGAAGGGGATTGCTGGGGCACATGGAATATTTTTTATGCATTCTGCATGGATGAGCAGCACTGGATAATAGTTAGTAAATGTGATTATTCTCCGCAATCTCTCCATCATGTCTTGGATATTGGCACCTGTCAGGATATGGATGACTCCAAGCCCTTCAGAACCAAGTCACCAACCATCGCTACTGTTCACCTCCTAGGTACAATGGTTGCTTTGGTTTTTATTATTGCCCTGTTTTACCTGTTCTTCCTCTTCCTGGAATGTTTTCCCCTCTTTCACTACCACTGCATACCGGTTCTTCAGAGTTGTGGTGTAACATCAAGTGGCTGTAGTAATCTGGGTCCATCTGTGGTCCAGTTTCACTCTCCCATCTGCTTGAGTTTTCCATCTTTGATGCCTCGTTTTTGGTCCTCATTCTCCCGGATACTTCTCAGTCTCGCCACCTCTCTGAATTCTGCCACTTCTTTGCTGAGGAAGTCAATCTGCAGACATCTTTCACACTGAGCCAGTTCCTCACTGTGGATGAAAAAAACATAAAGATCAAGTATATATGGTAAGCATGTCAGTCCATATAGTATGCGATGACGTCTATAGCGAAGGATAATTTCTGCAATCAGTGCGTATTCAATTCTTTTAGTAGGATTCAGTGCTGATGGCAGAGCAGACTCTTTTAGCTTCTTATTAGATTAGATGCATATTTATGCATTAGAGCCTAGATGAAAGTACAACAAATCAAATTAATCAATGAGAAAATGCCATCAGGACCAGGACATCTATTTGGACAGTGGCAGAAGTAGTAACGATGGTGATGGGTTTGGCAATACAGTGTTTCCAGACCATCCTTTTCGGGAGTTATATTTCCAAATATTGGCGCATACCATGATAGAAATGATCCTCACTCGTAAACCAGGGTGAATTGGATATGATCTCACTCTCTCAAATTCACGGGTAATGTTCTTCTTACACTTGAATTGTGCCAAAGAGCCCATAGAGTGTAACAAGCACAGGTGTACCTGGCAGTTCTCCCATTACAGACCAGTGGCTCCCATTACAATTGGGACTATTTCTGTATCTTTCTGATTGCACCTCTTGGTACTTGAGGGTCTCCTCTCTCTCCGTACAATCCACAGAATAGTTGCTTGGTGCTGACACTGCCAGCAAATGCAGTCCTTCACCGCAATGTCTGGTTTTCTTGCATTCAGCTGATCATCGACTGGCATGGGGATCACATCGTCTTCTTTCCCTACAATTCCATGTCCTTTAGATCCATGTCCATTTGCTTTCATCAAGACAAGTCCTCAACTATCATTGACTGTAATACATCAATTGGTGCATAAGTCCCTGACAGTAGGTACCATCCCAATGCAATTTAAAAAAACAATGGTGAGACCGATAGTGAGGATAAGAATAAATCATTGCAGATCCTTCTAACTATAAGCCAGTGTCAAATCAGCCCTCACTAGCCAAGATTCTAAAAAGGTGTGTCCTTGGTGAGCTTGAAAAGGATGGAAGTTCAGAAAAAAATTTGTGATAAACACTATGGTTTTAAAAAAAAGGAATAACGATGAAGGATTATCGCTATCTTTGATGGATACATTGCAAAGTAGTATGGAGAGAGATAAGACCGGGATCTTGGTACAGTCTGATGTATCCTCAGCCTTTGACTCAGTAAGACACAACATTCTGGTTTCTCACCTGGAACAATTAGTATCTCTGGAAAAGTGCTAAATTGGTTTTGTTCATATTTGAATTCCAGACAGTTTAGGGTAGAAATGGATGTGGACCATTCTAGCTGGTGACAAGTAGAGTATGCGTACCCCAAGTATTGTCTCTATCCTCTGTACTCTTCAACATTTATATGGCACCATTAGGGTTTGAACTGGAAAAACTGAATGTGTGTTTTTTGTATACATGCAAACGATGCACAGTCCCAGGGGAAATCCATTACTGTCTTTTAATAGATGTGTCTCATTTATTAAAAAATGTTTGGGATCAAATGATTTATTATTGAACATTAGAACATAAGAACATAAGAAATTGCCATGCTGGGTCAGACCAAGGGTCCATCAAGCCCAGCATCCTGTTTCCAACAGTGGCCAATCCAGGCCATAAGAACCTGGCAAGTACCCAAAAACTAAGTCTATTCCATGTAACCATTGCTAATGGCAGTGGCTATTCTCTAAGTGAACTTAATAGCAGGTAATGGACTTCTCCTCCAAGAACTTATCCAATCCTTTTTTAAACACAGCTACACTAACTGCACTAACCACATCCTCTGGTAACAAATTCCAGAGCTTAATTGTGCGTTGAGTAAAAAAGAACTTTCTCCGATTAGTTTTAAATGTGCCCCATGCTAACTTCATGGAGTGTCCCCTAGTCCTTCTACTATCCGAAAGAGTAAATAACCGATTCACATCTACCCGTTCTAGACCTCTCATGATTTTAAACACCTCTATCATATCCCCCCCTCAGTCGTCTCTTCTCCAAGCTGAAAAGTCCTAACCTCTTTAGTCTTTCCTCATAGGGGAGTTGTTCCATTCCCCTTATCATTTTGGTAGCCCTTCTCTGTACCTTCTCCATTGAGACAACAAAGGTCTTATGGATAGGCAAATAATCAGTTACCTAGGTCAGCAGCAGTTTAGTAATTTAGGGTAACCAGATCAAAATTTGTCTGGAATTTGAAGCCTGGAAGTAGTCTTAGAGTCTTCCTTGTCAATGAATTTACGTGTTAGCTGTGCATCACCCACTGCATTCGCTATTCAGGACCGTACTTCAATCGTTGGTCTTGAGTCACCTTGACTGCTGTGCAACATTGCTGGTGGCTCTGCCAGACCAACTTTCTGAGAACTTTGCAGTTAGTGCAGAACGTGCAGCTCAGCCTAAACTTGCGCATGTATCATCCACGCTCCAGTATCGACACTGGTTACCAGTAAGGTTTTGTCTGATGGTTATGGTACACGGGGGTTGACAGTGAGCTGAAGAAAATGCTGTCAGTGAAAGCGAGTAACTTATCTCAAACATGATCCAGAGGTTTTGCTTTTGTCATCCCAGCAAGGGGGTTATAGATTCAGGAACACTGATATTTTGGATATAGATGTTGAGACATTGATGTTGAGAGGAATGCAGGATGTGAAAGACTTTAGGAAGAGGGAAAAACACATCTTTTTCAAGAAGCATAAGATGTTAATGAGGTGTGTTAATTTTATGTAATATCTATGTTATTTGTTATATATTTGTTAGTATTGATGAATTAAGAATGTACTTATGTGATCCACCCTGGACAAATTTTAAATTTGGAAGTTGCAGAATATAAGTATTTTTAAATAAATAAATAGATAAATAATCTGAGGGTTATAGTCCCAGTGCTTTCCTGGTTCAGTGATGTTATAATGAGCCGAGCCATCCTATGGTGCCTTTCTGTATAGAGGCCTTCTGACATCAGCCCGCCATGTCCAGCAAGGAGGTGTGTAACCGTTTCAGTTTTCACAAGCTGCATTTTCCTCTGCTGGTTGTGAACCATCCTGTCCCTAGTCTGCTGTCCTGTGCTGCAATGATCAATTCTTATCCTGAGATCTAACCTCACATCTCCTTAGCCATTCCTGAGTCAGATTTTGATCTACTTGGGGTTTCTGAAGCAGCTCTCTATATTTCTCACTGTAATTGTGCTTTTGCCAATTCATTTTCCTTGTTTGCTGGAAGAGCCTCCCACTGGAGGGGATCTCTAAGTTAGTATTGAGAATTATAATGCTAAATTAATTGGCTGGAAAGACAGACGGGCGGATTTTAAAAGCCCTGCTCGCGTAAATCCGCCTGGATTTACGCGAGCAGGGCCTTGCGCGCCGGCGCGCCTATTTTCCATAGGCCGCCGGCGCGCACAGAGCCCCGGGACGCGTGTAGGTCCCGGGGTTTTTGGAAGGGGGCGGGACCCGATGACGCGGCGTTTCGGGGGCGGGACTGGGGGCGTGGCGCCGGCCCAGGGGCGTGGTCCAGGCCTCCAGACCAGCCCCCGGGTCAGAGGACGGCGCGCCAGCAGTCTGCTGGCGCACATAGATTTACGTCTGCTTCTCGCAGGCGTAAATCTACGGACAAAGGTAAGGGGGGGTTTAGATAGGGCCGGGGGGGGTGGGTTAGGTAGAGGAAGGGAGGGGAAGGTGAGGGGAAGGCGAAAGAGAGTTCCCTCCGAGGCCGCTCCGATTTCGGAGCGGCCTCGGAGGGAACGGAGGCAGGCTGCGCGGCTTGGCGCGTGCCGGCTGCCCAAAATCGGCAGCCTTGCGCGCACCGATTCCGGATTTTAGAGGATACGCGCGGCTATGCGCGTATCTTATAAAATCCAGCGTACTTTTGTTTGCGCCTGCTGCGCAAACAAAAGTACGCGATCGCGCTGTTTTTAAAAATCTACCCCAGACTGAATGGCCCATATGCTCTCATTCTTCCATCATGTTTCTAAATTCCATAAGGAGGTTTTTTCTCAAGTTTTGCAAATGTCATTGTCTCTTTCTTCAAAAATAAAGGGGAACCAAAACATAAATCACATAACAAGGGCTTAACATTTAAGGTGTCAGCAAGCCAGACGGCGTGTTCAAAAAGACTTGAATTGCCCAGTCTTTTCAATCATCCACCTTGTGTTTAAGTGAATAAAGTGTTGTAAACAAAGGCAAACTTGCAAAGTTATCTTCAAACAAAAAATTCAGTTAATTGAGTGTTTAAATCCTGATGATGAAATTTCAAAGGAAGCCCGACACATCCGATGTTTTGCTTGAAAAAGCTTCAGTATTTTAATCCCAGAAATGTCAGATCGGACCAACCAAGTCTCAGCATCTTTCAGAGCGAGATGAAACTGGAAGGAAGCTGATCCTGCTTAAATATGTTTGTGATGTAATGACATAGGTACGTATGAGGACATGAAAGAAAACTTGTATCAATGTTGGATAATAACTCATCTACGACGTGAAAGAAAATTTAATGGATCGATTTTAAAAAAATGCTTAAATCACATTCAGCATTTAAACCAAAAGGTACAATTGAATGCAACCTGTAAATCCATTGTTGCTTTGCTCGTAGCAATTGTGAATTTAAATCCCCACCTCGCCACCCGATCTGAGACTGATCAATTGCACAGAAGCGTAGATTGTCAAAAGTATGTGAGAATTCATCACAATGAAAAACCAAAGGAGCACCTTCCTTATAGTGAAGAAGTGCCAACCGATGTTTGATCATATGGGTCTTGAGCATCTGAGAGGTTTTTCCGATGTTGATCTTCTTACAAGGGCATTGAATCAAATAAATTACTGATCTGGACACACAGGAAGTAATATATTTGAGATTAATTATGAAATCAGTTGCTTGAATCTTGTTTGAGGAAGTGTGCATAGAAATGTGGCAGACTGAACATTTTCTTTCATGGATTCTGAAAACCTAAAGATGGATTTTGAATAGAGATTTGTGAAAAGTCCGAATGCTCAAATAAATCTCATAAATTTGACACTCTAGTGAAGGCAATGCGGGGTAGATCTTTAAAAATATAATGTATCTGCAAAACATGCCAATTACGCATGATAGATGCCTGAATCTGATGAACAACAGGTGAAAAAGGTAGAATACATGTGACTCGTGAAGAAGATGTAATAGATGGTGGCAAGAATAACCATTCTCGATGACAATATTTAGCTCTTAAAAATGCTTTGTGTACCTTTTTTTTTTTTTTTGGATAACCATGACTTAAGAATCTATCCATCATTAATTGCACTTGGGATTGAAAGTCAATGATATTTAAACATGTCTGACAGAGTCTCAGAAATTGACTAACTGGAAGGCTTTCCTTAAGAGGTCTAGGATGTGTACTAGTAAAGTGCAACAATTAAACTCTGGAATTTGTTGCCAGAGGATGTGGTTAGTGCAGTTAGTATAGCTGTGTTTAAAAAAGGATTGGATAAGTTCTTGGAGGAGAAGTCCATTACCTGCTATTAAGTTCACTTAGGGGTAGATTTTAAAAAATAGCGCGATCGCGTACTTTTGTTTGCGCACCAGGCGCAAACAAAAGTACGCTGGATTTTATAAGATACATGCGTAGCCGCGCATATCTTATAAAATCCGGGATCGGCGCGCGCAAGGCTGCTGATTTTGGGCAGCCTGCATGCGCCGAGCCGCACAGCCTGCCTCCGTTCCCTCCGAGGTCACTCCGAAATCAGAGCGGCCTCGGAGGGAACTTTCTTTCACCCTCCCCTCACCTTCCCCTCCCTTCCCCTACCTAACCCACCCCCCTGGCCCTATCTAAACCCCCCTACCTTTATCCATGGATTTACGCCTACCGGAGGCAGACGTAAATCCGCGCGCGCCAGCGGGCTGCTGGCGCGCCAAGACCCAACCCGGGGGCTGTTCCGGAGGGCGCGGCCACGCCCCCGGAACACCCCTGGGCCGGCGCCACGCCCCTGGGCCCACCCCCCAAACGCCACGTCATGCCCCCGAAACGCCCTGTCATTTGGCGACGCCCCGACACCCCCCCTTTTAAAAGCAACGGGACTTATGCACGCCGACAGCCTATGCAAAATAGGCACGCTGGCGCGCGAGGGCCCTGCTTGCGTAAATCCAGCCGGATTTACGCGGGCAGCGCATTTAAAATCCGCCCGTTAGAGAATAGCCACTGCCATTAGCAATGGTAACATGGAATAGACTTAGTGTTTGGGTACTTGCCAAGTTCTTATAGCCTGGATTGGCCACTGTTGGAAACAGGATGCTGGGCTTGATGGACCCTTGGTCTGACCCAGTATGGCATTTTCTTATGTTCTTATGTGTTTGAAGATACCGATTTGTGATATAAAGTAGTGGAAAAACCAGATTGTGATTTTTTTGATCAAAATATCCAAAAAGGGAATCTCATCTGACTTAATGTCAGCGGTAAAATGAAGATGACAATTTAATGAATTCAGAGCCTTTCCATAACAGGAATACATAATCTATATAACATTTCCACACAATGATATTGGCAGAAAAAGGATGGTCTTTCAAAAAACGATCTTCAAACATTCTGACGTATAATTTAGTTATATCTGGAGCTCCTGTGGCACCCCTAGCAACACCACATGTCTGTTGATAAAACTGTTGATCAAAAGTGAAAAACAATTTTGTGAGGGCTATTTCCAACAACTGATTTAGAAAAAAGGAAGGCACTCTGTGTGGATGTGGATGTCAATCAAAGAAGTCAGTGGCTATGATGAGGGCTTCATCATAGAAACATAGAAACATAGAAATGACGGCAGAAGAAGACCAAACGGCCCATCCAGTCTGCCCAGCAAACTTCACACATTTTTTCTCTCATACTTATCTGTTTCTCTTAGCTCTTGGTTCTATTTACCTTCCTCCCCCACCATTGAAATATCTAGCTTGATTAGTTAGGGGTAGTAGGGGTAGTAACCGCCGCAATAAGCAAGCTACACCCATGCTTATTTGTTTTACCCAGACTATGTTATACAGTCCTTATTGATTGTTTTTCTTCTCCCCTGCTGTTGAAGCAGGGAGCTATGCTGGAAATGCGTGATGTATCAGTCTTCTCCCATGCTGTTGAAGCAGAGAGCCATGCTGGATATGCATCAAAAGTGAAGTATCAGGCACATTTGGTTGGGGGTAGTAACCGCCGTAACAAGCCAGCTACTCCCCTCTTTGTGAGTGTAAATCCATTTTTCCACATTTCCTCTTGCTGTTGAAGCTTAGAGCGATGTTAGAGTCACAGTAAGCATGTGTATGTTTATTGAATAAGGGTATTGTCTCCAGGCAGTAGCTGTCATTCTGGTGAGTCACCCACTCTTCATTGGCGGCCTCTGACTTTATGGATCCACAGTGTTTTATCCCACGCCCCTTGAAGTCCTTCACAGTTCTGGTCTTCACCACATCCTCCGGAAGGGCATTCCAGGCGTCCACCACCCTCTCCGTGAAGAAATACTTCCTGACATTGGTTCTGAATCTTCCTCCCTGGAGCTTCAAATCGTGACCCCTGGTTCTGCTGATTTTTTCCTACGGAACAGGTTTGTCGTTGTCTTTGGATCATTAAAACCTTTCAAGTATCTGAAAGTCTGTATCATATCTCCTCTGCTCCTCCTTTCCTCCAGGGTGTACATATTTAGATTCTTCAATCTCTCCTCATACGTCATGCGATGAAGATCCTCCACCTTCCTGGTCGCCCTTCTCTTACCGCTTCCATCTTGTCTTTGTCTTTTTGTAGATACGGTCTCCAGAACTGAACACAGTACTCCAGGTGAGGCCTCACCAAGGACCTGTACAAGGGAATAATCACTTCCCTTTTCTTACTCGATATTCCTCTCTCTATCATGAGGATGATTGGTGTAGAGAGATTCCACATCCAACGTGATCAGAAGAAGATCGGTAGTGTCTAGATGAAGTTGTTCCAAAAAAATTAATCATGTCCTGAGAATCACAAATATATGATGGCTTCAATGGGACAAATGGTGCAAGAAAAAAATTGACTAACTGGGATATAGAGGTTCAAGCAATGAACCCCTGCTAGAAACAATGGGTCTCCCTGGTGGATTGACCAATCTTTTATGAATGTTTGGTAAGATGTAAAAAACCGGAACATGTGGATGGCTCTTGACCAAAAAAATTTTTCTTTGAGGGTAATGAATCCCATATCAAAAGCTGATGTTACAATTTGAGAAATTTGTATCTTTAATACAGAAGTTGATCTTCAGATAACGACTAATAGAAATGATGGATTTACAGGTTGCATTCAATTGCACCTTTTGATTTAAATGCTGAATGTGATTTAAGCATTTTTTAAAATTGATCCATCAAGTTTTCTTTCACTTCATAGATGAGTTATTATCCAACATTGATACAAGTTTTCTTTCATGTCCTCATACATACTACATCATAAACATATTTAAGCAGTGTCAACCCGGTTTCATCTTGCTCTGAAAGACACTGAGACCTGTTTGGTCCGATCTGACATTTTTGGGATTAAAATTGATCATTGTTGTGACCCCTTGATGAACCTTTTTCAAGCAAAACATCGGCCGTGTCAGGCTTCCTATGGAATTTCATCATCAGGATTAAAGCACTCAATTAATTGAATTTTTTGCGTTGAAGATAACTTTGCAAGTTTGACTTTGTTTACAACACTTTATTCACTTAAACACAAGGTGGACGATTGAAAAGACCGGGCGATTCAAGTCTTTTTGAACACGCCATCTGGCTTGCTGACACCTTAAATGCTAAGCCCTTGTTATATGATTTATGTTTTGGTTTCCCTTTATTTTTGATGGTTGATTCTTGTGGGTTACTTAGTAGGCTTTGTTTTCTTTACAATTGTCTCTTTCTTGAAATGTGCTGATAAATTCTGCCCATTTACCAAAATGATCATTGGAATTTAAGGATAGAGACTTGTTTTCATTCTTACTTCAGCACTTTTTCAGTATTGGTGCTGTTAGGAATGTTTGAAAGTCTATTGAAGCAGCTCAATAAGTACTAAAGGAAGGGGAGAGAGAGAGAGAGACTCAATAAAGACCAATAGGTCACTTTACTATTTGTACCAGGCTTGGGGGTTTGGGGGTTGGGGTAGGCACAGGGGGGCACTTTTACATACACAGTCAGAGGTACGACCTGGAAAGAATACGTCCGTGAACAATTTGTGTCATTTGGCATGCTGAAAGGGAAAGAGAAGTAGATTTATAGAATGTACTCTCGGCCAAGCTTGATTAAAGCTATGTACCTCTCTTTTCCCTTTCAGCACTCCACATGACACAAAATGTTCACTGATGTATTCTTTGCAGGTCGTACCTCTGAGCGCACTGTATAACCTGCAGTTGGACATGGGTTGAATAGGCGCTAATCAATCCCCTTATACAATAAGGGGATTAGCACCTCTATAACACATGCCCAACGCGGAGTGAGTCTAATAGCGCTCATCACATGCAAATGCATGTGATTGGGGCTATTAGCATTCACTCCAGATGCAAAAAAAAAAAAAATGTGCGTCTAGGACGCACATTTAGCGATCAGAAATTAATGCCTGCCTGGAGCACGTGTTAAGTGCTGAGCACTCCTTAAACCAGTATAGAAAGCAGAAAAAACTGCTTTTCTGTAAATATCGTTGCAATATTAAGTAGGAGGAAAAAGTAAACAAATTTTAACAAAAAAAAAAAAAGTTTAAAAAAACACCAGCAGTCAGGTGCAGAAATTGGACGCTCAATTGAGAAGCGTCTGTTTCCTGAACCCCTGGCTGTGCGGTGTTTAGGAAAACCCACGCCGATAAACTCAGCGTCAGTTTTCCTAACCAGCGGAGGACCAGCGCACTCAGGCTCTCGTTAGCAAGGAGACGCACAAGAGATCCTAGCGCCTTCTTGCTAACGCGATCCCCTAATTTAAATATTGCATGGCACCCCCAGGGGGTGGCTTGGGGGCACGTTAAGAAAGCAGGTGCTGACTGTTCAGTGCCCACTTTCTGCGCCAAAGTATTGCATCATCCCCATTATTTCCATACTTTATGATCTGCCAGTGCATTATTTGCAATACTTTATGATCTGCCAGTGCATTATTTCCATACTTTATGATCTGCCAGTGCATTATTTGCAATACTTTATGATCTGCCAGTGCATTATTTCCATACTTTATGATCTGCCAGTGGCAACTTGTGGTTCCACATTTTTTTTTTTACTTTATTTTTATTGTACATATATAAATTTTAACAAAGCATCCACTTTGTAACAGCAACTTTGTACGTTACAATATTAAGAAAAAAGAAAAAAAACAGACTATTGTAACTGTACCCATTAGACCCCAAGCATGGGGGAGGTCCGGCCAATAAGGGAGAAATTACAGGAAAACAAAATAAATAGAAATGGTTTAGCTTAAACAAAAAAAAAAAAAAGCCTTGCCACTATACTATGTGGATGATTCCGATCTTACAGATACAGAGAATAACATCTTTTTAGAATCTAGAAAAGCTTTAAGTTGTTCTGGTATAAAAAAAAAAATAATAATCATTATTGAACTTAACTTTATGTTTGCATAGGTATCTCAGAAAGAAGGATGCTCCTATAGCCAGGAACTCTCTTCTTCTTCTTTCTTGTGTTGGCTTTGCCAAATCCAGAAATATCCAGACTTTCTGGCCCATGAATAAAGCAGCAGATTTCCTAAAAAAAAATAAAATTTCATAACAGAACTTAAATCTTTTTCAGAAAAATGGGATAGTAGAAGTGTGGCTCTTTCCTATATTTCATAATTAGATGACTCAAAAAAATCAGTCTGGTTAGCCATGAGCACAGCTTGAGTCCATGAACGGGATGGTAGAAAATATACTTTATCCAGGGGGGAGCTGAATCTGAAGTAAACTCCAACACTTCTAGGAAATATCTTTTCAATGTCAGATGAGGAAACTCTGTCACTACCCTTGGAAAATTTAGTAGACGTAGATTTAAATGTCTCGACCTATTTTCAATAAATTCCCCCTTCCTATTTAAAAAACCGCAGTCCTGAATTATAGAACCCTGAGCTCCTTTTATAATACAACTCTCTTCTTCTAGTGGGGACACTGATGTTAAAGAATGTAGATGTTGGGACACTGATGTTGGAGGATATAGATGTTGGGACACTGATGTTGGGGGATAAAGATGTTGGGACACTGATGTTGGGGGATATAGATATCGGGACATGAATTTTGGTTATAGACATGGGGACAGTGATGTTGAAGGACATAGATGTTGGGACATGAATTTTGGTTATAGACATGGGGACACTGATGTTGAAGTATACAGATGTTGGGACACTGATGTTGGGGGATATAGATGCTGGGATACTGATGTTGGGGGATATAGATGTTGGGACACGGATGTTGGGGGATTATGGATGTGGAGACATTGATTTAGAGAGTGTGTGAACATGGGGATACACTGATGGGGATATAAATGTGAGGCAGATGGATGAGGCATTCTGATGTTTGGGGATTTAAAACAGCGTGGGGTATTGATGACAGTATGATGGATAGGAGGAGAGACTGGGGGACACTGATGTTGGGGGATTGGTGGCAGAGTGATGGAAGAGTGGGAGGTAGAAGGTGAGTTGTCTTTCACAGTTTTTCTTTATCTTTTTACCTTTCAGAAATGTAATCTGGCAGAGATGTGAAGAGAGGAATAAGAGCGAAAGTGACCCTTCATTGCACAGCTGGAATAAGAACCAGAGTGACCCTTCATTGCACAGCTGGAATAAGAACCAGAGTGACCCTTCATTGCACAGCTGGAAGAACAGTCAGAGTGACATCTTGCACAGCTGTGCATTCTGGGCAAGAAATGAGAGCAGGATTTCTGTGATTGTAAATATTACAATGGCCTCGCATCTTGTTGTCACCTATGTCAAGAAGTCATTTTTGATGCACCACATTGGTGAGTAGATCCTATGGGAATTCAGCATATTCCTCCCTTTCTGAATCTTCTGCCTTTTCCTGGCATTATAGTTTCACATCCAGTACTTTTATCTATGCTGAAAAGGGAAGGGGCCAGGGCAGAGAGAGAGTGGGGATTTCATTTTTAAATCAATGCACATGGTTTAAGCTGAGGACTTTCATCCTATTGCAAAGCAGGTGCAAAGTCTGTGAGTACTAAGCACACCTGGGAGCTCTCTGGATTTGACCTGAAGACTCTGGAATTCCAAAGGAATTACCGAGTATCCAGGCCAACAACCAAAAACTCCAGGTGCTGCTACAGAAGCAGGTGCTGGAAGAAAAGGTTGCCTGGGGTGTGCATGGGTGGGGGGGAGGGAGGGAAGAAGGAAGAGGAATGAGGAGGAGAAGCATCAGGCTCTTGCAGCAGAAGAGAAAAAACAGGGGTTGCATGGACCCATTGTGGGGGGAGGGGGGCACAAGAGTAAGGAGATGGAGATCCCTCGGCCCAATGCAGGAAAAGGAGGAAGAGATCTGGCAGGCTGGGAGGAGACTGTTGTCAGCGTTAGGGTTTTTTTTAAATTTATTTACAGAATTTATATTTGCCTATCCACCATTGTAGATGTTTGCAGTAAGGAGAGAGAGAGTGAGCATGTGTCTGAATGAGAGTGAGTGTGAGTGTGTAGGGAGGGGGAGAGGGAAAGGGAGAGAGCATGGGAATGAGAGGAGAAACGTGAGTGTGAATGTGGGCATGTGTGGTTGTGAGAGTGTGAGTGCATGTGTGTGTGGAAGAGGCAGAGAAGTATGTACATAGGAGACTATATGTGTGGAAGAATGATCATCTAAGAGAGTGAGCTTCCAGCCAAGTGATTCACCATTTTCACAGGGTTGGTACGCTGAATGTGTTTACTAATCCCACCACTCTCATCAAGCTGAACACACCATACTTCGGCAATTAATCTGCATGTTTCTTAAATCTGTGTTCACTAATCCCACAAAACTGGGCATGCTATAATTCAGCAGCAAAACTGCACATATCTTCAAATCATGGTCATTGATCCTGACACAGGCCAATATTTCACCTCAGAAAAGAGGCTGCCTTAGGGGACCTCCAAAAACTACAACTAAACCATCAAAACTATTGGCAAAAATAAAAAAAACCCAACCCACTCAACTCAAAATTTAACCTTCATTCAACTGACAAAAGATGCAAAAGAAATAATAAACACCTACAATCTCCAACCATAGCAATCTAAATAAAAAAACATACAACAAATAAGTTCACATATTCTTCAAAAACTGAAAATAGCATAATAAAGCAAATCTAATACATTCATACCATTAGACTCCATATACACTTCCACTCTCAAAAACCTCATTCATTCAATACACATTCAATACACATACTCATACGTTGTAACAATGTGTCATTACTATAAGCAGAAACATTGTTGCACTAAGGCACAACAGTGTAGCGTTGAATCAAACCATCAAAGTAGACCTTATATAGAAACAATTTACTCTCTCAGCTGCATTGCACTGAGCCATTACAATGTAACATATAAACAGAGACTTTGTATAGACAACTTACGGGAAGATTTTGTAAGGTGCGCACGCTTCCCGGCACGCGCACATGGATGCGCTGATTTTATAATATGCAGGGGCCGGCACACACATGTTATAAAATTGGTGGGCAGTGCACGCATGCGTGCCAGATTTTATAATCCGTGTGCATGGCGCGTGCAATGGGGGGGTAAAATTGTGCAAATTCGTGTGGCAATGCATTACAGGCTTCCTTAATTGGAGCGGACTGGGAGGGAACTTCCCTACCCTCTACCCCTCTACTCTCCAACCCCTAAATCTAAAAAAAATTTTTTTTACCTTTTTTTCTCAATTTACTTCAGTCCCCGAGCTGAAGTAAGTTGTGCGCGCTGGTAGAGCGAACAATGGCGCTGTCCCGGCTCTCCCCGCCCAAAACATGCCCTCTGGCTCGCCCCTTCCAAGAGGCCCGGCACATGAGCGCATCCCGCCCTTTATACGCGTGGCCAGGCCTCTTGGAAGATTCGCCTGGCACGCATAAGGCCCGGCCAGACACATATAGGCCGGAATTTATTTACATGGGCCGGGCCTTTAAAATCAGAGGGAATGAAATGTAAAAAAAAAGAATTGTTGGGCTGCACAGATATAGTCCAGCTTCTATTTGACCCAATGGAAGAACATCATCACGTGATTGCAATTTCAAAATGGACCCCTCGTTGTAGAGTCTCCTCTCCACTAAACAAGGCTCCCCTCCTGTGCATGGAAACCTTTGAGATGCTTAAATGTCTCTATCATTTCTCCCCTATCTCACCTTTCCTCTAGGATATTCATGTTTATATCTTTAAGCCTATCTCCATATGCTTTAGAACGAAGACCACTGACCACGTTAGTAACCCCCTCTGGACAACTCCATCCTGTTTATATCCTTATGAAGGTGCAGTCTCCAGAACTGTACTCAGTATTCCCAGTGAGGTCTCACCAGGGACCTATACAGGAGCAATATCTCCTCTCTTTTTACATAGTTACATAGTAATGATGGCAGAAAAGGACCAAATGGTACATCCAGTTTACTCAGCAAGGTTCTTATGGTAGTATTTATTTTATTCATTTATTATTTAAACTTATATACCACAAAACGTCCATACAGTTTTTTGTTCAATGTGGTTTACATAAAACATACATAAAAGTACAAATAGAACATATAAAACTATTATCACATACAACACAATATAAAATCTACTAAAAAAAAAAAAAGTGTTTTCACCCAAATGCCTCTTGGAAAAACAACAACTTTACACATTTCCTAAACACTTTTTTGTCTGTCCCCTTTCTCAATTGCAATGGTAAAGCATTCTAACATATTGGGGCCACATATGAAAAAGCTCTACCCATATTCTTTGAGATTTTTAATCTCTATTTGAGGGTACTGCAATAAATGCTTTTAGTGCAATGAAGAGCATGGACTGGACAATACCGTATTAGTTTTTTTCAAAGAACCCAAGGTGGATCTTCATGGAACAACTTGAATGTTGTGACCAATAATCAAAATTTTACCCTGTGCTTTAAGGCAACCAATGTAAAGTCTGCGATGCCGGGCTGATATGTTCATATGTTTTCAAACCCAACAAAAAGCATGCAGCAACGTGTTGAATTAACTGCAACATGTGCATTAATTTTCTTTATTTATTTATTTAGTTTGTTATTCTGTTTATTTATTTATTTATTTATTTATTTGTTTTTATATACTGACATTCGTGATAACATCACACTGGTTTACATCAAATAATAACAGATAAAATGTACATAAAAATAAAATTAGGACATAAGTTACAGGATAAAAAACAACAATACTAATCTAAAATATCATTAAATAATACATCGTAAAACATAATAAAATATTATAAAAAACATAAAATAAACTAGCCTAAAAAGCACTCGTCCATGCTAATCTTTTCACACATATGCTTGCAAGAAAAGCCATGTTTTAAAATTTTTTTTAAAGGTCTGCGAATTCACTTCCAGCCTTAATTCTAAAGGTAATGAGTTCCATAGCCCTGGTCCTGCCAGAGATAGTGCTCTCTCTCTTACTGAGTTTAGGGGACGGGATAGTTAAAAGCCCCTGGCCTGCAGAGCGCAGATTTCGCTGAGGGGCATGAAAATGTAAGGCAGCATTAAACCATTCAATGTTTTCATTAAAAATTGTTTTATGAATTAAAACTAAAGTCTTAAATTTAATTCTAAAAGTAATTGGCAACCAGTGTAGTTCCTTTAAAATTGGGGTTATGTGCTCATATTTCCTGGTGTTTGTTAAAAGTCATGCAGCAGAGTTCTGAAGTAGTTGAAGTGGTGTTGCAATAGTCCATTTTAGAGAAGATAAGAGCTTGTAAAAGCAGTCTAAAAACATTGGCATGAAGGAGGGGCTTCAATTTAAAAAAAAAAGTCTTTTAATAACATATTGATAAAATTCTTCATATTTACTCCCCTATGAGGAAAGACTAAAGAGGTTAGGGCTGTTCAGCTTGGAGAAGAGACGGCTGAGGGGGGATATGATAGAGGTGTTTAAGATCATGAGAGGTCTAGAACGGGTAGATGTGACTCGGTTTATTTACTCTTTCGGATAGTAGAAAGACTAGGGGGCACTCCATGAAGTTAGCATGGGGCACATTTAAGACTAATCGGAGAAAGTTCTTTTTCACTCAACGCACAATTAAACTCTGGAATTTGTTGCCAGAGGATGTGGTTAGTGCAGTTATTTATTTTATTTATTTAGTGCTTTTTTATACCGGCATTCATGATTTACAATCATATCATGTCGGTTTACATGGAACCGGGGTACAACAACCTTAAACATTAACATAGCGAAGAGAGGCAATAGTTACATTGAAACAGGGGTGATAGAACTGGGGAAGCAGACAAAGCAGAAGGTAACTCAATGAGCAGAGCAATTATTTACAGTGTGCTGAATGTTCAGTAATGATAGCTAAGGCGGATCAGTGAACTTAGGGAAAGGCTTGATTAAATAACCAAGTCTTAAGCCTTTTTCTAAATGTCAGCAGGCAGGGTTCCTGTCTGAGTTCAGGGGGGATAGCGTTCCATATGATTGGTCCCGCTGTGGAGAAGGCCCGTTCTCTATTTGCTAGATGATGGGTGGATTTGGTTGGGGGGGCATGCAGGGATCCTTTGTAGGCTTCTCTGATAGCTCTGGACGAGGTGTGTAGTCTGAGTGGGAATTGAAGGTTAAGAGGGGCTTGGTTGTGGATGGTTTGGGGGATGATGCTGAGGGACTTGTGTAGGATTCTGAAACATTGGTAGCCAGTGTAGACGTCTGAGGATGGGTGTGATGTGGTCTCTTCTGCAAGTGTTTGTTAGGATTCTGGCCGCAGTGTTTTGAAGCATCTGAAAAGGTTTGATGGAAGAGGTGGGGAGACCTAGCAAAATGGAGTTGCAGTAGTCTATCTTGGAGAATAGAACGGCTTGGGAGGACAGTTCTGTAATCTTGAAAGTGTAGAAGTGGTTTGGTTGTGTGGTTGATGAAAGTTTTTAAATTCAGACGGTTGTCTCTCTATTAATACTCCCAGGTCTCTTGCATGGGGGTAACCTGCACAGAGCGGCAGTTACCGCCCTTAACAGAAACATGGGGGTAACCTGCACAGAGCGGCAGTTACCGCCCTTAACAGAAACATGGGGGTAACCTGCACGGAGCGGCAGTCACTGCCCTTAACAGAAACATGTGGGTAACCTGCATGGAGCAGCAGTTACTGCCCTTAATAGAAACATGGGGGTAACCTGCACGGAGCGGCAATTACTGCCCTTAACAGAAACATGGGGGTAACCTGCATGGAGCAGCAGTTGCTACCCTTAACAGAAACATGGGGGTAACCTGCATGGAGCGGCAGTTGCTACCCTTAACAGAAACATGGGGGTAACCTGCATGGAGCGGCAGTTACTGCCCTTAACAGAAACATGGGGGTAACCTGCACGGAGCGGGCAGTTACTACCCTTAACAGAAACATGGGGGTAACCTGCACGGAGCGGCAGGTTACTACCCTTAACAGAAACATGGGGGTAACCTGCACGGAGCGGCAGTTACTGCCCTTATCAGAAACATGGGGATAACCTGCACGGAGCGGCAGTTACTACCCTTAACAGAAACATGGGGATAACCTGCACGGAGCGGCAGTTACTACTCTTAACAGAAACATGGGGGTAACCTGCACGGAGCGGCAGTTACCACCCTTAACAGAAACATGGGGGTAACCTGCACGGAGCGGCAGTTACCGCCTTAACAGAAACATGGGGGTAACCTGCACGGAGCGGCAGTTACCGCCCTTAACAGAAACATGGGGGTAACCTGCACGGAGCGGCAGTTACCTGCCCTTAACAGAAACATGGGGGTAACCTGCACGGAGCGGCAGTTACCTGCCCTTAACAGAAACATGGGGGTAACCTGCACGGAGCGGCAGTTACTGCCCTTAACAGAAACATGGGGGTAACCTGCACGGAGCGGCAGTTACTACCTTACAGAAACATGGGGGGTAACCTGCACGGAGCCAGTTACTGCCCTTAACAGAAACATGGGGGTAACCTGCACGGAGCGGCAGTTACTGCCCTTAACAGAAACATGGGGGTACCTGCACGGAGCGGCAGTTACTGCCCTTAACAGAAACATGGGGGTAACCTGCACGGAGCCGGCAGTTAACTGCCCTTAACAGAAAACATGGGGGTAACCTGCACGGAGCGGCAGTTACTGCCCTTAACAGAAACATGGGGGTAACCTGCATGGAGCGGCAGTTATTGCCCTTAATAGAAACATGGGGGTAACCTGCAAGGAGAGGCAGTTATTGCCCTTAACAGAAACATGGGGGTAACCTGCACGGAGCGGCAGTTACTGCCCTTAACAGAAACATGGGGGTAACCTGCAGGGAGCGGCAGTTACCGCCCTTAACAGAAACATGGGGGTAACCTGCACGGAGCAGCAGTTACTGCCCTTAACAGAAACATGGGGGTAACCTGCAGGGAGCGGCAGTTACTACCCTTAACAGAAACATGGGGGTAACCTGCACGGAGCGGCAGTTACTACCCTTAACAGAAACATGGGGGTAACCTGCAGGGAGCGGCAGTTACTACCCTTAACAGAAACATGGGGTAACCTTAACGGAGCAGCAGTTACTGCCCTTAACAGAAACATGGGAAGAGCCTGCACAGAGCGGCAGTCACTGCCATGGGAAGCTTGCTGGAAATTTGGTCTTTTTCTGCCTACAATACTAGGTATCAATGTTATTACTATCTAGGTAAGCTACTGGTCTCCCGTGCTTTCTGAGGTGTGAGGTACCAGTGTCTCCTGATTGGATTCTTCTTACTTTTCCTTTGGGGGTGTGCTTGTTACATCTTTTGTTTGTCACATTCCACCTATAAATGCAATCTCGTTGCAGTGCTCACAGGGCCACCCAAGGTGCAGAAAGTGGAGGTGACTGGATCCCGGCTGCAGATAGAGTGGGAACCGCCGCTGTTAGAGATCTCAGAGCACCTGATTTACCAAATCAGATACATGCAAGAAAATGGAAAGGAATGGAAGGTAATCTCTGAACAAATTATCCATTGCATCCACTCTGCTTACGCTCGAATCACATAGTGGGTGATTCGATTATTAGGAATGTAGATAGCTGGGTGGCTGATGGGTGTGAGGATCGCCTGGTAACTTGCCTGCCTGGTGCGAAGGTGGCAGACCTCACGCGTCACCTAGATAGGATTATAGACAGTGCTGGGGAGGAGCCGGCTGTCGTGGTACATGTGGGCACCAACGACATAGGAAAATGTGGGAGGGAGGTTCTGGAAGCCAAATTTAGGCTCTTAGGTAGAAAACTTAAATCCAGAACCTCCAGGGTAGCTTTCTCTGAAATGCTCCCTGTTCCACGCGCAGGTCCCCAGAGGCAGGCAGAGCTCCGGAGTCTCAATGCATGGATGAGACGATGGTGCAAGGAAGAGGGATTCAGTTTTGTTAGGAACTGGGGAACCTTTTGGGGAAGGGGGAGTCTCTTCCGAAGGGATGGGCTGCACCTTAACCAGGGTGGAACCAGACTGCTGGCACTAACCTTTAAAAAGGAGATAGAGCAGCTTTTAAACTAGAACAAAGGGGAAAGCTGACAGTCGCTCAGCAGCGCATGGTTCAGAGAGAGGTATCTTTAAAGGATACTAATGATGCATTAGAATTAGGGCATCCCGACAGTGAGGTTCCAATAAGAAAAGTAGTCCAAGTGCCTGTAACTAAAAACTCACCTGAGCTAAAAAATTCTAACTTATCCCTATCAATTAAAAAGCAGAATGAAAATACAAACAAAAAACAAACTTTGAAATGTTTGTATGCTAATGCCAGAAGTCTAAGAAGTAATTTGGGAAAATTAGAATGTATAGCAGTGAATGAAAAGATAGAAACCTGGTGGAAGGAAGATAACCAATGGAATTCTGTGATACCAGAGTACAAATTATATCGTAGTGATAGGATGGATCATCTTGGGCGGGGTGCCATAGAGTCCTGCAAAAGAATAAATGCACAATACAATCTTTATTGTTTAACTTTTTATTTAATAATTTGCATACAGTCAAACTCACATTTATAAATGCTTTATTTCTGGGTGTGTTAGAGGAATGTGATAATGAAAGAGAATATAGAATAAACTACATATCAAAGGACCAGAAACGGAAGCCAAAAAGGAAGTCTGAACTGTAAAGCTTTCCACATATAATATTTCAAGGCACTGGAGGTATCCCATAAATTTTCCAATAACATTCCCAAATGCCATCATTCTTGCACTTACGATCTGCCCAGCGATAAAGTAACTTTTCAGTATCAGCTATGACTGGAGTTTGAGCTCTCCAGTTCTCCAAGCTAGGGTTGGTTTTCCATGTCGATGCCACTAACAGCAGTTCAGAAACCAGGACCCAGAGCCCACCCATTTCCCAAGCAAACCCGGTGCTCTGGACAAATGAAATCTTTCAGAGCCCCATTTTTTATTTCCTGTGTCACAGCTGCCCAAAACTGTCTGATCCCAGGACATTCCCACCACATTTGTATAAAGGAACCCAATGCTCCACATATTCCGGTTTATATTTCAGGCACGAAATAAGTACAGTAGCAGCCTAACCATCAGTTCAGATAGTTTTGTGTGCCGAGATCCATAAAGGTTGCAAATCTTTTTCAGTGACGGCGAGATTCAAAACTTCATTCCATTTTTCAATTAATTAAGGATTAGTACTAAACCCAAGTATAGCCAGTAGAATACCCCAATACACTATTGAAATACCTTACCTCTGTACATCAACATGGATAAGAACATAAAAAATTGCCATGCTGGGTCAGACCAAGGGTCCATCAAGCCCAGCATCCTGTTTCCAACAGAGGCCAAACCAGGCCATAAGAACCTCGCAATTACCCAAATATTAAGAAGATCCCATGCTACTGATGCAATTAATAGCAGTGACTATTTCCTAAGTAAACTTAATTAATAGCCGTTAATGGACTTCTCCTCCAAGAACTTATCAAAACTTTTTTTGAACCCAGCTACACTAACTGCACTAACCACATCCTCGGGCAGTGAATGCCAGAGCTTTATTGTGCATTGAGTGAAAAATAATTTTCTCCGATTAGTCTTAAATGTGCTACTTGCTAACTTCATGGATTGCCCCCTAGTCCTTCTATTATCAAAAGTGTAAATAACCGAGTCACATCTACTCGTTCAAGACCTCTCATGATCTTAAAGACCTCTATCATATCCCCCCTCAGCCGTCTCTTCTCCAAGCTGAACAGCCCTAACCTCTTCAGCCTTTCCTCATAGGGGAGCTGTTCCATCCCCTTTATCATTTTGGTTGCCCTTCTCTGTACCTTCTCCATCACAACTATACCTTTTTTGAGATGCAGCTCTTCCTCTCATGCTCCTAAATAACAAGTGGAGAGATGTGTGGAGGGGGGGGGATTAGGGAGCAGATTGGCTTTTCTTTGCTTACCCTTCTCTTCTTGCTCTCTGTAGAGAGGAGGGGAGGGGATGGGATGGAATAGGGAACAGAGCAGTTTGTCGTTGCTTTGTCACTTCCAGTCTCAATCCTGAGGGGGGGGGGAGGGGGGACTGCAGCAGGAAGCAGAAGGCTGCTGTCTGATGAGTGAGATTCAGCACAGCTGGGAGACTCCCCGATTTTTGCCCCCTTAGGCACAGGCTTAGTGTAGCTCGGCTTGCCCATGGGTGGGGCAGGTTCTTTCTATTCTATTTAAAGAGCTTCTGTAAACTTGGAGCAAAATAGCTCTCAACAGAGGAGCCCAATATGTATGGAGAAGAGGCTCGAGGTGCAGGATCTTCTCTAGCTCTTGATTCTGAAGCCCGCATGGCTACGGATGAATCTCTCTTCCCATGATATTGCTTTTTCTTCTTCAGTGGTGGGGCGTCTGCCTCCTGAACCCGACCTGAACACTGCTTCTTTGTATTTTTAGTTTGCATCGTGGAAGGTGTGGGAGCGTGGTGCATGGCTGGAGTTGGCATCGTGTCCATCGTAGCCTGTGCTGTATGACCTTCCCTGGGTTGCAGGCATGCCACAGACTCTGGATGTGTCAGCTCAGGTACATTTGGCATGTGATGTGTCATTTTTGGAACACAATGTTCCATCCCAAGCGCATGGTGCGCCGTCTTCAGTACATGGTGCGCCGTCTTCAGTACATGGTGCGCCGTCTTCAGTACATGGTGCGCCAACTTCAGTACATGGTGCGCCAACTTCAGTACATGGTGCGCCAACTTCAGTACATGGTGCGCCGTCTTCAGTACATGGTGCGCCGTTTTCAATGCATGGCCTGCTGCCTCTGACACATGGGGCATCAACTTCAACGCAGGCATTTTGGAGGCCTGGTGAGTCACTTTCAATGAATGGTGCGCCGTCTTTGACAGAAGGTGCGACATCTCCAATGCAGGGAGCATCTGCTGTTCAGGCTGCTCGATGCCACGGCACAGAGCCCAAACGCTCCCGCAGAGGGCAGCTGGTGCTCCTGAGTTTGGGAGTGGTGCAGCTCTCCCAGAGAGGACTGAACTGAGTTTGTGAGTTCTCTTATCTCTCCCGACAAAGAAGATGGGGAGAACTGATGGGGAGATGGTGAGCTTCCTGTGCCGTGCGCCAAACGATCTTTTTTCTGCTCTCTGCCTCTGCACCCTGGCTGGCAACGATGCCGGGCCATTATCCGGCCCAGATATAAGTAACAGTAACTGGGGCCATCCATGAGAGACATTTTATGGCCACATCTGCAATATTTAAAGCTGGAGGTCTTTCTCTCAGCCATGTAGCACTGAAAAGTACAGTTTGGGGGTCGCTAAAGCAAGAATATGTTTTGAAGAAACTGAGGAGAAATTGAGGGACAGGATTCCATACGATAAAATAACTTTTTCCCTACTGGGATAATTAATTCACATAGAAACCAGCAAGCATGCCCAGTGGGGCCAAAGCTTGAAGCTTTGCGAGAAAGCTCTGCCTGCTGCTACCTGATGACCTCACCCGTGCAGCATGGCTAATTCAGCCAAAACAGAACAAATTCTCGCTCGCTACTCGCACCCTGATTGTACAAGCAGGATAACCACCTTGGCCTGTTGTAGCTTCAGCTGGGTGAGTGGAATTGGGAGGCTCAGGAAAAAAGATAAAAAAAACTCTGAAAAGGTTTTGGTGGTTTTTTTTCCTTCTGCTGCTTTGCTGTGGGCTCCTGCCTCTGCTTCCCGCTTAGGTAAGAGATCCCACGGTTGACACCATATGTGGTAACTTGGACAATAGCGGCTTGGGAAACAGCCAGAAAAAATAAGGAGGCAGACTCTGGCTGCTTCCTTTTGTGCAATTTATTTACAGTGGAAAAACAAAGTGCAAAGCGAAACAAACAAATGATGCAGCTCACGCTAAAGTTCAGTTAGCACAGAGTCATAGCAGGTCTTCTCCTGGAGAGGCTTCCTACCCGCTCCCTGGGGTCTCCCTAACCATTCTGGGCCCTGATTCCTCAGAGCATGGTGAAGAGAGCCTCCCTTCACCTAGGATTCCTTGCGGGCTGATCCTTAAGGAGGACTGGGCTAGGTAGTTGTGGCCGGTCCCTTAACATAGAAACATAGAAATGACGGCAGAAAAAGACCAATCGGCCCATCCAGTCTGCCCAGCAAGCTCCCACACTTATCTGTTTCACTGACCAACAAGTTCAGGGCTCTTGTTGGTAATTTGTTTGATTCAAATTTCCTGCCCTCCCCCTGCCATTGATGCAGAGAGTAATGTTGGAGTTGCATCAAAGGTGAAGCATAAGGCTTAATGGTTACGGGTAGTAACCGCCGCATCAAGCAAGTTACCCCGATGCTTGTTTACCCAGACTGCACAGATCAGTGCCTTGTCAGATGTTGTCTGAATGTAATCCTCTTTTCCACATTTCCCCCCTGCCGTTGAAGCAGAGAGCAACGCTGTATATGCATTCAAAGTGATGTATCAGGCTTAATTGGTTTAGGGTAGTAACCGCCGTAATAAGCAAGCTACCCCCATGCTTATTTGTTTACCAAGACTTTGTAGCTCACTCCTTGTTGGTTGTTGTCTAAATGCAAATCCTCTTTTCCACATTTCTCCCTGCCATTGAAGCAGCGGGCAATGTTGGAGTTGCATTAACCGTGTGAAGGCTTATTGAGTAAGGGTGGTAATCACCAGGTAGTAGCATCCATTCCAGCAAGCCACCCCCATGGCTCTTCTCTTCATTCCCATCCTCTAGCCTTTATGGATCCACAGTGTTTATCCCATGCTCCTTTGAATTCCTTCACAGTCTGTCTTCACCACTTCCTCCGGAAGGGCATTCCAGGCATCCACCATCCTCTCAGTAAAGAAATACTTCCTGACATTGGTTCTGAGTCTTCCTCCCTGGAGTTTCAAATCGTGACTCCTAGTTCTACTGATTTTTTTTCCAACAGAAAAGATTTGTTGTTGACCATGGATCATTAAAAACTTTCAAGTATCTGAAAGTCTGTATCATATCACCCCTGCTCCTCCTCTCTTCCAGGGTATACATATTTAGGTTCTTCAATCTCTCATCATAAGTCATTTTATGAAGACCATCCACCTTTTTGGTCACCCTTCTCTGGACCGCCTCCATCCTGTCTCTGTCCCTTTGTAGATACGGTCTCCAGAACTGAACACAATACTCCAGGTGAGGCCTCACCAAGGACCTGTACAAGGGGATAATCACTTCCCTTTTCTTACTCGATATTCCTCTATTTATGCAGCCCAGCATTCTTCTGGCTTTAGCTATCGCCTTGTCACATTGTTTCCCCGACTTCAGATCATTAGACACTATCACCCCAAGGTTTCTCTCCTGCCCCGTGCACATCAGCCCTTCACCCCCCATCGAATACAGTTCTTTCAGATTTCCACACCCCATATGCATGACTCTGCACTTCTTTTCATTGAATCTCAGCTGCAATATCTTCGACCTCTCTTCCAGTTTCCTTAAATCCCGTCTCATTCTCTCCACTCCTTCCGCGTGTGCATTCTGTTGCAGATCTTAGTATCATCTGTAAAAAGACAAACCTTACCTTCTATCTCGTCTGCAATGTCGCTCACATAGATATTGAACAGGACCAGTCCCAACACCGACCCTTGCAGTACTCTGCTCATCACCGCTCTCTCTTCAGAGTAAGT